>NW_027635620.1:535900-752779 GCF_903797595.1 Erithacus rubecula
AAGGCCTCAGGAATTACTCTGGGGGGCATTTTGGGGGATCTTTGATGGTTTAATGTGGGATCTCTTTGTGTTCTTGGATGGTTCTTAGGGACAAACTCCAGAGCCCAGTATAAGCTGATGGTTACAGTAACAATTTATTACGCACAGAGAGGGCGTGGGTATTGAGAAATCCTACCGAGGGCTGCCTGCTACAGCCCAAAGTAGGACAGGAATTGGGAATGGGATATTGGGATAGAAAAAGGATAATATAACGAAGGGAGGGAGGAAGAAAGAAATGAAAAGCAGAGGGTAAGTGTGAGGAGGACAGAAAGGAGGGTGAGGGGTTACGAGAGAGAGAGGGGGAGGGGGAGTGAGGAGCAAGGAAAGAGAAGGAAGTGAGAGTAAAAGAGGAAGAGACAAGTAAAAGAAATAAGAGAGGAAGAGAGAAGTAAGAGAAGTAAGAGAGGAGAAGTAAGAGTAAGAGAGTGAGAGAAGTAAGAGAAGTAAGAGAGCGATTTCCCATTTACAACACTTTAAATTTCTTTCCACTATGAATATTTAAATTTCCGCTAACCAATCTAGTACAAAATACAAATTCTATAGCATTTACATACAGCCTATAGGAGTTTTCGTATTACCATAGTGTGTTGTACTTTAACCTTTAACAAGGACTTTGACCCATTTGTAGCAGAAGTCATTGTTTCATCAAGGAGGGCATTACCTTAGCTGGCCACTCCATTGTCTTCTAGTTACTTAGTAACTAAAGCTTGGTGTCTCAAAAGTGACTATCATTTCAACATCATTTTCAGAATTTATGCTTTCATATTTGTGGGGTTTCACCATTTCATTCTGCCCAACAGTTTAAGGCATCCCCTCAGTTGCTCCTCATATGAATGTCCTGTGGATGTAGCCTTCCCAGGCTTGGGGGTTCCATAGCTAGTTTGCGTAAGGAAGGATGGGTTCACTGTCTCTGAGCACAAGTTATGACACACTTAAACTTCTTCCCCCGCCTTGGTTGGGGAGGAAGTCAGTGCAAACCAGCTCCCAGCAAATGGGTCTGTGGGTTATGGCCTCTCCCACCCCAAAACAAGCTAGAGATTATTCTTAGCACAACTGCTGGGTTTGGCTCTCATTCTTTTCCTTGTTTACTTGTTTACTTCTCCCTGGGCCCGAGATGTTTGAAGAATGGGTTTCCTTTTATCTAATCTCAGCAGTTTGGCTTTCAGTCCAAAGTTCCAATGAAGCTTCTGTTGTAACTTTATAGTGTTGCTTTAATGGGTAAAACTCTTTTATAACAATATTTAAGGCATGAATCATTTTAGTCCCTGACAGTCCAAGAACAAAAACCCAATTAGAGCAGGCAGTTAGCCCCATCATTGGAAGCTACAGAAAATCCCAGAGGGTGATTGGCAAGCTCATGTCAGTAAGTAATTGTACCTCCAAATTAATGTATAAGATAGCAAAACTAAAGCATCAGGAAACATTAGGAATAGAGAATATGACAACTAGTTTACAAAGGAATATATTAAGCATGAAGACAACAGAAATTATTATATCAGTTTTTGAAAAATAAGTAACTTGTTATGCAAAATAATCACAAGGAAGGAAGGAGGCCACTTCCAGTGATAGTGTAGGGTTAAAGTGCTTCTAAAACATGGGAATTGTATATAATAGATTCAGGGAGTAAAAAGAAAGGTTGGGTCTGGTAGGCCTGGGAAAGGGAGCTAGGCCCTAGGAACGAACGTTGAGCTTTGTCCGCACCTGCATAATCATCATATGATAAATAATATGATTGTTAAATATAATGATTGATTGGTAATTGAATAGAATTATTGTTTAATCATAATAAGAATAATGAGAAACTATGTAATCTTAACAAAATACATGAGAAGGGATATTTGGGGAGTCCTGATGAAAATTACAAGACTACATGCTTGGATAAGATCAATGTATACAATAGAACAATATGGGTTTAATTATTAATATATACTTATATAACAAAATGGGTATAAAAACACATCCATCTCGAATCCATGTAGGAGTCAGATTTGGGTTTGTATCCCTGATTCTCAGACCTCTTCAATAAAAGCACCTGCATATAATCATCCTGTGATTATGTGTTTCCATGCTAACATTTTGGCGACCCAGGATGGGACCCTGTGAGTGCTGCTCAGGACCCCGTGACCAGATCACGCACCATCCAGCACCGAGGGATTCTCGGGGAGCCCATCGGCACCGAGACCCCCTGGACAAAGGTAAGGTGCTTTTACTCTGGTCTGGTTGCCTGCCAGTAAGACACAGTGAAAGCTACGCGTGGTTGGGCGAAGGAATTCCTGGTGTTGCCTAGGCATCATCCGTTAGACAATTTCGAAGGTGTTGCAGGTTTGGCATCAGTGGTCTATTGTAGCTGTAACATGGAGAAGTTTAAAGGGATTTTGGGCGGCAATGCCCCCATACTGTACACTTCTCCTTTGGGGTGCTTATTAGCACATTGAAAGGAAGGTAATTTTGGGCAAGAATTGTGAAAGGTTAAGTTGACTGATTATTGTATCACTTGGTGGCCAAAATATGTCTTGCAGAATGGGAAAACATGATCAGAAAACGGGTCTTTGCAATCTGACATGATTTCACAGTTATTCGTGGTTTGTAAACAGGAGGGGAAATTGGATGAGATTCCATACATCGATTTGTTTTTCTGTTTGTGAGACAAGCCAGAGTGGCTGGCTGAGTGTGGGTTAATGATTGTTAAAGTACCTGAAAACAATAAGTGCATGGCTTGTGTCCAAGGGAAGCATTGTTTAGAGTACCTGGCATTGCATGAAAGTTTATATCGAAAAGATGATATGGATGGTGAATTGCTGGTAGCCCCCACAGCATCAAGGGAATCTAATCCACTTAACCCCCACTCCCCCCCACCAAGAGATACTCTCTTTCCCCACCAACTCCTCCTCAAAGATACCCTCCTCTCCCACCTACTCCTGCTCAAGGATACCCTCTTCTCCCACTAACACCTCCTTTGCCTCCTCTTGTCTCCCTGTGCCCTCCTCTGCTGTCTTCACCTGCCCCTTCTTCCCCAGAAAGTGACCAAGATGCAACTGTGATACAGAGACATGGGGAGGGTGCAGAAGGAGCAGATATAATTGCCAGCGATGAAGACAAACCAGTAATCCCGATATCTCATCCGACACAATCAAAATTACCCCCAACTAGGTCTAAAACAGAGAAACAAAAGGGAGCTGTAATTGCCCCTTTGAGACAAGGAGTGAGAGTGAACGGACTGGTTTTTATAAAGGTACCCTTTTCCCCAGGAGATTTAGTAATTTGGAAGCAGTCAGCTGAGACCTATAGAGAAAACCCTTATAAAGTGGCCAGAGTAGTGAAAATTATTATGAAAACTCAAAATCTGGACTGGGATGACATACAAATTGTCCTGGATACTCTAATGGACTCTACCAATAAGGAAATGGTACTTGGGGCAACCAGGGAAAGAGCAAGAGAAGACATTCGCAATGGACTAGTAACAGGGACTTGGGATCATAACTTTCCCACCAAGGACCCATTATGGGATCTTAACGACCCATCTAGAATAGATATGATAAGGCTAAAGAGATATCAAGAGTGGATCTAAATAAAGGTTCAAAATGTTGTACCTAAAACCATGAATTGGTCCAAATTATATGAAATCAGGCAGGAGAGAAAAGAACCTCCAGTTGCCTTTTTGGAAAGACTTAAGGAAACGGCCAGGAAATATACTGACCTTCAAATAGATACAGAAGAAGTGAAAGTTCAGCTTGCTCTTATCTTTCTTGGCCAATCACAGGAGGACATTAGGAAAAAGTTACAGAAACTGGAGAGGGGGGAGTTAAGAAATTTAGACAAACCACTTGACGAAGCTTGGAAGATTTATAACAATAGAGAAAACAAGCAGCAAAGGGCGAAATATCTTGGCAGTAATACAAGGAAATTCAAGGGGAGGTGCAAGAAGCAACCCAGGCAGAACTATGGGGAAAAGAGGGTTTGGCAAGGGAAGTGGAGGGCCAGTTATGCAAGGGCTGAGCTTGAATCAGTGAGCTTATTGCAAACAAGAAGGGTACTGGAAGAGAGAATGCCCAAACTGGTATTAGCAGGGCGATCAGTTCCAGCAGGGAGATGTTGCCAAGGTGATTGTGTTATATGCTGAGTGGAAAGAGTCCACACTTCAGGAGCCCTTAGTCACTATACATTCAGGGGAAAAAGAAGTAAAGTTCTTATTTGACACAGGGGTTACCCACTCAATCTAAAATAACCTAGGAGACCAAATCGGGAACAAATCAGCCACAATAGTTGGAGCCACAGGGAAGGAGGAAAAACGGCCATTCTTATAATGCGAGTCTTCCTTGGGATGGCGGGGTGGTGTCGTCTGTGGATCATGGACTATGGGCTAATTGCAAAACCCCTGTATGAAGCTCAGAAGACACAGCCGTTCACCTGGTGCAAACCACAGAAAGATGTCTTCTTAAAATTGAAAGAAGGGCTGATGACTGCCCAAGCATTAGGGTTACCTCATCTGTCTAAAGACTTTCAGCTGTTTGTACATGAAAGGCTACACCTGGCACTGGGACTCCTGACCCAACGTTTGGGAAGCTGAAAAAGACCGGTGGGCTATTTTTCCAAACAACTTGAGAATGCAAGTGCCAGATGGCCTTCATGTCTGTGGGCAGTTGCAGCCACTGTAGTGTTGATACAAGAAGCCAGGAATCTCACGATGGGAAGATACATAGATGTCTATGTGCTACACATGGCAATCACTGTTTTAGAGCAAAAAGAGGGCCATTAGCTATCTCCAACCAGGATGGTAAAATTCCAGGTAATCCTGACTGAGCAGGATGATCTCACACTAAAGACAACTAATCTTTTGAATCCAGCCTTGTTCCTAAGTACCACAACTGAAGAAGGCCCATTAGAGCATGACTGTGTAGAAGTGATAGAATGCACCTATTCCATGAGAGAAGACCTAAAATATGTCCCGCTAGAGCAACCAGAGTGGGAGTTATTCACAGATGGAAGCAGTTTAGTGGAGAACGGGACCAGATACACATGATATGCGGCAACAACAATCAGTAGAGTAGTGGAGGCAAAAGCATTACCACCAAACACATCTGCCCAAAGGGCAGAACTGGTTGCCTTAACCAGAGCACTAGAATTGAGTGAAGGGAAATGGGTGAACATATGGACTGACTCAAAATATGCTTTTGGAGTGGTGCATGTGCAGGGAGCACTGTGGAAGAAAGAGGATTGCTGTCTTCTCAAGGTACGCACATTAAACATCAAGATGCAATCCTGCAATTGATAAAAGCAGTGCAGAAACCTGAGCAAGTGGCAATTATACACTGTAAAGCACACCAATCAGGAAGTTCCAAAATTTGTGAGGGAAATCGAAAGGCAGACTGGACAGCAAGACAGGTTGCTCGAAAGGTGCAAACAGCAATGGCATTGATACCTTTAAAACTTAATGTATCTCGATTAAATTTGCTTCCAAAATTGAAATATTCAGGAGAAGACGAAAGACTGGGATGTTTGCTGAATGCACAAAAGAATTCAGAAGGCTGGTATGTAACTACACAAGGGCAAATACTGGTACCCCTCTTGATAATGAGACAAGTTCTACAAGTTAAACATAATGAATGTCATTGGGGTGCAGAAGCATTGGTGAAATTGCTAAAACGAAATTTAATCTTGGTACGAATGTTAACAATGGAAAAGTCAGTAATGCCAAAATGTGAGATTTGCTTGAAAAACAACCCGGTGGCTAGACAATAGGCACAGCTAGGAAGAATTTGGGTAGGGATAGAACCAGGAGACTATTGGCAAATAGATTTTGTAGAGTTACCAAGAACTCGAGGAGACAAATATCTGTTAGTGGGGGTTGACACATTTTCTGGATGGCTAGAAACCCTTCCCTGTTGCTCAAATCAAGCAAAAGAAACAGTTAAATTGTTACTACAAGAGATCATTCCCAGATTTGGGGTGCCTATAGGGATATCATCAGATAGGGGCCCACATTTTATAGTCACAGTGGTAAAAGAAGTGAGTAGGCTGCTAGGAATAACTTGGGACCTCCATACACCATAGAGACACCAGTCAAGTGGACAGGTAGAGAGGATGAATCAGACATTAAAGAGGCAAATCAGTAAAATATGCCAAGAAGCCAAACTACAGTGGCCACAAGCTTTACCCATAGCACTGTTGAGGATTCAAATAAAGCCTAGGTGTGGGATGTCAGTCAGTCCTTATGAGATGTTGTATGGGAAACCATATGAATCTCCCAAACCTAATCCGAATGTGTGTCACAGGGAAGAAGGAAGTGTATAACTTTGTTGTGTCTCTTGGGAAACCTTTAGCTCAGATTCGGAACGCCCTCGTGTGGAATAGGCCTCTGACTCTTGAGAATCCAGTTCATGACATCCATCCAGGAGACGACGTGTACATTAAGACTTGGAAAGTAGAACCATTAAAAGAGAGGTAGAGTGGACCCTATCAGGTGCTGTTTACCACTTTTACAGCAGTCAAAGTGGCTGGAGTGGACACCTGGGTACACTATACCCGAGTGAATAAAGTCTGTCCTGGACTGTGGACTGCACAAGCTGTAGGGCCAACAAAGCTGCAGATAAGACTTGTTTAATTGTTTTAAATGATGTCAGGAATTGTGCCAATACTCATTTTATGGTTATTAATATAATCAGCTGGAAGTGATGTTGCTTTGGGATATGGAATACAAAAGGATCAATTGACCACTCTTCATTCTAGAATGAAGAGGGAGGTCCAGGCAGAAACGCAGGTGATAAAGGTTTCCAATGCAATTCGGGCTGAGACTGTAATGATTGGATTAGTCAAAGACTTTGCAAAAATGCAAAGCACCAGTAGAATAACTGCCTGTCTGTCAATACTGAAGGCAGTGGGAGACCCAATAAGCTGGGGAATCATAACGTCAAAATTACCTGAAATAGAAAAGTACAAAACAATTGCATGTAGACAAGTACCGGAGTCGAGGCAAATAATCAAAGAGACCTGGAAAGCAATAGGGGAATGGATGAAGCCTTTGAGGAAACAGAACTGTGTTTTAAGTCATGGAAAGGTAGGACAAATCACGGAGTGGTGGATTGAAGATCAAAACTCTTAGAACTGGGAATGCTTCTTGCCACACAATAAAAAGATTAAAGGGAATACCACAGAGACCACTCTTTATGGAAGTGTGAGAAAAAAGATTGGAAAGGTCAAATGGAACCCTGGGACAGTGTGTGGTCCATGAGTATACTTCTTAAATTTCAATATATAGCAAATACCCCTTGGTGCATTAAATGGGAAAGCCCTGAGAATGAAACAGATCCAACAGTGATGAACACTACCACTAGTAATAGAATAGAGGCAGAAAAAGTAAGTTGGTGGTCATGTAACAAAACTTACGATTGCACTTCTGCCAACATAGAGATAAAACAAATGCTACCACTGGCAGTAGCCTTGCAAATTGGTTGTGCCTGCAGAGGGATCAAACACAAACAAGACAAAGTGGATTATAAGAAAATAGTGGGATGTAGAAATAGTACAATCTGAAGTCCAGGATAATTTGTATGGCCAACAAGGGATGGTACCTGGACAACACATCTGCCTGTAGATGGGAAAGTAAAATAAATTATCCTGAGCCTCTCCACAATGCAAACTTCTGCAGATAAGAACAAGATGAGAAGTTCAAAATCAAGATGAAACTTGGCAAGAATCCTCTACTGGAGTGAAATTTGGGTGGGCCCTAGAGTCTTTATTCAGTCCTATGGCAACCTACCAGAATAGAGAAATGTTGTATAAACTTACAGGTCAAGTAGATAGACTAGCAAGAGTCACCCAGGAAGGATTTAAAGAACTAAATGTGCAAATACAAGCCACCACAAAAATGACTTTACAAAATCGATTGGCCTTAGATATGTTACTCCTGAAAGAGCATGGGATGTGTGGATTTTTAAAAGGACAAATTGATCATTGCTGCATCCACATCCCAAATGTAACTGCAGATGTTGAATATTATATCAGTCAGTTGAAACAAATAGAGTATGAGGCACTAGAAGAACAAAAGGACTTGAGTATGAACTAGTTAGACAAAACCTTCAAAGTTTTAGGATGAAATGTGAGTTCATGGATTAAGTCTATCATTGAGAGTTTCGTAACCTTATTAGCTATGTTCTTAATGATTTGCTTAGTCTGCAGCATCCTGAAAAGAGAAATACAGAAAAGAACATCCTGGAACCAAAAGATAATGAAGGCACTGACACGGGACAGAAATCCACATCAATCATCTTCAGGTTCCCCAGTTTGTGACATCATCCATGACAACGTTTATAACAACCATGGATTTGAAGATGAACATCAAGTATGAATTCAGAAGCCAAAAGGACTGTATCAAGTGAAAGCATTTACACTTATTATAGTGAAGTGAAAATGCTTTCAAAGGAGGGAAATGATAGTGTAGGTGTTGGGGGTTTAGATTTGTTCCCTTACTTTTCCTCCTCTTTTGGATAATTTTTCCCATTATTATGCTAAGGAAGCCTGCCAGGTTACACCCAAGCTCTTCATGGCTGAAGACGAAGGGATGGGCAGGGGCTGTCTCCTTGCTTTTTCGCTCACCAGCAGGGTCTGAGGAAGAGTCCGGGGAGTGCTCGTTTCCAGCCCACGCCATCCGAACACCCAGGAGGGGGGTTCTCTGCCGTTGGACACTGCCCTGCTAATCTGCCCTGCTCCAGCCTCCTACCTCTGAGAACACAGCTGAGCACCAGGACCCAAAGGGTGAGCAGGGAGCCTTCCTCCACCCTTCTCCCACCTGGGACACGGCGCTGCTGCTGCCACCTCTCTGCTGCCTCCAGATACCTTCACAGATGTATGGGCCCTGCCCCAGTCTCCACTGGAACCATGCGCAGCAAGAGTGACTGCAGCTGTAAAGGGACTGGAACTGAGTTATTTGTTCTGTTTGTTGCTAATTTTCATAGCTGCTGTTGTTTCTGTTTATCTGGTTAGATATATTAGTAAATAGCTGTTCTTCCTATCCCCATATATCTACCTGAGAGTCCCTGATTCAAAAATTATAATAATTTGGAGGGAGAGGATTTACATTCTCAGTTTCAAAGAGAAGCTTCTGCTTTTATTGGCAAATACCTGTCCTTAAACTAGGACAAATTTTGGCGACCCAGACGTTGGGCACAGGGCATTGAGCGGAGGGTGAAAAAAGCAAAAACATCTCTTGAGCTACCTAAGGTTTTGTGTGTTAGGTGGCATCATGTTGTCCAGCTTAATCTGGCTTGGGGTCCATGTGATCACAGATTGTCACGATGTGACTTGGGTTTGCCAATTTTATAATTTCTTGTAGAGACAGGATTTAGGAGGAGAGACAAAGCAGGCTTAAAACTAAAAAGGGTATAAGAAGAAATTTATTAATAACACAAAAAAGAATTCAGAATAAGATTCCTAGATTGTACCTTCATTCCACATTTCTTAACAATAGCATACAGAAAACACTTCAGTCAGTTATCTACTTAAATAATCATTTCAGTTCACTCTAGAGAGAAAAGTCCCTTTTTTGGTGTAGGCTTAGGGGATGTTTCACTCGCACAATCCACATCCGCCCAGGAAATATTGCAGATTATGACTCTCCTCCTCTCTCCACAGTCCTTCCAGAGCTGTGCTATGGGTTATGTTACACACTTGGGGTACCACTTTTAAAGGCAAGCTGCTGTAAAAGAAAATTCTCTTCATCTCTTTTTCTATTAAATGTCTCTGTCCATATTTCCAGTCCCAAAACAGAGACCCCCATTTCCTCAAAGCAAAAAGGTTGTCTTTTCAAGCACTTAAACCTCCCCAAGTATATTTCACAGTTTAAAGGAATTTTAGTGAAGTCACAGTCCCCTTATAGCCCCACAAAAAAGGTTTTCTGCTACTTATCAGTTGTATCTTTTCAGTCTCTTCCCATCAGGAACATTATCTTCATTCCACTGACTTCTGTAGACTCCATGCTTTATTTCTTCTCATTCAGGGGAGCTCAGGAGATCGAGAATCTTATCCAGGCATTAAAAGGTTTAAAGTTGCATCCAGGACGTGAAGAAGCTGGGCCAGGCCATTGCTGGCAAAACTCTGAGCCACATGGATCATCTGGGGCCTCTCTTCTCACACTGGGGGGAGGGGGCGGGGAAAGGAGAGCCTTTGGTGTCTCCCCATCCCCCCGCTTGGCTATGTCACGTGGAAAGGGGAGCCAAGCCGAGCCGAGCCGAGCTGAGCCGAGCTGAGCCAAGCTGAGCCGGGAGCCACGTGGAGCTGGGGGCTGCCAGGGCCAAGGACGAGCCCAGAGCTGGGGACCCGAGCCGCGGTTGGGCCAGGGGCTCCCTGCAGAGCCGGGCCTGGGCCGGGGTGCCGGGCGGGGTGCAGAGCCGAGCCCCGCAGAGCCAAGCCCCCCAGAGCTGGGGCCGGGGTGCCGGGACCAAGGCCGAGGCCAAGCCTGGAGCCTGGCCTGGGGGGTCGAGGCCCCAGCCAGAGGCCACCGCACCTCCAGGGAGTCTGGAAGCCAAAAGAGAGTGGCCCACCCTCCACCAATAGGATTTATGAAAACGAAACAACTCTCTCATTGGCCAACTGGGATGCCAACCACCAAATCAGCCCTCTGACTGGTCCCCGCAGCTCATAGGGGAAGCCCCCAGAGAGGGGACAGCCTCTCCATTCCCTCCGGCGGCTCTGCCCCCACCCTTCCACTTGGAACCAGCACACAGATATATCTCTACTATTTGCAAACCCTTATTTGAATATGGGCCCCCTCACCAAATTTACTGTAGCTATTATCCGATTCATTTGGTGAGTTTATTACGCCAGGAATTCATGTTTCTTTAATTTTTTCTGGAAAGTGGCCACATGGATCAAGAGCTATCGTACACTAACTGTGTTTCTGGGGTTACTTCAATAATGGTACATGCTGTAAGGCAGTTAATGGAGGGGAAATTTTCTCCCAACGCATCACCCAGTTATTTGAGCTCACCCCACCAGCTTTCAGGGAGTTCAGATACACTTGAAATGCTAATGATATCATACAGTGGCTGGTGTTGCTGATAGGCCTGTTCTATTTAGCATTCAGAGATAAGGGACTATTGGTTTAGATAACAACCCTGATACCTACCCCAGGAAATAGAGGTGCTCCCCCAGTGCCTGACCTTGCCCCAGGGACTAGGGATGCTGCCCCAGAGCCTGATTCTGCCCCACAGCCCAAAGTAGAAAGAAACCATGCAGATTGGGTGGGGATTCTACTGAGGGAGATGCGTGACATAGGCCAGATGTTGAAGGAGCACTTTTCCCCAGCTGGTGAGAAACCCCCCCCCCTGCCTTAAAGAGGGAGAGTCTGATGGTACTGCAGTGGAACCCATGAACGTTGCATCTGTCCAGGTTCCAGCTGAACCACAGAGGCAACCACAGTCAGCAACAGTCGCCCCTGTAGAAATTAGAAAGTATAAGATTAAATCAAGGAACCTAGATAATGAGGATCATCAAGGAGGGCCCTCACAACCAGCAAGGGAGCCAGAGGTTGAAATCATCACCAAGTCCCTGTCATATGAAAGTCTCTGTAATCTTTGAAAAGACATTGCACAACGGGGCTGTGAGGCTTTTACAACCTGGTTACTTTGGGTCTGGAACCTTATGGGAACAGGTGTGCAACTAGATGGTACTGAGGCAAGGAATTTGGGATCCTTTACCCAGTGCTCAAGTGTGGTCCAGATATTCATAAGGGAGCAAGGCCTCCTTTCCCTCTGGGAATGACTTTTAATGAGTGTGAGAGAGAAGTTTGTCCACAGAGAGAGAATGCAGGAGCACCACCGTAGAATGCGCTGGAAGACCCTTGAGGAAGGGATCCAGCAGCTGAGGGAAGTGACAATATTAGAGATACTCATTGGGAGGGATGGACAGCATGAAAATGACCCTGACAAGGTCAAGTGCACAGGGCAGATGCTGTGGAATTTGGCAACCCTGAGGCCATCTCAATATACCACTTTTATTGCAATGATTAATGCTGATAAACACCGAGAGACAGTGGGTTCTCTTGCTAACAAGCTTAGAAATTTCGACAGTATGGTGAATGGCCCGACTCAGGGCCATGTCTGTGCTGTGGTAAGGGACCCCCAAGAGGAGAAGAGGGAGGTGAGGAAGGAGGTAAGGAAGATCAATGCAGCACCAGCGCGAGTATCAGGCCCCAAATTTAGACCCCAACACCCTCCAGCTAGAGAGAAGGGGTAGACCCCAATAGCTGACCTGTGCTTCTTGCTGTGAGACCATGGGGAATACATGGGAAAATGGGATGGGAAACCCACTTCTGTTCTGGCAGCAGGGGTGCATCAACTCAGGCAGGGAAACGCTAAATGAGGGAGCCACACTAAAGTGAAAGTATCCTCAACCTCCCATGATCAAGGTGCAGGGTATTACAGCAAGGAGGATAATCTGTTGGATCCCCTGGAAGGAACCTCCACTATGTATGCCCAGGAAGGAAATAATAACCAGGGCTAGAGGGGCCCTTTCTCTAGCCAGGGAGAGGCATGGGACAACAGAGTCTATTGGATGGTGTGCATCTGATGGCCTGGCGCATCAGAACCACAGAAACATAAGGTATTAGTTGATAATGGTTGACAATGCACCCTAATACCATCAGAACATGTAGGGAAAGAACCTCTTTCCATTGTTGGGGTGACAAGAAGATCACAGGAATTCACTTTGCTGGAAGATGAGGTGAACCTCACTGGGAAGGGGTGGCAAACACATCCTATTGTAAGTGGCCCAGGGGCACCGCACATTGTAGGCATAGACTTCCTCAGGAATGGCTATTACAAAGACCCAGAGGGGTTCAGGTGGTCTTTTGGAATAGCTGCTGTAGCGACAAAGAGCATTAAGCAGTTGAACACCTTGCCTGGACTGTCAGAAAACCCCTCTGCAGTGGGACTCCTGAAAGTGACAGAGCAACAGGTGCCAATTGCCACCATGACAATGCACCGCCAGAAGTACCAGGCAAATGAAGCTGCTGTGATCACCAGCCACAAGATGATCTGTGAGCTGGAGAGCCAAGGGGGGGCAGGCAAAACCCACTAACCCTTCAACAGTCCCATCTGGCCTGTGTACAAGTCTGATGGAGAATGGAGATTGAGTGTAGACTATTGTGCATTGAATGAAGTGACTCCACCGCTAAGCACTGCCGTGCCAGACATGCTAAAACTCCAGTACGGGCAGGAGTCCATGGCAGCAAGGTAGTATGCCACCAGTGGCATTGCCAATGCATTTTTTTCTCTATTCCTTTGGCAGTAGAGTGCAAGCCTCAGTTTGCTTTCACCTGGAGGGGCGTGCAGTACACCTGGAACCGACTGCCCCAGGGGTGGAAGCACAGCCCCACCATCTGCCACGGACTGATCCAGGCTGCACTGGAGAAGGGTGAGGCTCCAGAACATTTGCAGTACATTGATGACATCATTGTGTGGGGGAACACAGCAATGGAGTTATTTGAGAAAGGAATGAAGATCATCCAGATTTTGCTGGGAGCCAGCTTTGCCATCAAGAAAAGCAAATTCAAAGTACCTGCCCGAGAGATTCAGTTCCTAGGAGTGAAGTGGCAAGACAGACGGCACCAGATCCCCACTGAGGTCATCAATAAAATCACCGCAATGTCTCCACCAACAAGCAAAAATGAAACACAAGCTTTCCTAGGTGCTATCGGCTTTTGGAGAATGCACGTCCCTGAGTACAGCCAGATTGTGAGCCCTCTCTACCAGGTCACTCGCAAGAAGAACGATTTCCACTGGGGCCCCAAACAACAGCAAGCCTTTGCCCAAATCAAACAGGAAATCGCTCATGCAGGGGCCCTTGGCCCAGTCAGGACAGGACCAGAGGTAAAGAATGTGCTCTACTCTGCAGCTGGGAACCATGGTCTGTCCTGGAGCCTTTGGCAGAAGGTGCCTGGTGAGACCCGAGGCCGACCTCTGGGATTCTGGAGCAGAAGATTCAGAGGGTCCGAAGTCAACTACACTTCCACAGAGAAGGAAATCCTGGCTGCCTATGAAGGAGTTCAAGTTGCCTCAGAGGTGACTGGCACGGAAGCACAACTCTTCATGACACCCTGACTGCCAGTGCTGGGGTCGATATTTAAAGGAACGGTTCCCTGTACCCATCATGCCACCGATGCCACATGGAGCAAGTGGATTGCTCTTATCACGCAGCGTGCCTGTACTGGAAACCCAAATCACCTTGGGATTTTGGAGATAATTACAAACTGGTCAGAAGGAGAAGTTTTTGTTCTCGCTGATGAAGAGAAGCAAGGACAAGTTACCCAGGCTGAAGAAACCCCATTGTATAACCAACTCCCAGCAGATGACACCTGCTGCGCCCTTTTCACCGATGGTTCCTACTGCATCGTGAGGATGAACCAGAAGTAGAAAGCAGCCGTATGGAGCCCCACACAACAGGTTGTACAAGCTACCAAAGGAGAAGGTGGATGAAGTCAACTTGCTGAACTCAAAGCTGTTCAGCTGGCTTTGGACATTGCTGAGAGAGAGAAGTGGCCAAAGCTCTACCTTTACACTGATTCATGGATGATAGCCAATGCTCTGTGGGGGTGGCTGGAGAGGTGGAAAAAGCCTGACTGGCAACTCAGAGGAAAACCAATCTAGGCTGCTGATGAGTGGAAAGACATTGCCACTCAGGTAGAGAAGCTACCCGTGAAAGTCCGTCATGTGGATGCCCATGTTCCCAAGAGTCGGGCTAATGAAGAACACTGACACAACAAGCAGGTAGATCAGGCTGCACAGATAGAGGTCTCAAAGATAGACTTAGATTGGGAACACAAGGGAGAAGTGTTCCTAGCTTGATGGGCCCATGATGGCTCAGGTCATCAGGGCAGAGACGCCACCTATAAATGAGCAGGAGACCGAGGGGTGGATCTAACCATGGACAACATCTCTCAGGTTATTCATGACTGTAACACATGCACTGCCATCAAACAGGCCAAGCGGGTGAAGCCCCTCTGGTATGGGGGGCGGTGGTCCAAATATAATTATGGAGAGGCCTGGCAGATTGACTATATCACACTGCCTCAGACCTGCCAAGGCAAGCGTTACGTGCTGACCATGGTGGAAGCCACCACCGTATGGTTGGACACCTACCCTGTGCCTCACGCCACTGCTCGGAATACCATCATGGGCCTGGAAAAGCAAGTCCTCTGGAGGCATGGTACCCCTGAGAGAATTGAGTCAGACAATGGGACTCGTTTCAAAAATAGCCTTATCAACACCTGGGCTAGAGAACATGGTATCAAGTGGGTGTACCATATTCCCTACCATGCACCAGCGGCTGGGAAATTCGAACGGTGCAATGGTCTGCTTAAAACCACCTTAAAGACACTTGGTGGGGGGACTTTCAAGAACTGGGAGATCAATCTACCAAAGGCCACATGGTTAGTGAATACCTGAGGTTCCACTAACTGAACAGGCTCTGCCCTAACTGAGCCCTTGGGAACACCATATGGACATAAGGTTCCAGTGGTACACCTGAGAGGCATGTTAGGGAAAACTGTCTGGGTGAACTCTGCTTACAGCAAAGACAATCCTGTTTGTGGGGTGGTTTTCGCTCAAGGACCAGGCTGCACTTGGTGGGTGATGCAAAAGGATGGAGAGACCCGATGCATACCCCAAGGGGACCTTGTTCTAGGGTGAACTATCTATGATAATGTGCCTGTATATGTAACTGCATCTATGTATATGATTTAAAAGTTTTAATTTGCTGTAGCATGTTGGCATGGAAAAAAATCAGGGTGGATAATGTTGGGGGTTGTGGTTCATTCCCTTTTTTTATTGTTTTTTTTCTCTCCCTCTGGAATTTTCCCCATTTTGATGCAAAGAAAATTTGTTGGGCTACGCCCTAGCTCATGATGACTAGTGACAAAAGAAGCAAAAGAGGCAGGGGCCAGGGGGGGTGGTAGCTGGGCAGACTCTTTCTCTTTTGCTTGCTGGTAGGATCTGAGGAAGTCGTCTGGTGCTGCTCCCTTCCACCCCCCCACCATCCCAACGCCAGGAGCCAGGTTTTGCTGCTTTTGGGCACTGCAGTGATGCTTTCTCCCTTCCAGCCTGCTACCTCCGAGCACGCCGCCAAGTGCTGCAACCCACACAGTGAGCAGGAATGTCCTTACTCCATGCCTTCTCCCACCCAAGATGCCGCCGACATTGTCTCAGCCCTCCACAGCTTCATGGGTGTTGCCCTGCCCTCACCACCTGTACTGAATGCAGGAAACAGGTGTCTGTGGCCGAAAAAGGACTGGAACTGAGTCACTGTTCTGTTTTGTTGCTAATTTTCATAGCTATTGGGTTTTTTTTTTGTTTGTCTGGTTAGATATATTAGTAAAGAACTGTTATTCCTACCCTCATATCACTGCCTGAGAGCCCCTGATTCCAAAATTATAATAATCAGGAGGGAGGGGAGTCTACATTCTCGATATCAGGAGGAGCTCCTTCCTTTCTTTGCAAATACCTATCTTTCAAACCAGGACACGAAGTTTAATAAGTCCAAGTGGCAAGTCCTGCATTTTGGTCACAATAACCCCCTGTAGCATTATAGGCAGGGAATGGTGTGGCTGGACAGTTCCCAGGCAGAAAGGGACCTGGGGGTGCTGGTCAACAGCCAACTGAACATGAGCCAGCAGTGTGCCCTGGTGGCCAAGAAGGCCAACGGCACCCTGGCCTATATCAAGAATAGTTTGGCCAGCAGGGTCAGGGAAGTCATTCTTCCCCTGTACTTGGCACTGGTGAGGCCACACCTTGAGTACTGTATCCAGTTTAGGAAGGATATTGAGAGACTTGAGTGTGTCCAGAGGAGGGCAACAAGGCTGCTGAGGGGCTTGGAACACAAGTCTTATGAGGAACGACTGAGGTAGCTGAGGTTGTTTAGCCTGGAGAAAAGAAGACTCAGAGGTGACCTTATCACTCTCTACAGCTTCCTGAAAGGTGGTTGTAGTCAGGTGGGGATTGGTCTCATTCTCCAGACAGCAAGTGACAGAATGAGAGGACAGAGTCTTAAGCTGTGCCAAGGGAATTATAGGTTGGATATTAGGAAAAAGTTTTTTACAGAAAGAGTGATAAAGTTCACTAGTTGTCTACTTGGGAAGGTGGTGGAGTCACCATTTCTGGATGTGTTTAGAAAATGATTGGATGCGTCACTCGGTGACATGGTTTACTTGAGGTGTTAGGGCATGGGTTGGACTCGATGATCTTAAAGGTCTTTTCCAACCTAATGATTCTGTGATTCTGTGACCACAACACCTACCAAATGTACAGCAATAACTTTCAATACCTACTTACAGGCTTTTGGGACACTTAACAAAGTCATCTCAGATTAGCAACCTCATATTTTAGCATCTGATGCAAAAAGGAATTGAGAAAATTGTTATACAGTTCAAATTTCCTAAACTGCTGACATACACATTAGCCTAAATACAGTCTTACAAGTACTATTACTCTCTATCACCATCTTCAATATTGCCCTTGTCAGAAGTGTATGATAATCTTGAGTAAAATTAAATAATCTGAAATGAATAGGAGGACTTGAGAAAAAGCACTGATTCACAGATTGCAAGTCTTCTGAACATCAATTTATAACAGCATGAGTTGTAAAGGTGGGATTTATAGGAGATGATTATACATGACTTACATCTGTCTGATAATAGCTTGCATTTGATGTCAGGATCCTCACCTTTGTAACTGACTGTTTCATGCTATGCTGCATATTGACTGGCAGAGGCTTTTCCCTTTCCATTGTCCTCCCCAAGTGTAAAGATTAAACAACATGGAGTTTGTTATGCCAGCAAGGCAAAGCCACTTTATTACACTAGTTTACCAGTATTTATAGGTCACTAAGATCTTAAAAAAATTTCCACTGAGACCCCTTTGCCCCAGTCCCCTTTAGAAACACAATCTTCTCGATAATCCCTCTTATGCTAGTAATGTCCTTGTTATACTCATTTGCCAACAATGTCCCTGTTTTATCTTCTTTCGCCAGAGCGATCAGCAGTCAGCATCAGAGGGTCAGAGTGACCAGACAAGATGTCTTCACTTCTGTTCTTGCCTTGAGTTTATCTCTCCCTCGGCTTTCACTGTACCAGGGCCAAAAGATCAGCAGCACTACCCAGCTCAGCTTCTGTAGCTGTCTGATCTCTGTTGGGGGTTGAGTGCTTTTCTGTTACTGTGTCAATTGAAAGAATTTTTCCCATTATCATGCCAATGGAGCTGGCCGGGCTACACCCAGGGTCCCTGATGGGTCCAGACAAAGGGGGTGGGTGGGGACGGCCCCCGGAGGGGCCTCTGAGGCTTCCGGGAGGGCACTCGCGTTTCCGGCGAGCTGGGAGGAGGACGCCTGGGATCGTTCAGCCACGCGGCCGAGCACAGCAGAGCCAGACCCTCTGCAATCACCTGCCCTGCATCTGCCCCGTTTCCAGCCTCCTGCCTCTGCGGACACAGCTGATCCCCCAGACACACACGGTGAGCGAGGAGCCGCCGCCCTCGGTGAGGGTGAGCCCGTTCCCGCCCGAGACCGGCGTGGCCACTGCTGCCCCTCCCTCCTGCCTTCGTTCCCGTCTGCCCTCTGGCAAATCCGGGCTCTGGACTAAGTACAGAGACAGCGTGCTTGCATCTAAAGGGACTGACACCGAGTTATCTATTTCGTTCTGTTAGCAATTTTAACTGTTATTGTTTTCTGTTTGTATAGTTAGATATATTAGTAAAAGAGCTGTTATTCCCACCCCGCCTTATCTCTGCCTCAGAGTCCTTGATTCAAACAATCGTAATACTTGGGGGAGGGGAGTGGAACCAAAGTCTCTATTCCAAAAAGGGAAACTTCTGCCCCTACTGGCAGACACCTGTCCTTTCAAACCAGGACAGATTTTGGCGCCCAACGTGAGGCTCGAGGGCACTGAGTTGAGAGTTAAGACAGGAATAACAGCTCTCTTAACTGGCAATATGTTGTCTGGTTTAATCTGGTTTGTGTTCCATGTGGGCACAGCCATCTCCCTCCCATTTGTAAGCCCTTTTTTGAATTTGGGCCCCCTCACCAAGGTTGCTGTGGCTATTGTCCGATTGGTTTGGTGGATTGATTATGTCAGGAATTAATGAGTTTTTAATTTTTTCTGGGAAGCGGTTGCATGGATCCTGAGCTATCGTACTCTAACTGCGTGTTTCTGGGGATATTTCAGTAATGGTACTTACTGTGGGATAACGAGTGCAAGGGAAATTTTCTCCCAACCCATCACCCAGTTTTTTGAGGCTACCCCACCAATTCTCAAGGATTTCAGATCTGTTTTAATTGCCACTGTTATTATACAGTGGCTGGTGTTGCTGATAGGCTTGTTCTACTTAGCATTCAGAAACAAGGGAATATTGGCTTGGACAACAACTCTGATACCTGCCCCAGGGACTAGGGATGCTGCCCCAGAACCTGCCTCTGCCCCAGGGACTAGGGATGCTGCCCCAGAACCTGCCTCTGCCACAGGGACTAGGGATGTTGTCCCAGAACCTGCCTCTGCCCCAGAGACTAGGGAGGTTGCCCCAGAACCTGCCTCTGCCCCAGGGACTAGGGATGCTGCCCCAGAGCCTGCCCCAGGGACTAGGGATGCTGCCCCAGAGCCTGATGCTGCCCCACAGTCCACCGCAGAAATGAGCCACCCAGAGTGGGTGGGGGCTCTAGTGAAGGATATAGGCCAAATGCTGAAAGAGCAGAGTCAGATGTTGAAGGAGCATAGCCAGATGATGAAGGAGTATTTTTCTCCAGCTGGTGAGAAACCGTGCCCTAAAGAGGGAGAGTCAGATGGTGCTGCAGTGGAACCCGTAGATGTTGTATCTGTCCAGGTTCCAGCTGGATCACAGGAGCAGCCACAGCCAGCAGCAGTTGCTCCTGTGGAAACTAGGAAATCTAAGATTAAAACGAGGCACTTAGATAATGGGGATCAGCAAGGAGGGTCCTCACAACCAGCAAGGGAGCCAGAGGTTGAGATTGTCACCGAGTCCCTCTCATACGATAGTCTCCGTAACCTGCGCAAAGACATTGCTCGGCGGGGCCGTGAGCCTTTTACAACTTGGTTACTCCGGGTCTGGGACCTTACGGGAACAGGTGTTCAACTGGATGGAACTGAGGCCAGGAATTTGGGATCCTTGGCCCAGGATTCAGGTGTGGACCAGATATTCGTAAGGGAGCAAGGCCTCCTTTCCCTCTGGGACCGCCTTTTAATGAGTGTGAGAGAGAAGTTTGTACACAGAGAGAGAATGCAGGAGCACCACCGTAGGATGCGCTGGAAGACCCTTGAGGAAGGGATCCAGCAGCTGAGAGAGACAGCAGTATTAGAGGTACTCTTTGGGAGGGATGGACAGCATGACAATGACCCTGACAAGGTCAAGTGCACAGGGCAGATGTTATGGAATTTGGCAACCTTGGGTCCATCTCAATATGCCACCTACATAGCAATGATTAATGCAGATAACCACCAAGAGACAGTGTGTTCTGTTGCCAACAAACTCAGAAATTTCGAGAGCATGATGAATGGCCCAATGCAGGCTAATGTCTCTGCCGTGGCCAGGGACCTCCAACAGGTCGAAGATAGGATGAGGGATATGAGGGAGGAGATGATGGAGGAGATGAGGGAGGTAAGGGAGGAGGTGAGGAAGATCAGCGTAGCACCAGTACGAGTCACAGGCCCCCAAGTCAGAGCTTCACGTCCCCCAGCTAGGGAGAGAGGGTACACCTCACGAGCTGACCTGTGGTTTTTCCTGCGAGACCATGGGGAAGACATGGGAAAATGGGATGGGAAACCCACTTCTGTCCTGGCAGCACGGGTGCGTCAGCTCAGGGAGGGAAATGCTAACCGAGGGAGCTGCACTAAAATGAAGGTAGCCTCAACCTCCCACAAGCAAGGTGCAGGGTATTACAGCAAGGAGGATGTTCTCTCAGATCCCCTGGAAGGAACCTCCACTATGTATGCCCAGGAAAGAAATAATAACCAGGGCTAGAGGGGCCCTGCCTCTAGCCAGGGAGAGGCATGGGATGACAGGATCTATTGGATAGTGTGGGTGCGATGGCCTGGCACGTCAAAGCCACAGAAACATAAAGTGTTAGTTGATACTGGTTCACAATGCACCCTGATACCATCAGAACATGTGGGGAAGGTACCTGTTTCCATTGTTGGGGTGACGGGGGGATCACAGGAATTCACTTTGCTGGAAGCTGAGATTAGCCTGACAGGGAAGGGGTGGCAGAAACATCCAATTGTAACTGGCCCAGGGGCACCGTGCATTCTAGGCATAGACTTCCTCAGGAACGGCTACTACAAAGACCCAAAGGGGTTCAAGTGGGCTTTTGGAATAGCTGCTGTAGAGACAGAGAGCATTAAGCAGTTGAACACCTTGCCTGGACTGTCAGAAAACCCCTCTGCAGTAGGACTCCTGAAAGTGACTGAGCAATAGGTGCCAATTGCCACCATGACCGTGCACCGCCGGCAGTACCGGACAAATCAAGATGCTGTGATCCCCATCCACAAAATGATCCGTGATCTAGAGAGCCAAGGGGTGGTCAGCAAGAGCCACTCACCCTTCAACAGTCCTATCTGGCCTGTGCAGAAATCTGATGGAGAATGGAGACTGACTGTGGACTATCGGGCATTGAATGAAGTGACTCCACCGCTGAGCGCTGCCGTGCCGGACATGATGGAACTCCAGTACGAGCTGGAGTCCAAGGCAGCAAGGTGGTATGCCACCATTGACATTGCAAATGCATTCTTCTCCATTCCTTTGGCAGCAGAGTGCAGGCCTCAGTTTGCTTTCACCTGGAGGGGCGTGCAGTACATCTGGAACCGACTGCCCCAGGGGTGGAAGCACAGCCCCACCATCTGCCACGGACTGATCCAGGCTGCACTGGAAAAGGGTGAGGCTCCAGAACATTTGCAGTACATCGATGACATCATTGTGTGGGGGAACACAGCAATGGAGGTGTTTGAGAAAGGAGAGAAGATCATCCAGATTTTACTGGGAGCCGGTTTCGCCATTAAAAAGAGCAAAGTCAAAGGACCTGCCCGAGAGATCCAGTTCCTGGGAGTGAAGTGGCAGGATGGACGGCGCCAGATCCCCACTGAAGTCATCAATAAGATCACTGCAATGTCTCCACCAACAAGCAAGAAGGAGACACAAGCTTTTCTAGGTGCTATCGGCTTTTGGAGAATGCTCTACCTTTACAGTGATTCGTGGATGGTAGCCAATGCTCTGTGGGGTTGGCTGGAAAGGTGGAAAAAGGCTGACTGGCAACGTAGAGGAAAACCAATCTGGGCTGCTGATGAGTGGAAAGACATTGCCACTCAGGTAGAGAAGCTGCCTGTGAAAGTCCGTCATGTGGATGCCCATGTTCCCAAGAGTCGGGCTAATGAAGAACACAGGCACAACAAGCAGGTAGATCAGGCTGCACAGATAGAGGTCTCAAAGATAGACTTAGATTGGGAACACAAGGGAGAACTGTTCCTGGCTCGATGGGCCCACGATGCCTCAGGCCATCAGGGCAGAGACGCCACCTATAAGTGGGCATGAGACCGAGGGGTGGATCTAACCATGGACAGCATCTCTCAGGTTATTCATGACTGTAACACGTGCTCTGCCATCAAACAGGCCAAGCGGGTGAAGCCCCTCTGGTATGGGGGGCGATGGTCCAAATATAAGTACGGAGAGGCCTGGCAGATTGACTATATGACACTGCCTCAGACCTGCCAGGGCAAGCGCTATGTGCTGACCATGGTAGAAGCCACCACCGGATGGTTGGAGACTTATGCTGTGCCCCACGCCACTGCTCGGAGCACCATCCTGGGCCTGGAAAAACAAGTCCTCTGGAGGCATGGTACCCCTGAGAGAATTGAGTCAGACAATGGGACTCATTTCAAAAATAGCCTTATAAACACCTGGGCTAAAGAACATGGCATCGAGTGGGTGTACCATATTCCCTACCATGCACCAGCGGCTGGGAAAGTCGAACGGTGCAATGGTCTGCTTAAAACCACCTTAAAGGCACTGGGTGGGGGGACTTTCAAGAACTGGGAGATCAATCTACCAAAGGCCACATGGTTAGTGAATACTCGAGGTTCCACTAACCGAGCAGGCCCTGCCCAGTCAGAGCCCTTGGTAGCAGCAGATGGAGATAAGGTTCCAGTGGTACACCTGAGAGGCATGTTAGGAAAAACTGTCTGGGTGAACTCTGCTTCCAGCAAAGACAATCCTGTTCGTGGGGTGGTTTTCGCTCAAGGACCAGGTTGCACTTGGTGGGTGATGCAAAAGGATGGAGAGACCCGATGCATACCCCAAGGGGACCTTGTTCTAGGGTGAACTATATATGATACTGTGCCTGTAACTACATGTATGTATATAATTTAAAGATTTCAATATGATGTAGCATGTTGGCATGGAAAAAATTCGGGGTGGATAATGTTGGGGGTTGAGTGCTTTTCTGTTACTGTGTCAATTGAAAGAATTTTTCCCATTATCATGCCAATGGAGCTGGCCGGGCTACACCCAGGGTCCCTGATGGGTCCAGACAAAGGGGGGGGGGGTGGGGACGGCCCCCGGAGGGGCCTCTGAGGCTTCCGGGAGGGCACTCGCGTTTCCGGCGAGCTGGGAGGAGGACGCCTGGGATCGTTCAGCCACGCGGCCGAGCACAGCAGAGCCAGACCCTCTGCGATCACCTGCCCTGCATCTGCCCCGTTTCCAGCCTCCTGCCTCTGCGGACACAGCTGATCCCCCAGACACACACGGTGAGCGAGGAGCCGCCGCCCTCGGTGAGGGTGAGCCCGTTCCCGCCTGAGACCGGCGTGGCCACTGCTGCCCCTCCCCCCTCCCTCCGTTCCCGTCTGCCCTCTGGCAAATCCGGGCTCTGGACTAAGTACAGAGACAGCGTGCTTGCATCTAAAGGGACTGACACCGAGTTATCTATTTCGTTCTGTTAGCAATTTTAACTGTTATTGTTTTCTGTTTGTATAGTTAGATATATTAGTAAAAGAGCTGTTATTTCCACCCCGCCTTATCTCTGCCTCAGAGTCCTTGATTCAAACAATCGTAATACTTGGGGGAGGGGAGTGGAACCAAAGTCTCTATTCCAAAAAGGGAAACTTCTGCCCCTACTGGCAGACACCTGTCCTTTCAAACCAGGACATCTCCCACACCCAAGGATTCATATTTAAACCATTGATTCCAGAGCACATATACTCTGTTCAAGTTGAGCATAATGTGAACTAAATATTTCAGAAAGTAATAAAAAAGCAACAAATTAATAGAAAAAAATCCTCCAAAACACACACACACAAAATAAAACCACAAAATAGTCCCTCTAGAATCACTGAGGCTTGAAAACAAGTCCATTCCAAAAATCAGTTCGTTTTCAAAGCCCAGTGGAACACTTGCCTACAGTTTGAAAAAAAATATATATATTCAAAGTATTGTAAGGCCTTTTGAAACCTCCCAAATGCTATTGTAAATGAAGGACTGAGACTAGAAAGCCCTCAAACTGTAGTTTGGTAGCAAAAAGCCACTCTTCAGTTCAATTTATGTTCCTTCTTGCGGGGAAATATCAAATCCCACACTAGAATTGCACACCACTGGGACAGTTGAAACAGCACTCCAGAATAATGCAAACACTGCTGTTCACATTCAGGAATAAATTACACCCAGTAAAACAATGAATTTCTGATATCAAACATTTAACTTCTGTTAAAGAACGATCATGTCTATAACTTACACGTGGATTGAACTTGGCAGCATGAGCATCTGAAAGAGGCTCTGGATTTGTAATGCAAATCTAATGCATTGCCATTGTTAATATTAAGACAGATTCCAGAAAAGCATAGGAAAAACCACTCAGTTTCCATGAGAGAACGAGCTGGAGGGAGGGGGGGGGGGGGGGGGGAGCGGCAGCGGCCATGCCGGTCTCGGGTGGGAACGGGCTGGAGAGGCGGCTCCTCGCTCACCGTGTGTGTCCGGGTGATCAGCTGTGTCCACAGAGGCAGGAGGCTGGAACGGGGCAGATGCAGGTCAGGTGATCACAGAGGGTCTGGCTCTCCTGTGCTCCGGCCGCGTGGGCTGAAGATCCCAGGCGTCCTCCACCAAGATCGCTGGAAACATGAGTCCCCCCCGGGAAGCCTCAGAGGCGCCTCCGAGAGCTGTTCCCACCTACCCCCTTTGTCTGGAGTCACCAGAGATCCTGGGTGTAACCCGGCCAGCTCCATTGGCATGATAATGGGAAAAATTCTTTCAATTGACACAGTAATAAAAAAACACTCAACCCCCAACATTATCCACCCCGAATTTTTTTCCATTCCAACATGCTACATCATATTGAAACCTTTAAATTATATACATACATGTAGTTACAGGCACAGTAACATAGATAGTTCACCCCAGAACAAGGTCCCCTTGGGGTATGCATCAAGGCTCTCCATCCTTTTGCATCACCCACCAAGTGCAACCTGGTCCTTGAGCGAAAACCACCCCATGAACAGGATTGTCTTTGCTGGAAGCAGAGTTCACCCAGACAGTTTTCCCTAACATGCCTCTCAGGTGTGCCCCTGGAACCTTATCTCCATCTGCTGCTACCAAGGGCTCTGACTGGGCAGGGCCTGCTCGGTTAGTGGAACCTCAGGTATTCACTAACCATGTGACCTTTGGTAGATTGATCTCCCAGTTCTTGAAAGTCCCCCCACCCAGTGCCTTTAAGGTGGTTTTAAGCAGACCATTGCACCGTTCGACTTTCCCAGCCGCTGATGCATGGTAGGGAATATGGTACACCCACTCGATGCCATGTTCTTTAGCCCAGGTGTTTATAAGGCTATTTTTGAAACGAGTCGCATTGTCTGACTCAGTTCTCTCAGGGGTACCATGCCTCCAGAGGACTTGCTTTTCCAGGCCCATGATGGTGTTCCGAGCAGTGGCGTGGGGCACAGGGTAGGTCTCCAACAATCCAGTGGTGGCTTCCACCATCGTCAGCATGTAGCGCTTGCCTTGGTGGGTCTGAGGCAATGTGATATAGTCAATCTGCCAGGCCTCTCCGTACTTATATTTGGACCATCGCCCCCCATACCAGAGGGGCTTCACCCGCTTGGCCTGTTTGATGGCAGAGCACGTGTTACAGTCATGAATAACCTGAGAGATGCTGTCCATGGTTAGATCCACCCCTCGGTCTCGTGCCCAATTATAGGTGGCGTCTCTGCCCTGATGGCCTGAGGCATCATGGGCCCATCGAGCTAGGAACACTTCTCCCTTGTGTTCCCAATCTAAGTTTATCTTTGAGACCTCTATCTGTGCAGCCTGATCTACGTGCTCGTTGTGCCTATGTTCTTCATTAGTCCGACTCTTGGGAACATGGGCATCCACATGACGGACTTTCACGGAGAGCTTCTCTACCCGAGTGGCAATGTCTTTCCACTCATCAGCAGCCCAGATTGGTTTTCCTCTACGTTGCCAGTCAGCCTTTTTCCACCTTTCCAGCCAACCCCACAGAGCATTGGCTACCATCCACGAATCAGTGTAAAGGTAGAGCTTTGGCCATTTCTCTCTCTCAGCAATGTCCAAGGCCAGCTGAACAGTTTTGATTTCAGCAAGTTGACTCGATCCACCTTCTCTTTCGGTAGCTTGTGCAACCTGTTGTGTGGGGCTCCATACGGCAGCTTTCCACTTCCGGTTCATCCCCACAATGCGGCAAGAACCGTCAGTGAAAAGGGCGCAGCGCGTGTTTCATCTGCTGGCAGCTGGTTGTACGGTGGAGCTTCTTCAGCCCGGGTCACTTGCTTCTGCTCTTCTTTATCAGCGAGACCAAAATCTTCACCTTTTGGCCAGTTTGTAATTATCTCCAAAATCCCAGAGTGATTCGGGTTGCCAATACAGGCGTGCTGCGTGATGAGGGCAATCCACTTGCTCCATGTGGTGTCAGTGGCGTGGTGAGTAGAGGGAACCTTTCCTTTGAACATCCACCCCAGCACTGGCAATTGGGGTGCCAGGAGAAGCTGTGCTTCTGTGCCAATGACCTCTGAGGCAGCTTGAACTCGCTCATAGGCAGCCAAGATTTCCTTCTCGGTAGGAGTGTAATTGGCTTCAGACCCTTTGTAGCTTCTGCTCCAGAACCCCAGGGTGGGCCTCGGGTTTCACCAGGCACCTTCTGCCAAAGGCTCCAGGACAGACCATGGTTCCCAGCTGCAGAGTAGAGCACATTCTTTACCTCTGGTCTTGTCCTGACTGGGCCAAGTGCCACTGCATGAGCGATTTCCTGTTTGATCTGGGCAAAGGCTTGCGGTTGTTCGGGGCCCCAGTGTGTGGGAGTCCATGGTTTTTCCCTGGCTCCTTTGGGGATGCAAAAACCCCCCTGGCAGACCCCTCAGAGACCCCCGAGTGCTGCCCAGGAGCTGCAGGGGCTGGATTTGGCTCATGGGAAAATCTGCCCACATGAGAGAAGAGACACAGAAAATAATGATGAGTAGAGTGTAAATTAGAATGCTAGAATGTAGTATAAGTAGGTTTTTAGATTGTTTATATTAAGGGCCATGTGGCCAAGATGGAGGATCCTGGGTGTGGTGGGCTTCTTCCTCGTTCTTCTTCATGTCATTCATGCTGAAGTTGCACCCTGGGAACCACAGATTGGACGGGGATAGAACTGGACATTGTAAAGAGGTTGCATGGCATTGGGGAAAATTTGTAAATATTGTACACGTAGTTTAGGGTATAAAGACCTTGGCTCAGTCCTCTCAGGAGACCTTTCTGCTATGGTTGACCTGCAGAGCGGACCTGTGCCGGGCTGGCAGAAACTTTTTTAAGATAAGATAAATAAACAGCCCCAAAACAACACAAGGTCGTCTCGAGCTGCTTTCTTGTCGGCGCCTCCGAGAGAACCAGATTTTTCCCACCTCCATGCCCACTCTGGGGAGGTCTCAAGCCTGAAGAGACCCTCGGAGACGGGACACCAGTGGAAATCGTTCTTCTTGCGAGTGACCTGGTAGAGAGGGCTCACAATCTGGCTATACTCAGGGATGTGCATTCTCCAAAAGCCGATAGCACCTAGGAAAGCTTGTGTCTCCTTCTTCTTAGTAGGTGGAGACATTGCAGTGATCTTATTGATGACTTCAGTGGGGATCTGGCGCCGTCCATCCTGCCAGTTCACTCCCAGGAACTGGATCTCTCGGGCAGGTCCTTTGACTTTGCTCTTTTTAATGGCGAAACCGGCTCCCAGCAAAATCTGGATGATCTTCTCTCCTTTCTCAAATAACTCCATTGCTGTGTTCCCCCACACAATGATGTCATCAATGTACTGCAAATGTTCTGGAGCCTCACCCTTCTCCAGTGCAGCCTGGATCAGTCCGTGGCAGATGGTGGGGCTGTGCTTCCACCCCTGGGGCAGTCGGTTCCAGGTGTACTGCATGCCCCTCCAGGTGAAAGCACACTGAGGCCTGCACTCTGCTGCCAAAGGAATTGAGAAGAATGCATTTGCAATGTCAATGGTGGCATACCACCTTGCTGCCTTGGACTCCAGCTCGTACTGGAGTTCCATCATGTCCTGCACGGCAGCGCTCAGCGGTGGAGTCACTTCATTCAATGCCCGATAGTCCACAGTCAGTCTCCATTCTCCATCAGATTTCTGCACAGGCCAAATAGGACTGTTGAAGGGTGAGTGGCTCTTGCTGACCACCCCTTGGCTCTCTAGATCACAGATCATCTTGTGGATGGGGATTACAGCATCTCGATTTGTCCGGTACTGCCGGCGGAGCACTGTCATGGTGGCAATTGGCACCTGTTGCTCAGTCACTTTCAGGAGTCCTACTGCAGAGGGGTTTTCTGACAGTCCAGGCAAGGTGTTCAACTGCTTAATGCTCTCTGTCACTACAGCGGCAATTCCAAAAGCCCACCTGAACCCCTTTGGGTCTTTGTAGTAGCCGTTCCTGAGGAAGTCTATGCCTAGAATGCACGGTGCCCCTGGGCCAGTTACAATTGGATGTTTCTGCCACCCCTTCCCTGTCAGGCTAATCTCAGCTTCCAGCAAAGTGAATTCCTGTGATCCCCCCGTCACCCCAACAATGGAAACCGGTACCTTCCCCACATGTTCTGATGGTATCAGGTTGCATTGTGAACCATTATCAACTAATACCTTATATTTCTGTGACTTTGATGTGCCAGGCCATAGCACCCACACTATCCAATAAATCCTGTCATCCCATGCCTCTCCCTGGCTAGAGGCAGGGCCCCTCTAGCCCTGGTTATTATTTCTTTCCTGGGCATACATAGTGGAGGTTCCTTCCTGGGGATCTGACAGATCATCCTCCTTGCTGTAATACCCTGCACCTTGCTTGTGGGAGGTTGAGGCTACCTTCATTTTAGTGCGGCTCCCTCGGTTAGCATTTCCCTCCCTGAGCTGAAGTACCCGTGCTGCCCGGACAGAAGTGGGTTTCCCATCCCATTTTCCCATGTCTTCCCCATGGTCTCGCAGGAAAAACCACAGGTCAGCTCGTGAGGTGTACCCTCTCTCCCTAGCTGGGGGACATGAAGCTCTGACTTGGGGGCCTGTGACTCGTACTGGTGCTACGCTGATCTTCCTCACCTCCTCCCTCACCTCCCTCATCTCCTCCATCATCTCCTCCCTCATATCCCTCATCCTATCTTCGACCTGTTGGAGGTCCCTGGCCACGGCAGAGACATTGGCCTGCATTGGGCCATTCATCATGCTCTCGAAATTTCTGAGTTTGTTGGCAACAGAACACACTGTCTCTTTGCGGTTATCAGCATTAATCATTGCTATGTAGGTGGCATATTGAGATGGACCCAAGGTTGCCAAATTCCATAACATCTGCCCTGTGCACTTGACCTTGTCAGGGTCATTGTCATGCTGTCCATCCCTCCCAAAGAGTACCTCTAATACTGCTGTCTCTCTCAGCTGCTGGATCCCTTCCTCAAGGGTCTTCCAGCACATTCTATGGTGGTGCTCCTGCATTCTCTCTCTGTGTACAAACTTCTCTCTCACACTCATTAAAAGGCGGTCCCAGAGGGAAAGGAGGCCTTGCTCCTTTACGAATATCTGGTCCACACCTGAATCCTGGGCCAAGGATCCCAAATTCCTGGCCTCAGTTCCATCCAGTTGTACACCTGTTCCCATAAGGTCCCAGACCCGGAGTAACCAAGTTGTAAAGGGCTCACGGCCCTGCCGTGCAATGTCTTTACGCAGGATACGGAGACTATCGTAAGAGAGGGATTCAGTGACAATCTCAACCTCTGGCTCCCTTGCTGGTTGTGAGGACCCTCCTTGCTGATCCCCATTATCTAAGTGCCTCGTTTTAATCTTAGATTTCCTAGTTTCCACAGGAGCAACTGCTGCTGGCTGTGGCTGCTCCTGTGATCCAGCTGGAACCTGGACAGATACAACATCTACGGGTTCCACTGCAGCACCATCTTACTCTCCCTCTTTAGGGCAGGGGGAGGGTTTCTCATCTACTGGAGAAAAATACTCCTTCATCATCTGGCTATGCTCCTTCAACACCTGACTCTGCTCTTTCAGCATTTGGCCTATATCCTTCACTAGAGCCCCCACCTATTCTTGGTGGCTCATTTCTGCGGTGGACTGTGGGGCAGAGTTAGGCTCTGGGTCAGCATTCCTAGTCCCTGGGGCAGAGGCAGATTCTGGGGCAACATCCCTAGGCCCCGGGGCAGACTCTGGGGCAAGATCCCTAGCCCCTGGGGCAGGGGCATGCTCTGGGGCAGCATCCCTAGTCCCTGGGGCAGAGGCAGGTTCTAAAGCAACATCCCTAGTCCCTGGGGCAGAGGCAGGTTCTGGGGCAACATCTCTAGTCCCTGGGGCAGAGGCAGGTTCTGAGGCAATATTCCTAGTCCCTGGGGTAGGTATCAGAGTTGTTGTCCAAGCCAATATTCCCTTGTTTCTGAATGCTAAGTAGAACAAGCCTATCAGCAACACCAGCCACTGTATAATAACAGTGGCAATTAAAACAGATCTGAAATCCTTGAGAACCGGTGGGGTAGCCTCAAAAAACTGGGTGATGGGTTGGGAGAAAATTTCCCTTGCACTCGTTATCTCACAGTAAGTACCATTACTGAAATAACCCCAGAAACACGCAGTTAGAGTACGATAGCTCTGGATCCATGCAACCACTTCCCAGAAAAAAATAAAATCCCATGAATTCCTGACATAATCAATCCACCAAATGAATCGGATAATAGCTACAGTAACTTTGGTGAGGTGGCCCAAATTCAAATAAGGGCTTGCAAATGGGAGAGAGATGGCTGTGACCACATGGAACACAAACCAGATTAAACCAGACAACATATTTCCACTTAAGAGAGCTGTTATTCCTGTCTTAACTCTCAACTCAGTGCCCTCTGCCCCACCTTGGGCGCCAAAATCTGTCCTGGTTTGAAAGGACAGGTGTCTGCCAGTAAGGGCAGAAGTTTCCCTTTGAATCAGAGACTTTGGTTCCACTCCCCCCAAGTATTATAATTATTTGAATCAAGGACTCTGAGGCAGAGATAAGGGGGTGGGAATTACAGCTCTTTTAGTAATATATCTAACTGTACAAGCAGAAAAAAACAGCGGTTTTTAAAATTGCTAACAGAACAGAATAGATAACCCGGTGTCAGTCTTTTTAGATGCCAGCATGCTGTTTCTGTGCTTAGTCCACAGCCCGGAGCTGCCGAGGGCAGGCGGGAATGGAGGTAGGAGGGGGGCGGCAGTGGCCACACCGGTCTCGGCGGGAACGGGCTGGAGCGGCAGCTCCTCGCTCACCGTGTGTGTCCGGGTGATCAGCTGTGTCCGCAGAGGCAGGAGGCTGGAACGGGGCAGATGCTGGGCAGGTGATCACAGAGGGACTGGCTCTCTTGTGCGTGGGCTGAAGATCCCGGGTGTCTTCCTCCGAGCTCGCCGGAAACACGATTCCCCCTTGGAAGCCTCAGAGGCGCCTTTGGGAGTCATTCCCACCTACCCCTTTTGTCTGGAGTCATCAGAGATCCTGGGTGTAACCCGGCCAGCTGCATTGGCATGATAATGGGAAAAATTCTTTTAATTGACACAGTAATAGAAAAACACTCAACCCCCAACAAGCAGAAAGACAGATTGGAAGTCACCTACAATATGCCAGGCAAGTCACTGATGTCCCAAAATAGTGAATAAAAGAGTAATAGAACAAACAAGAGGAGCCCCTATGCGTTGCCCATCCCCACTACATCTGTCTGGGAATCTTCCATTCAAACAGCCAATCACTCTTCCCTTAGAAACATGGTGGTCAAATCCAATTGCCTACTGCAAACCGGTCCTGGACACCACTTTCCTTAAACCATGCCTGGACATTGTCTATGGCTAACTGGCATATATCCAAACCTGGACTGCTGGTACAGCTGGAGTAACTAAGGATATAAGCCCAGTAGGTCAAAGTAAGTTATAGGGCATTACCACAAATCAGAGAAGACTACTTGCAAGTTGCAAAAGAAATACTCAGAAAGTTTATTTTTAGCTTAAATAACTCATGCTAAGCAGATAATCCTACATTATTATTATTATGATTATTATTATTCACTAAAACTTTATACCATATCAAGTAGTAAAAAAAATTGTAATCAACAAGACGTTCTTTTGTAAAAAATATTCTTTTCTATGCCATTGAAAAATGGCTTCCCAAATTTTTGAACTGAATTGCTTATTTATTCTTACACTTTTGAAAATAACTTTTATTTTGAAGGACTCCCAAAACACAACATCAAGGGCTACAATAAATCTGAATCCCTTCTCAATGTGCAATACATTCATTAATTTTTTTAAACTGACACATCTGCCTACTTTTAGCTCAATCACTTGTAACTTCTAAGTCTAAGGTCATGGTAGCAAGAAAGAGTTCTCTTCTCCAATGCCACAATCTAGTTTTCAGTCACAAATGACCATAGGTTAAGCTTTGACTAAATTGCTATCTACCCAATATTCAAAACGTGAAATTAAGAATTAAAGAAAATTAGAAATTAAAGGAAAAACAAACCACTACATTATGAGCTTCAATTGTCACTAAAAAAAAGAAAAAAAAAAAAAAAAAAAGAAGAAAAAATCCCTCTTGTGTACATTTTTTAGACCATGCACAAAGGGTGTAAAAAAGTCACTCTGTGCTCTATGTGTTGCTTGAATCTTAAAATGTGACAAATTATCATCACCCCAGGATGGTATATGCCCACATATTTCCCTGAGAGAGACATTTTGGTTTGCTTTGTTTTACTTACTGTTAAAAAGTTTGTGAAATTAATTGAAAAGATTGAAAGAATTACAATCAAGGTGTTACTTTAGAGGAATCACTAGCTTCTACCTGACATTTTATCAGAAAACTCAAGCAAAATTCTGATGATTTAATTCAAATTTCTCCTTTTAAAAATTGTAATTACAGCCTACTATGAATTAGAATTAGATGTGAATAAAATTAACCATTTCTCAAAAAAAGAAAAATTCCATGACAGTCACTATGAGGGAAGATATATGGGTAAAGACAATCAACCTCAGGAGGAATAATTTTAGGGACAGGGAGGGTGCATATGCAGACCGTCACTCTAGACTCTTCTGTTCAACAAGACTCCTTCCCACCCTTTTTGTGAATGGCCTCACATTGTCCAGCTTCCAGTCATCTGGAACCTCACCAGTGAGCCAGGACTGTTGCTAAATGATGAAGATAGGCTTCACAAGCTCATCTGCCAGCTCCCTCATCACCCTGGGATGGCACATATTATGTGCCTCTAAAGGGTGATAGGAATTTATTTTTCTATGCACTTTACCTTAAATCAAACTTCCATTCTTTGTGCTCAGTAATCTACAAAAGACAAGAAAAAAAAAAATCTGAGTGTTTTATTGCTATGTCCGAATGATGCATTAAGTTTTAGCTTTCATATTATCCACATTCTGTACTGCATTAGTATATAACTCTCAACTACATAAAAAGTGTTAGCAAGTTCTCTTCACAGTTTAGTTAGACAAAACAATCCTTTTCTTCCTGAGAACTAAGGTCACTGTTGCAGCTTCAGGCCTCAAAAGTATAAACAACAGTGAATTGAGGAGAGTAATCTGGGAGGACTTCATAACCTGAAGCTGTAATTGGACAATTAACCCCAATATGTAAATGGACCAAAACTTATAAAAGTGTGAAAACTCGAGACCAGGCTTCCATCTTGGGTGAAGCCATAGCCAGGCTCTTGTATTGCTCAAGGTGTATCCTTTGAAGGGCTTTTAAAAATACCTACTTTTTTCCTTTAACACTGTCTTGCCTCTGTTCAAGGCAGACTCTCAAGGCATCACTACTTTCTCCTTCATAGAAATGGACCATGACATGAATTAATAATTCCCTGCATGAAGATTATACAGAAAAAAGCAAGGTAATCTTACTTCACCTGATGACCAAAAAGAAAATAAAATTCCTAAAAATAATTCTTTTCTCATTTTCCGGCAAGGTCCTTCAACAAACACTTTGGATGAAACAGACTGTCTGGCAGATCATGAAAAGCATTTTGAAAGTTCCTCATCCATCATAGAAAACATCCTGTCAACAGGTTTCTAATCTTTAAAGCTAGTGCCTAATAGCTTAAGTGTCCATAAACGTAGCTTTCCTAACATATAAACAAGAAGAAATCTTTACCTGTTGTAATCCAACACCAGAAGTATAAGGAATGTCTTACCTGTCCCTTCTGTCCCTATCCTATTGGCAGACAGCCAGAAATCCCCTCCCTGACCCTTTCCTAGAAAAAGCCAAGGCCTGAGATGAGCTTCCTCTTTTGCCCTGCTACCACCATGCAATAAAGAAAAGGCAAAGAGCCACTCTTTTGATTCTCGTGCTTGTCTCATATGCTAGACCTAGCTACTTCTTATTGATACAATAGGAAGAAGTTACAGTTTGCAGCAGTTGGCGACTCAACTTTGGGGCTTGTATTAAGAACCCACAGATAGCTGGAATCCCAGTTTCAGGATTTTCCGCTTGTTCGTTCGATCAACTACCTCCGTGCTTGGTAGCTGTGTTTATACAGCCCCAGGCAGGAGGACAGAGCCGGTAGCTTGCTTTAGCGCCGAAGTAAGTGGGCTCGAAGACAGTCAGCTTTCACGAACCACACAACAGCCAGGTCTGCAGGACAGGTAAAATCCCTCGTGGGAGGCGTGAACCCCAGGGCCCCTAGGAGTGGGGAGGGGGGGTTCCCCCATGCAGCCATGCAGACTGGTGGCGGGCGCGGCGCCAGGGCGGGCTAGCACCCTGGAGCTCTTCCGCAGCAGCCGCGATTTCAGCGGGGCGGCTCCTCCCCAGTTTCCGCCGAAACCGCAAGAAAAACCCGTTCGGAACGCAGCTGCTCACGGCTCCGGCATTGTGCAGTGACTGGGAAACCCCCCGAAAGCAGTGCAAGGATGCAGGGTTCCCCCAGGCTCGGCACGGCCGGCGGGACAGAGTCGTGTGTGTTGTGGGGTGTGCGTGGAAGTGAGAGGCGTTGTGCAGCTCTCTTTGGAACAACAATGGGCGCTGAGTTAACTGCATATCAAAAGAGTGTTTTTTCTCAAATTCAAGAAATTTTGCATGCTGAAAAAATTACAGTTTCTAAAAATAGGTTAAGGTCTTTTGTTTTCTGTCTGTTTTCTAAAATTTCAGACTGCAAATTACAAAATATAAGTTCAGTTTCATTTTGGGATGATGTGGGAAAATTATTAACATCTAAAGTAGAAAAATTTGACTCTAAAACTGCTGTATTTCTTCCAATATTTTTACAAGTACGCAAATGCTTATTGGAAACCGAAAATAAAAGCCACAAACAAATTCTTTAAACCATCGCCCCTCCTCTCCTCCAAAATCCCCTGTCCCTGGAAATAGTGAAAAACCAGAAAAACCAGAAAATACTAAGCCCCTCCCCTCCAGCTACCCAAGTTCTGAAAATTTTGAACAGCCTGCTACAGAATTCACTGTGTTCCCGTCTCTTTCCCTCAGTTTACCTCAGAAGAGTTCGGCAAGAAACTTTCCTTTGTCTCACGGGGGGGACCACGTTTCTAATGGTGGCAACCACGCTTCAATTTCTTCATCTCTTAACCCTTTCTCCTCCTCAATCCCCTTCCCTGCCCCCTTCCCCCCATACCCTCCTGACCCGTTCCTGCTACCGTGTAACTACACCAACAGGTTTGGCTAGTCGCTTCTTCCCGGCTCAGGTTACAGCTTCTAACCCTTCTGATACAGCGAGTGCCAGACTGAGTGCCCGGAGGCTAGACAGTCAAGGAAAAAAAAAAAAAAAAAAAATTCGGTTAACAGCAGGGACTCTGTCCCTCGGGAGGGAGAAACTGCATTGCCTCCCAGGCTGATAGATAAAGATACACCTAGCCCTAAAGCTCAAAACTTGGAATATTATGTACCCTCCGTTACTCCTGTAGTTTATATGGGTAGAAGAAAAATGGTAATAAAGTTTATCAACCTTTGTCTTACCATGATAAGAAAAAAAAAATTTGTAAATCATAGAAAAATTTTGGCCATGAAAGTGAAATTTTTAAGGGCATTATGAAAGCAACTTTTACCTCAAATGAATTAGTTCCCCATAAATTGAAGGACCTTTTCAGGTGCTTGCTAACTCCCTCAGAATATGATTTATGGTTTAATATTTGGAAACATTCTTTAATGGTTCTTTTAACAGAAATTCACCAAAGCCCTGACAATTCCAAAGATTATATTGATGTTAAACAATATGCTTCTGAGATTTTTTTGCAGTTCGTAGATAGACTTCGCTCACAGATTGAGAGGCAAGTGCATGATCCAGAAATCCCAGGCCAGCACCATCCAAGCCTGCAGCAGCTGAAGCACCACAAGCGAGGAAGCACCCAGTGTCACCTGAACAGCTGCAGAATGTCACCTGCTTCCAGTGTAAAAAGCAAGGACATTTTTCTACGGACTGCCCTCTTAACCAGAAAAAAAAAAAAAAAAAGAGTAGAAAGCGCCAGCTAGCTTTTAACATTCAGCGCTATGACACAAATGCAACAAGTACTACTGTGGAAAAAGCCTCTCTCTTAAAAACAAAGCGGGGGGATGGGATAAAAGGTGTGGGTATACAAAACAAATTAAATGTCAAATGTTCTATTAACCAGGTCCAGCAGCCTTGTGGCCATGTCAGGCTGGAGACTACCAAGGGTTTTCATTTCAAGTCTACTGTCTGGACAATTGTAACAGTGGACCTGTCAACCAGCGTATTAGACATGACAGTATTTCACATGGAAATGGAGAGTGAGTAATTTCGTTGTGAGAGACACAGCACACACACCCTTAGAAATTGAAATAACACCTATGATTCTTAAAGAAAAAATATCCTGTCTCATAATATCTTGCAATATTTAGATGATGTATTAGTGGGTGCTGCTAACAACTTAATACTCCAAAACACACTTGACCTAGTGGTTAAAGTTTTAAACTCAGCTGGATTTCAATTAGAGGAAAAAAAAAAAAATTCAAAAGATGTCCCCTTGGAAGTATCTGGGCCTAGAGATCACTGCCAGGACCATTGTTCCACAGAAATTAGAAATTAATTGTAATCCCAAAACTCTAGCAGATCTCCACTCTTTGTGTGGTTCGTTGAACTGGCTAAGACCTTGGTTAGGCCTCACTACTGAGGACTTACAACCCCTTTTTAATTTATTGAAAGGGGAGAGAGAGCTGGTTTCTCCCAGGGAACTGACACCTGAGGCAAAAGCTGCAATTGAAAAGGTACAGAAAGCTCTGTCTGAGATGCAGGCTCACCGCTATCAGCCTGAACTGCCTTTCTATTTCATTGTTTTGGGGAAACTGCCACACTTACATGGTTTAATATTTCAGTGGATTGAGGGGCAGAGGGACTCACTCCTAATCATAGAATGGGTCTTCCTCTCCCACCAAAGATCCAAAACTATTACACAACCACAGGAGCTTATGGCTCAGCTGATTCAAAAGGCAAGAATGAGGCTGCATGAACTAGCTGGTTGTGACATTGCATGCATCCACCTTCCAGTAAAACTTTCTGAGGAGGGAGGAACTCTCCTGAAAGGTTGACAAAAGAGACGTTTGAACATCTGCTACAAAGCAATGCCAGCCTCCAGATATCTCTGGATAGTTACAGTGGACAGATATCAGTCCATGGCCCAGCTCATAAGTTGTTCAATGAGGAATTCCACCTCATTCCTTGTGAGAAGAGGAGCAGGAGACCGCTCGAGGCACTCACAGTGTTCACAGATGCATCAGGGGCCTCTCATAAGTCGGTGATGACTTGGAGAAACCCACAGACTCAGCAATGGGAAGCTGATGTTGATTTGTGGAGGGGTCACCCCAAATTGCAGAACTGGTGGCAGTTGTGAGAGCTTTTGAGAAGTTCTCAGAGCCTCTTAATCTGGTAACAGATTCAGCTTATGTTGCTGGGGTAGTGTTCAGAGTGGAGCAGGCAGTGCTCAAAGACATCAATAATGAGCAGCTCTTTAGGCTGCTGTCAAAACTAATCTATTTGGTTTCACACAGAGAGCATTCCTTCTATATGATGCATGTGAGGTCACACACGGATTTGCCAGGTGAGATCACAGAAGGGAACTGTATGGCAGACACCCTTGCAGCTCCAGGAGAAAAGGCTGTTCGTGTTAAACAACACCTAGTGCAAGCCTTTCCAGTGCTGGGGATCCCTAAGGAAATCAAAACAGATAATGGCCCAGCATACATATCCAAGGAGTTCCTAGAGTTTATCCAGCAGTGGGGAGTGGAAAATAAAACTGGCATCCTCTACTCCCCCACAGGTCAAGCTGTGATTGAGCTTGCCCACCAGATGCTCAAACAGGTCCTGGATAGACAGAGCAGTTCCACTGTGTGGATGTCTCCACAGCAAAAGCTCTTGTAAAGCCCTGTTCAAACCAAAGGTCCCTATAAGCTAGTAACCTGGGGAAGGGGTTATGCGTGCGTATCCACTCCCTCAGGCCCTCAGTAGATCCCCCAAAAGTGGGTAAAACCTTTTGTTCCAAAAAATCCTGCTGCAGCAGAAGAAGGTGAGAAGCAAGTTGCCATTGCTTCAAAAAGAAGATGCCGCCAGAAAGAAGAGGAAAATTCTTCATAAAGAAGGACCTTCTGGCAGACAGAGACTTTTAATGTGTTTTAAAATGTTTTGTTTTTCCTTTTAGAGAAAACCTACCCTCCACTCAACCCCACAAAGAACCCCTTCGAAGTTGTCTTCTTGTTAACAAAAATCAGAAAATTGCTTCAATGAACTGTTTAAAGGCTGGGGGTTCTCAGGGTGGTGGACTTCTATTGTTAAAACAATTTTGTTATTCTTTGTTGTTATTTTCCTTGTAATAATGACATTCGGGATCCCATGTCATTTAGTGTTCAAAGCTACTAGTATCATTCCTTCTACCTCTGAAGTCAATCGCATAGAAATGCAAAACATAGAACAATCTAATTCTCCCACCAATTACAAATGTTGGTCAAAATCATAATTCCAATCAAAATAAATTTAATATCTTGCCCTCACTTAATTAAACAAAAAATGGTGAGATGTTGTAATCCGATACCAGAGGTATAAGGAATGTCTTATCTGTCCCTCCTGTCCCTATCCTATTAGCAGACAGTCAGAAATCCCCTCCCTGACCCTTTCTTAGAAAAAGCCAAGACCTGAGATGCGCTTCCTCTTTTGCCCTGCTACCACCATGCAATAAAGGCAAAGAGCCACTCTTTTGATCCTCGTGCTTGTCTCATATGCTAGACCTAGCTACTTCTTATTGATACAATAGGAAGAAGTTACAGTTTGTAGCATTTACCCACATAGCCAGAACTAAAGATATGCAGACCTCTAGAGATTAAACTCCCTACCCTGAATGGAATCTAGAAACAATGAAGTGACTAGACTCACGGGAAGAGCAAGTATCATGGTGAACATAGCCAGTGCAACTTAAAATACAAACAGCCTTACCAGACACCTAAAATATATAATACAGCAGGTCTTACCAACTGTACCTCCAGCATCATATGGAAGTAATAAAAAACATACTGCAATGCCTCCTAAAGGGAGGCAGAAAACCATATTTTCTGCTAGAATATCAGGTTCAAAATTAAAGGTCTACTAGTGCAAATTAATATGAAGTACTTCAATCTAATGAGAAACTCTAAGGTTAATATATCTCATAGAAAAGAAGACCTGATTGTGTAACTGCTTCTCTTTTCACGCATTTAAAAATACCTTTCTCGCCCTGGCTCAAACTTGTTCCAAAGGCAAAAAGTCTGCTTTTCTTCTCTACCATGCTCTGAGATAGCAGACTCTCTCACTTGTTTCTAGACCGTTGGACTGCTCCAGCTGAAAGGTGGCAGATCAGCACAGCACCCAATGCACCATTGCAACCACAGTGCTTTAACCCATTAGAGCTCAGAAAAAAGCTTCTGGCCAGTAATCCCAAGTCCTTGGCCTAGGAGCTGCGCTCAGTCACCCAAGAAGGGAGAGGAGCAGTTTTTGTTTGACCTTTTCAATTGGAAGATTCTAAATAACATCTTTCTGTCACTTAGGCTGACATCTTTTCTCTTAGATGCTATTGGCAATTTCATAGGGAGGCACCTCATTCTCAGCCCTGAGTCTGGGTATCACAGATGCTTCCATCTTTGACCTAGACCTGCACTCCTGCAGAATGCACCTAGTTTGACATGTGTGTAACACCATAGCTTCCAAACCACTTGGGAAACTGGTCAGTCCTGGCCTGCTGTATGGAAGGGAACTGAAGATTCACCACTGCTAGGAAAACTAGAAAGTCTAGAAAGTCTAGAAAGACACCAGGATTGCAGAATGAGAAATTCCAAGAAACATCAGAAGCAACATAAACGTGCGTATCTGACCCATCTTCAAAGTTTGGAAGCATGTGTAGGACAAATCTGAACTGTATGAGATTTTTTTGCTTGAAACTCTCCTCCAGCATATCAACAGTGAGGTACACCTCTTTCTGGTTCATCAAGCTACAGTCTCTCCTTTGGTCTGTCATACACAGTTAAGAAATTGCTTTGTAACAAGATAGGATGCCTTGAGTTCTAGTACTTTAAGCATTCAGAAAATCAACCAAACAAGCAAACAAAAAGCCCACTTTTCATCTCTCACCCAATGCATCTGTATCCTAAGTAGAATCAGTCACTGAACAAGGAGTTCTTAAACTCACACTCAACACCAGAAGGCAACCCTACTGAGATGGACTAAGGTTCCTGAAAGAGCTACTTTTGGTGCATTTATCTGGTGGGCAAAAATGAAAGAAGGTGTTGCGGCTACCTGGTTCTGGGTTAAGCCCTGCACAGTGGCCCAAACCCCAGGACCACTCGGTCCATATGCTCCAGAACACCAATGTGGTGGACAGCAAAATGGTGTTTATTGAAGGGTCACAAGGGTTTTTATAATTTGGGCTGTTAGTGTCATTTCCTTCTGCTCACGTCCAGCTGGGTGAGGCCAGGCACGGAGCAAAGGTCTGACTGAGAGGGGAGAAGGGGTCCTGACTGACCGTACAGCTCGAATTCTTCCGCTCGCATATCCCTAACTTTCCACATTTCCCCCATCTCATGATTAGAAAAAATCGTATAAAATTATAAAATGTAGACATTATAACATTTCATGGGTTAGTAAAGTTAGTATAAAATTGTAAATGTATTAGTAACTGGCATGCCTTAAAGTAATTGTCGGCATTGGACGAACATAATGTTAACCGTTTCTAGACACATTTTAATGAATAGCACCAATTTGTTCAACATGCAGGGCCTGAAGATTAGTGTTAGTAAGATTATAGCGAGTGGGCCTATTAGGGTAGAAATTAGGGTGGTGAGCCATGGGGATCGGTTGAACCATGACTCGAACCAGCCCTGTTGAGCTTCTCTGTCCATTTTTCTTAGGTTTAGTCAGTGTCTCAGTTTGGCCATGGAATCTCTAATGACTCCGGTGGGGTCCGCATAAAAGCAGCATTCCTCTTTCAAGGCGGCACACAGGCCTCCTTGCTGCATGAACAAAAGGTCCAGTCCTCGCCTGTTTTGGATGACAACCTCTGAGAGTGAGGAAAGTGATTTTTCTAGGGAAGAAATGGATTTCTCACTTCTCTGCAAGTCCTCATCGACAGTCATCTGCAATTGGGCCAGTCCTTGATGTTGTGTTGCAAGGGCCGAGACTCCTGTGGCAGCGCCGGTAGCTCCTAAGCCGAGGAGCATAGCGATGGTGATGCCTGTTATCACTTCTCGCTTGTGGAGCCGGTCGGGTTCCTCGAACAAGCGGTACCCTTCTTCTTCCTGGTGATACAGGACTCTGGGGACAATTAAAACTTGGACACAAAAGTCGGTAGAATGATCAAATTTGTCAAGGGGTACACATGGGCTTACCCCGGATCGTTGGCAGATCCACGTCCCTGATGCAACTGGGATCACCCACTGGAACTACCCCCTGTAGTGAATGTAGCAGGGCCAAGGCCTTTATTAAGAAACAGCTCTTTATTAATGGGGGGGTCACGGGGAGTAGGCCCTACTCCTGCTGCTGCTGCCAGGCAACGCCGGGAGGAGGTCCTGTCGATCCCGACGAACGTAGGGATGGGAGTCTCAGCCTCACGGACACGTCCGAGATCTCAATAGTGGCTCATTGGTCTGGGGGTGTCATTCTTCTCAACTGCCCTTTAGGTTGCGGTGATTAAACAGTTACAAAGGACATATTGCAGGTGACTTGGCTTGTTAGTTGAGATGATCTGTGAACTTGGGTTCGGTGTTGGTTGACTATTTTTGTGAATCTTTTCTTCAACAACAACTTCCGGAAATGGTGGTACTGGGAAACTTCTGGAGATTTACATATAGGGTGTGGCTAACTTGATAGGCAGGCAGCAGCAGGCTGGAAATGAGGGAAGGGAAAGGGCGGAAATGGTAAGGCCGGAAATGAGGTAAGGGAAAGGGCGGAAATGGTAAGGCAAAGGGCGGAAGGAGGAAGTAACCGGGATAGGGGAAATACAATAAACCGGGGTTTGAATTACATAGGGACTACACATTTAACTGGGGAAAAGAACATAACAACTTGATCAAAGAACCAACAAACGAATGAGTGGATAGAAAGATAAGGTAAGCAACAATCTTTTTAACTCTTCTAGCAATGTTGTTTTATGGTTTTCAGCTAAGACTTTTTACCACACCCCCTTTAAGTCTGACGATTTCCGGGCAGACGTTGCCCATCCGCTTTGCCAAGGTTGCATTGCCAAAGCATTTGCCTTGGCCCATAACCTGGCTTAGGGTAATGCCTCTCCAGAGGGTGTCACATCTGCATTGGCTGTAGAGATAGGGACAATGCGTGCGGAAGAACCTCGAGTTGTTACGGGCAGCTAGTGACCCCTTCCCCCTTGTGGTCAAACCCTAGCTCTGTACCTGGCAGCCCCTGCTGACCGGAGATGATCTAGAGGAAATGACACAAGCTACCTAAAGCCATAAAACCCCCTGTGACCCCTGAATAAACGCCATTTGTTGTCCACCACGTTGGTGTCAGGAGCTAATGGACCGAGTGGCCTTGGGCTAGAGGTCACCGTGCCGGGTCCCTGAACCAGGTCGCTACGCAACAAGTGGTGCCGAAAGCCGGGAAAATCGCCCGGATTTCGGGGTTTGCCTGGACAGGACCCGGCGACTGCACAGGCTGGCCTAGTGCAGTGGGGGAGACGTCCCCGGACCAGCGAGGATGACGGAACATCTCGCAAAGGTCGTGAGTCAGTTCCACGAACAGTGGAAGTTAGATTGTAAGCTGAAAGAATTTTGTCTTGCAGTGCTGAGACTTATTCAGCTTGGGGCTATAGACAGCCCGGTGGATATTCTCCATTCGGAGATATGGGGTGCGTGCACCACCGCTTTGGCTGAGGACACTATGTCCTCTGGCTCGGGAAAAGCACTTAAGGCCTGGGGGACGGTAATTCAGGCTTTGCGAACTGCCCGGCAGGAACAGCTCGCCTGGCAGGCCGCCCGGGCTTGTTCCCTGCCGACGCCGCAGCTGGGAATCGGAGCGGCGACGCAGACCACGGACGAGTTTGAGTCGGGCAGGCGCGTGGTCGCGGGCACCTCGGAGCCATCCCCGCAAACCCCGACTCAAGACCCACCTCCGTGCCGGGAGGGGGAGCAAGGCGCACGGGCGTTGTGGCAAGGATTAGCGGAAGAGGCGCAGAATGCGGCCATTATCTCGGAGATACAGGCGGCAGAGACTAAAGACCCGCCGCCGTATAAGTTTGAAAATGGCGCCGAACCACGCGGTCAGGCATTGTGTACTCCGGGAGGCAGAGAAACCACGGGCGTTCTGAACGGCGCAGGCGCGGGCTCGCAGGGAGGAGGGGCGGTCCCCAGGAGTGAGCGTCAGACCTATCACAATGCCCAATTTAAATTAGATCCTTATAAGGCAAGAACCTCCCCCAGCAGGAAGCAGGGGAAGCACCGGGGGAGGGAAGGGTCCCGCCCCGGGGGGAGGAGGCAGGGGCGGAGCCCAAGGAAAAGGCTCAGCAGCCCGGAAACGTCCAGTCAGTCGACTTCCGGCAGCGACTCTGACTCCAGCTCCGAGGGCTGGTCAGAGGGGTGGTCAGATACCGGATCAGATACCAGCTGGGGAGTTGGTGGAAAAAATGCCGCGGCTTGCAAAACAATTAGCCGGTACCCTCCGGCATGGGTTAAGGGGACATCCGAAAAAAATCAAACCCCACTCACTGACTGGGGAAGAATTAAAATCGCTTGTGCCGATTGGGCTCCTTCCGCTACACTGGTATTTCCCGTTCGGGTGAGGGGCACGAACGGTAACCAAAGAACGTATTCCCCGGTAAATCCGAAAGACATACAGACTATAGTGAAAGCGGTTGCCGACAAGGGAATTAATTCTGCCATGGTTTCCACATTGATCAATAGCGTCTTTGGAGGCGATGATATGCTCCCCTTTGATATCAAACAGACTTGCAGTCTGATTTTTGATGGGGCTGGGATGATCGATTTTAAGCAAGAATGGGAGGATAATTGTGCAAAGCAGCTAGCCTTAGTAACAGGGGCAGACCATCTCCTGCACGGCTCCAGCATACAGAGGTTAATGGGCAGAGATCCTACTATGATCACCCCACAAGCACAGGCGGAAGGTTTGCGAGCGCATGAGGTCATGACAACAACCTGTGCTGCCCGAGAAGCCATCCGTGCAGCTTCTAGAGCAATAGCTAAACCATCACCATGGTCCACTATAAAGCAAAATGAGAGTGAAAGCTTCACTCAGTTTGTGGATTGCCTTCAGGCAGCAATAGACGCGTCTGGATCACCTTCAGAAGCAAAAGGACCTGTAGTGGCCGATTGCTTAAGGCAACAATGCAATTCAACCACCAGAGACATTTTAAGATCATTGCCACCTGGGTCCAATATCGCAACCATGATCAAGCACGTTGCTAAGGAGGAACACCTAGCTCCCATCCATCAGAGGTCCACACTGCAATAACCAGTGTGATGGCATGCTTTAAGTGTGGCCAGGCAGGTCACGTAGCAGTAACAAACCTACCCTCTCTGATCCTTTCCTGAGTGTGTTAAATGCTACCTTTTTATCGTTAAACCAGTCCAACCCAAACCTCACAGAATCATGCTGGTTATGGGATGATGCAAGACCCCCTTTTTACGAAGGTGTTGCTTTTGATCTCCCATTTATCTTTTCAAAGTCAGACAGTCCATGCCAATGCAGATGGGACACCCCCCGGAGAGGCATCGCCCTAAGCCAAGTCACGGTGTCTCGGCCCTGGCAACCCAGCATCAAGGACTGACTCAACTGCAGATGATTGTCGATGAAGACTTGCAGAGGATCGAGAAATCCATCTCGTCCCTCGAGAAATCCCTTTCCTCACTCTCTGAAGTTGTCCTTCAAAACCGACGAGGATTGGACCTTTTGTTTATGCAGCAAGGAGGCCTGTGTGCCGCCTTGAAAGAGGAATGCTGCTTCTATGCCGACCACACAGGAGTCGTTAGAGACTCCATGGCTGAACTGAGAAACCGATTGAGCCTCAGAAAGATAGACAGAGAAGCTCAACAGAGCTGGTTCGAATCGTGGTTCAACCAGTCCCCATGGCTCACCACCCTAATTTCTACCCTCATAGGCCCACTCATTATATTTTTACTAACACTAATCTTCGGGCCTTGCATATTCTACAAATTAGTGCTATTCGTTAAAAAGCGTCTAGAAACAGTTAACATTATGCTTGTCGAACGCAGACAACTACTTTAAAGTGTGCCTGTTACTAACACATCTACAATTTTATACTAATTTTACTAACCCATGAAATTTTAAAATACCTACATTATGTAACCTTTATATGATTTTTACTAATCTCGAGGGAGGGGGGAAATGTAGAGATAGGGACAATGCGTGCAGAAGAACTTCGGGTTGTTACGGGCAGCTAGTGACCCCTTCCCCCTTGTGGTCAAACCGTAGCTCTGTACCTGGCAGCCTCTGCTGACCGGAGATGATCTAGAGGAAATGACACAAGCTACCTAAAGCCATAAAACCCCCTGTGACCCCTGAATAAACGCCATTTACTGTCCACCACGTTGGTGTCAGGAGCTAATGGACCGAGTGGCCTTGGGCTAGAGGTCACCGTGCTGGGTCCCTGAACCAGGTCGCTATGCAACAATTGGCGTGGATTGTTTGACTTTGAAAAGATGAATGGGAGATCGAAAGCAACACCTTCATAAAAAGGGGGTTGTGCATCATAGCATAACCAGCATGATTCTGTGAGGTTCGGGTTGGATTGGTTTAACGATAAATAGGTAGCATTTAGCACGCTTAAGAATGGATTGGATAGGCTTGGTTTGGCTAAGAGATCGGATGTGGAGGAGGTAGATTTTAGCATCTGTGTTTTGTGGCTAGAGCTATGGTTACCTGCGATCTCCTCCCTGGGTCTACTCATTGTAAGAACTGGATTGGGTCCAACTGATTGGGGTATTGGAGGTGGGAATTTGATAATTTGTATGCAAGCATGCCGCTACAATGGTTATGGCAGTGCAAACTGCTGCTTGGATGGGAGTTAGGTGTTCTTCCTTTGCAACATGTCTGATCATGGTTGTGAGATTGGACCCAGGTGGCAGTGATCTTAAAATGTCCTTGGTGGCTGAATTGCATTGCTGGAGTAGGCAGTCTGCCAGCACAGGACCCTTCGCCTCTGAAGGTAATGCAGAGGAATCTAATGCTGCTTGAAGACGGTCCACAAACTGAGTGAAGCTCTCACTCTCATTTTGCTTTATGATGGACCATGGTGATGGTTTGGCTATTACTTTAAAAGCTGCACGGATGGCTTCTCGGGCAGCACGGATTGTTGTCATGACCTCATGGGCCCACAGGCCTTCTCCCTGTGCTTGTGGGATGATCATAGCTGGGTCTGTGCCCATTAGCCTCTGTATGCTGGAACCGTGCAGTGGATGGTCTGCCCCTGTTACTAAGGCTAGCTGCTTTACACAATTGTCCTCCCATTCTTGTTCAAAAATGATCATCCTCGCCCCATCGAAAATCAGCCTGCAAGTCTGTTTGATATCAAAGGGGAGCATGTCATCGCCTCCAAAAACGCTATCAATGAGTGTGGAAACCATAGCAGAATTAATTCCCCTGCCCGCAATCGCTTTGACACATGCCTGCATGTCCTTCGGGTTTACCAGTGAGTAGGTTCGTTGATTTCCGCCTGCCCCCCACCATAGCTGTTTTTTGGGTTGGGTGCTTTCCAACCCTGGGGGCTGCAGCCCTGAGTCCAGATATCTCTGAACCCCGGATACAGAACCCTCAGCTACCCACTAGTGAAGTGTAAAGGCTTGAGACCGTGCAGCAAGGGTTCTGAAGATAACTTTATTGTCCTCGAAGGGATATGCTAACAACGGTCTGATTATATCAGATAACAAAGACTTTATATAGGTTTCCAGAGGATTGAGTTTCTAACCAATAAAAACTACAACTTGCAAACTAACCAATTATCTTAAAACTCTAAGTAAGAAAAGAACCAATTAACTTGTGACTTTAAGAGCCAATAGAAATCCTAAGAGATAACAGGGTTTTCAATAAGGGAGGGGGGGTTTCCTTTGAAGGAATTTCTTTGTTTCATGGGATGGCATTCCAGGGGTATAATTTAGGGAGTGTAACATCTTCTACAATTCCTCTCTCTGTATTTACAAAGAGACCATCTTTAACAGTTTTCTTAAAACATTGAACAAAACATGAAAACATAGCTAACACAACAAGAATAACAATAAAAATCCATACAATTTTTTTGACCAAGGACGAAGCCCATCCTGTCAGTCCCAATTGGCTAAAAAGGTTGTTGACCCAGTCTGTAGTGATTTTGGTTTTGAGGTCTTTCACGAGGTTTTTCAGCTTTTGGATGTTCTCTTGAATGGATGTGGAGCAGGAAGACAGGTTGAAACAGCACATTCCTTCAAAGTCTTCACAGCCGTGTCCGTGAGAAAGCAACAGAAAGTCAATTGCCTCTCGATTTTGCAGGGTTGCATGTCTTATGGTTTCTTCATCTTTCAAAAGGTCACTCAGAGCAGCAGATGTAGAGTTGGCCTGCTTACTAAGCCAGCGCCCTAAATGGTCAATGCCACCAAGGTTTTTTGCTCCTGCTACCCATGGATAAAACAGGGAGGCAGCAATTCTTTTGGGTTTGTTCCAAGTGTACATTTTGGGGTCACACTTTTCGTCAAATTCAATGTAAGATCTTTTTTCACATTTTGAATTGCTATCTTTTTTCCAATTGTGTAATAAGGTAATGTTGGGGGTGAGGGTAGAAAGCTTGCCAAGGCTACAAGGTCCCCCCTGGAGACGAGAGGGGATTTCGGTCCAAACTCGATCACCACAGATGAGAAACATTCCCTTGGGCAATTTCTTGGGATGAAGCGAGGACTCTGAAATTGTGGGAGTAGTGTAATTACACCAGTCTGGATAATTGTATGCTTTATTGATGGGTGATATGTGTTTTCTGTATGTGTTTTTGTGCAAATCCAATTAATGTATGTTTTGCTTTGGGTGTATAAAGTAAAATTTAACACAGTATGTTGCTTTGGAGGACCCCAGCAAATGTAATTCTTGGGGTTCCTCAAGGGCATTTGGCAAATTTTTTGTTAGGGACTTTAACAAAAGTAATAGTAAAACAAAAAAATTTCTACAAAGGTTAATAATTTTTTAAACTTAAACTACAAAAACTTAATTTCAGCTTAAGGCTTATCTGAGGCAGCTAGAGGCTGCTTGGTTTTCTGTTTCGTCTGCTGTCGCGTGACAGGACGATTTTTCCTTTGGTATGTGAGTGCTCTGCAACGCCTGCATCTCCATGCAGAGCTGGTTTGGTCTTGAGGAGGTTTTGTGTTTGATTCAGGAGAATTTTTTTGGTGCCTGAAGAAGTTTGTTTTGCCGTGCCCAGATATGGTTTTATGTTTTTTCCTGGGTACCATCTTGGACCAGATGGCAGGGATACGCAAGCATATCCCCTTCCCCAGGTGATTAATTGGAAGGGCCCAGAAATTTGGTGTGTTTCTGGGTCTTTTACCAGCACTGGTGGTTTTTCAGTGAGTATGGCTTTTGTGGAGTTTGAAAAATTACAAAGAATTGGGGAATCGGGTTCTGAAGTTGTGCAATTTAGGAAATTGTTAACATAGAGAGCTTTGCAAAGTCTATCAACTGGAGATAAAATTTTTGTGTGTCTTTGTTGCTGGTTGAGGACTCTTTTGAGGGTTTGATGAGTTCTTTCTATGATGAATTGTCCTGTGGGGTTTGCAGCAATGCCAGTGGTGTGTTCAATCCCCTATTCACTGAGAAACTTTTTCAAATTTCAAGATTTGTAAGCGGGACCATTGTCAGTTTTAATTTTTTGTGGAACTCCCAGAGTGGCAAAAGCTAGGAGAAAATGTTTAATAGCATGAGTGGCTTTTTCTCCTGCATGTGCTGATGCAAATACTGCTCCAGAGAACGTGTCAACTGACACGTGCACGTATTTGGACTTCCCAAATGATGGGAAGTGGGTCACATCAGTTTGCCACAGCTGACAGCTGTTTAGACCTCTGGGATTGACTCCTGTGCCCATAGAGGGTATTTGGTAAGTTTGACAGCTTGGGCATGTTGCTACAATGGCTTTTGCTTGGTCTTTTGCAAGTTTAAACATTCGCATGAGAGAGGGCACATTTTGATGAAAAAATGCATGAGATAGCTTTGCTTGAGCAAAGATGTCAGGGACATTTGCAGTTTCTATAGGCACTGCTAGAGCATCTGCTCTTCTGTTTCCTTCTGTAATGAAACCTGGTAGATCAGTGTGTGACCTTACATGAACAATGTGGTAGGGCTCTTTTCTGTGATAAACTAAGCATGTTAGTGTAGAAATTAATTGGTGCAGTTTTAGATTGGGAACATCTTTTAAAAAGGCGTGTTCTGCTCTCATAGCTATACCGGCTACATAAGCTGAGTCTGTGACTAAATTAAAGGGTTTATCTTTGATTTTTTCAAAGGCTCTAACAACGGCTGCTAGCTCTGCAATTTGTGAAGATTCCTCTACTGTTTGGATATCTGATTCCCAATTTTGGGTTTTAGGGCTTTTCCAAGTCATAACTGACTTGTGAGAGGAGCCTGAGCCGTCTGTGAAGACAGTTAGAGCTTTGAGGGGGGTTCTGGTTTGGACTAATTTTGGAATTAAATGAAAAATTGCATCTTTATTAAAAAGCTTGTGCTGTGGTAATTGAATTGAAATTTGGCCAGTATAGCTATCTAGAGCAATTTGGAGGCTTTCATTGGTTTGGAGCAAATGCTCTAGGTTACCAGTGGTAAGTGGCAGGTATATGCATGTGAATTCATACCCTGCGAGGGAGCAGAGGTGAGTTCTGGCTTTTTTTATAAGGAGTGCTATGAATTCTTGAAATATGGTAATTGTTTTTGTGGGTTGATTGCTTGTGAAGACCCATTCAAGCATTAGCAAAAGGTTTGTGAGTTTGGGGTCCCATTGGAAAATCAGTCCATGAAAGTGAGGGGCCTTTCCCAGGACGGCAAATTGGAAAGGCAGAGCAGGTTCAAACCGATGAGCTTGGCATGAGGAGAGGGCTTCTTGGACTTTGACAATGACCTGTTGAGCTTCTGGCGTGATGGTGCATGGTGAGTCAAGGTCTTCTTTTCCACGGAGAAGGTTGAACAGGGGAGCGAGTTGTTTGGTTGGGATTCCCAGGAGGGGGCGTATCCAGTTGATGGATCTGCACAGACTGTGTAAGTCTCTTAGGGTTTTTCGATTGTCTTTGATGTGAAGCTGCTGAGGTACAATAGTTCTTTCTCAAATTTGAAGTCCAAGATAGTTCCACGGGCTTGTGTACTGTACTTTATCTTCACGGATTTCAAATCCGGCTTCTTCGATAGTTTCAATGGTTGCTTTTATTGCTTTGTCTAAGTAAGTCTTTTCTGAGGCACAAATGAAAATATCGTCCATGTAGTGATAAAATATTGCATCTGGGAATGAGCTTTGAAGAGGGGAGAGAACGTGAGCCACATACCATTGGCATATGGTGGGAGAGTTTTTGAGTCCTTGAGGAAGGAAAAGCCAGTGGTACCTTTTGAGGGGAGCTTCTTTGTTGAGAGAGGGAACGGAGAAAGCAAAGCGTGGGGTGTCTTCAGGGTGCAGTGGAATGCTGAAGAAACAGTCTTTGATGTCAATGACAGCAAGCGTCCAGTTTTGAGGGAGCATTGATGGAGGAGGCATGCCAGGCTGAAGGGGTCCCATATCTTCAATGACGTCATTGATTTTGCAAAGGTCTTGGAGAAGCCTCCATCTGTTTGTTCCAGGTTTTTGCAGGACGAAAACAGGAGGGTTCCAGGGGCTTGTGGTTTCAGTGATGTGGCCTTTGGTGAGTTGCTCTTCCACCAGGGCAGGCAGTGCATGCAGTTTGACTTTTGACAGGGACCACTGCTTGACCCTTACAGGGTTGTCACTTTTCCATGTGAGCAGTGGGGTTGGTGGGAAAGCGCCCTCTTCAGTGGCCCCAATCAGAAATCCCGACATTGGACTGGAAGGGAGACTCCCCATTGGGATAGAACATCTCTGCCCCACAGGGTGATGGGGGTTCTGACCACATCACCAGTATCACCAAATATGAGAATGTCTCAAGGGCCACCTGCTAGCCCACGTTTTCCTGTAGGAACACGGTAAAAATTGACGTTTGTGAAGTTGTAAGGCAAGGAATTTACCAGTCGGTGTTGGGTTCCCAATGATACCTGGGCGTGTGTTGGACCACCTTGATACGTTCCGGGATTTGACTGATTTTTATAGGCGGGTGTCCAAGTTTGGGACAAATTTTAGGAAAAAGACCTCCAAAGGGTCCCCTCCCCCCCTTACAATTCCTTCCTTCACCAAGCTCGGAAAGAATTTTCTTCAGGGGAAAGTGGAAAAAACTTTTTATTAACAAAATACAAAAGAAACACTTCCCAGCACAGACCCAGATTGAGATGAACTCGGCAGATCTTTGCCGGGAAGGGCAGCAGAGCTTCTTTGGCAGACTTCCAGAGGTGGTCTCCGAAGTTCAGATCCGTTTCCTCTGGAGACGGTGCAAATCTTAGGGATGGGGGGGGGGGAAAGGGAGAGGGGCAGTTTAGGCAGCCGGGGGGGGGGGGGGGGGAAAGCAGCTGAAGCAGCGGAGGGGAGGGGGGCAGGGGGGCAGCCGAAGCAGCAGCCAAAGCAGCAGCAAAAAGCCCCAAAAGCCGAAAAACACCCGGCTAGATAAAACAGCCCGGGGGAGGGGCCGGCAGATCCATGGTGGGGGGTAGGGAGAGGAGCTAGTCAAAACATAACCCATAACAGCGGGACAGTGGTGGAGATGGCATTTGAGTTGTTGTCCTGGCGCTGTGCCATTATACCCATGTTGCACTGGCAGTTTTTTGGATACTGTGGGTGCTCCTGCTGCTTTTGGGGTTTATGATGATGGCTGGGGGGGTGTTGAATTTGTGGCTTTTCTGGGCAATTTTTTACAAAATTTCCAAGTTCCCCACAGTAGAAGCATCGGGCATTTTCTTTGGATGTCACTGCTGCAAAGGCTCCTGTGACTCCTTCAGCAATGCCTTTGGCCACTGCCTGGGCTACTGTGTTCTCAGTGGACATGTAACATGTGCAGGTTTCCACCATTTGTTCAATGGTGGGCTCTGTGCCAAGAGGCAAGGACCTTAAAATAGTTTTACATTGTTCATTTACATTGCTCATAGCAAGTTTGCATAACAGTTCTTTTCTTGCCTCTGCGCTCTCAATTTGCTTTTCCAGAGCATCTTTCAGTCTGTCTACAAATTTAATAAAGGTGTCATCTAATTTTGGTTTGATATTGGAAAAATGCATGGTAGGGGTGGAATCATCAGGTGTGAGAAGTATGGATGTTTTTGCTGCATTGGCTATATTTTGCAATGTGTTGCTGGGAAAAGTGTTTTCTTGGCCTGAAGGCTTTGATAAATTGCCTTCTCCAGCTAATTGTTCTACTGTGAAATTTGGGCAATTTGCATCTTTTGCATAATTATCAGATAATATTTTTAGGTTTTTTTTTTCCAATGTCTTTGAAATAACATATATTCAGCAGGCGATAAAAGGCATTGTGCTAAATTTTTTAAATCGTGGTACTAAAACGTGTGCAGAAAAAATTGCTTTTTTTTTTTTTTTTTAATTTGGGTATTTCTACCATTTTCTTTTGCAATTTTAGATAATTTAGTCAATCGTTTTGAATAAAAGGCTTCCCATTGAGCATTATTTGTGGCATGTCCTCTGCGGCCTGCTTTATATGTTACAGGAAAAGCAGAAATTTTTTGAGCTATTTGCCAATCACCACTTTGTGTGGCTAATAGCTTAACATTGTTCCAGGGGTCTTGTTCATATTCTGAATTATAAGAATCAGTGTCCTCAGAAGACGTAGAGTAGCTACGTTGTCTGTGGTGTTTTTTAGAATGAAAAGGGAGGGTGTGGGTGAGGGGTGTGGAGACAGGCAGGGGAGCGCACAGTTGGGAAAGGGAAATGAGGGATGGGAGGGGTAGTAAGATTTGGGAATTGTTTGGCTGAGTGCATGACATGGTTTCGCCACACGGTGGCAGCGGTGCAATAGAAATGGAGACAGGAGCAGAGGGGAGGGGAGCAAGAGGCGGGGTGGGGATGGATCGTGGGGGTTGGGAGCCACTGGAATGTTGGAGGAATGTGGTTTCTATCGCAGCTGTAGGGAGTGAGGGATTACAGGAGGCGCCCGAGGGGACTGACAGTGGGGGATGGGGTGAGTTGTAGGATGCAGGTAGAGGTGAGGTAGGGAAAAAATAACACTGGTGTTGAGACAAAGGGGGTGCTGTGGAAAAAGGATTGGGGAAGGGGGAGAAAGCGCTCAGCATGGTATGTGAAGCTGGGGGGCCATGCTCAGTGGTGGGGGGCTGGATTGCCACTGGCGGAAGGGGTGCGCAACTGGGGGTTGGATCTGGCCGTGCTGGCGGGGAATTATGCGGCTGTGGCTGTGGCGCGGGCGGTGGTGCGGGCACTGCGGCTTGTTGTGGCTGCGCGCGTGGGGGAATGGGTGACATTTTCGCTGCAGAATTGAACGGCGCTTCGAGGGGAGACAGGGTTTAGTTTGTGGTATTTTCGGCGAGCGGGACTACGGGGGGGAAGGGCGCGGGGGAAGCGGGGCTTGGGGGAAGGACGTGGAGGGGTGAATCCACCGGGATTGGGGGATAAAGTTAATGGTGAATTGGGAAAAAAAGCGGAAGGTAGGGAGGGGGGCGCCAGAGCATGTTGCTCTTTTTTTCTCTTGAAATAAAGGAACAAATCACGCAGCTGTAAACTGTTGCTGTGTTTGTAAGGAATAAATACGGGTTCCCACAGCTTGCCAAAAGTTTTCTGATGCAACAGATTGAGAATTAGTATCAGGAAAATGAAGGAATATAAATTTAACCAAGGATTTTAAGGTAGACTTACAAAGGGAGTTTTTAGAAAACTTAAAATTATTAGTAGATAAGAGAAGAATAATTTGGAAATAAAAGCCTTTTTCCATGGGAGTTAGGGAAGGTTTGGTGAGCAAACCACCCATGGAACTTCGCAGCTAGCCAGCAAAAAACGAGAAAAAAAAAAAAACAAAAACGTAAAACAACTTTTTTTGACTTTATAAGAAATGCACGCTTTGAAAAGGCTAAGTGCTCACCAGATCTTAGCAGAGAGGTCAGAATTGCTGGCTGCTTTCTAGTGGCGTCCAATCCCAGTCTGGTCTCTGGGGTTGCTGGACAGATGCTGGATTCTTGGTGCAGGTCCTCATAGAACAAGGAGTTACACCACCAGACGGTTTAGCGATTCAAAGGCAGAAGATAGAAACTGTTCACTGGGTCTTGCTAGGGTGCGAAGAACCGTTCAGAGCGCCAAATGTAGCTGTTTTTTGGGTTGGGTGCTTTCCAACCCCGGGGTCTGCAGCCCTGAGTCCAGATATCTCTGAACCCCGGATACAGAACCCTCAGCTACCCACTAGTGAAGACTTTATATAGGTTTCCAGAGGATTGAGTTTCTAACCAATAAAAATTACAACCTACAAACTAACCAATTATCATAAAACTCTAAGTAAGAAAAGAATCAATTAACTTGTGACTTTAAGAGCCAATAGAAATCCTAAGAGATAACAGGGTTTTCAATAAGGGAGGGGGGATTTTGTTTGAAGGAATTTCTTTGTTTCATGGGATGGCATTCCAGGGGTATACTTTAGGGAGTATAACATCTTCTACACCCCCCCCACTCGAACCAGGAACACAAGAGTGGCTGACGGAGCCTACACTGCACAAGCTATTTTTATTTTCCGCCAGTCTGTAAGTGGGGTTTGATCTTTCTCTGTTATCCCTTTAACCCACGCAGGAGCGTTGCTGCTAGTGATTTTATATGCCGCTGCTCCCTTTTTGTTACAGCTCGAATCGTTGTCGGAGTCGTCCTCTGACCACCTTCCCAGCCGTCCGTCCCAGCTCGAGTCAGAGTCCAAGCCGGAAGCCGACTGACTGGATGTTTTCGGGCTGCTGAGCCTTTTCCTCGGGCTGCGCCTCCGCCTCTTCTTCCGGGGGTCGGGCTGTTCCCTCCCCCTGGGCTGTCCCCACCTCCTGCTGGGAGAGGTTCTTTCCCTATAAGGACCTGATTTAAAATGAGCTCTTTGATTGGTCTTAAGCTCCTTCTTGGGGGCTGTCCCTCCTTCCTGCTCTCCCGCGCTTGCGCTCTCCTGCGAGCCTTCTGCATGTCCTCTCCCTGCATCACCGGTCCACCCCCCATCACACGCTCCGGCACCATTTTCAAACGCATATGGCAGGGGTGGCTTTTTATCAACCGCTTTGGATTCCGAGATTATAACTGCGCCTCCTCTGCTAGCTTTTGCCCCCCTCCGACGGTGGTGTGTCCTGTCCCAGAGGGTTCCAGGGTCCGCGCATCCCCGCTCCCGAGCGGTTCAAGCTCCTCCATGGTTTGCGTAGCTGCCCCGATCCCCAGCTGCGGCGTGGCTAATCAACAAGTTTGCGCGGCTTTCCAGGTCTCCTGCTCTTGTAGAGCCCTTTGCAGAGCCTGGATGACTCTGCCCCACGATTTGAGGGTTTTCCCTGAGCCCGATGACATGGTTTCCTCGGCCAGAGCCCTCGTGCATTTATCCCATATCTCTGGATGGAGAATTTCTACGGGGCTTTCTATAGCCCCTATCTTTATCAGTCTCGGCACGGCGAGAATAAAATCCTTAAGTTTACATTCTATACCTCACTGTGTGTGGATCTCACTTAGGACCTTCGCAACAGCTTCCATGCCCCTTGTTGTTCCAGGGAGGACTCCGCACACTGCACTAGACCAGCTGTGCAGCCGCCGGGTCCTCCTCCAGGCGATCCCCGCACCCCGGGCCGTCTCCCGGGATTCGGCACCACTTGTTGCGGCTACCTGGTTCTGGGTTAAGCCCTGCACAGTGGCCCAAACCCCAGGGGCACTCGGTCCGTATGCTCCAGAACACCAACGTGGTGGACAGCAAAATGGTGTTTATTGAAGGGTCACAGGAGTTTTTATAACTTGGGCTGTTAGTGTCATTTCCTTGTGCTCATGTCCGGCTGGGTGAGGCCAGGCACGGAGCAAAGGTCTGACTGAGAGGGGGCAATGGGTCCTAACTGATTGTACAGCTCGAATTCTTCCGCTCGGATATCCCTAACTCTCCACAGAAGGAAACAAAAACCTACTGAAAAAATAGCCAGAATTTTTCTTGAAGAGGAAAAAAAATTAGATCAAAAGCAGCTACTGTTCAATTGCAGTGCACAAAACAAAAGTTTCTAAGCAATCTGTAGTGATATGACTAGGTTAACCATGGGACTATTGCTTGCTTCCTCAGGAAGTTTCAAAGACACAGATTTCTTGCTATAAAACCACCAATGTGTCACAGCTAAATAATGAGCACAATTCTTTTCACAGTCTTTTTAATAATCCAGTAGTAGCAACACTAGTTTTGGAGAATTGTTTTAAGCACTATGAGTACAGAGGAAGGGAAAACCTCCACCAAACTAACAAAAAAGAAATAAAGAAACTACAGGATTCAATCTGTCTATATTGTTGAAATGCAACACCAATATGAAGAGAGGTACAAGTCAAGTGAACATTTTTCCTAATACGTTTGGTTTTAAGACAGATAAAAATTAGTTTATAAAATGGCTTCTATGTACTGCTACATATGATGCAGTATTGGTTTTGCCTTTTTTATTTCATATGTTCTCTGTATTCTTCACGCATATATTCGTAGCTCTGTAGCCTATTGTATTAGTGGCTAGTTTTCCCAGGAATTTTCCATGGCCTTTCCCTAGGCAGAAATACAAAACAAATTCCAGAGCTCCAAGCCCCAGGGGATGCAGGGCCCCTATGCTATCTTGGTTCTTCCTGGGAACCAAGGTTGAGAACAACTCTTCAAAATGCATTTCATGGACAAAGTATAGCTAGTGCCAAGAGGAGGGGGACTCTAGAGAAGGGGATTGACCTGGCAGAAACTAGGACCTTAGCAAAGATTTCTCTTTCCCCTGTCCATCAGGGTCCCTAGTTGAAAACGGTGAGTCCTCGGTGGCTCCCCCACTCCTGCCCAGCCAGGCCACATGGGGAGGGGGGGCTCAGATGGGCCGGATCAAACTAGGCTGGCTGGCCTTACCTCCTCACAAGCTGGAATTCAAAAGAGAGAGTTTTCACTTTTACCGATGTCATTCATGGAGGCTAAGTAACTTTTTAATTGGTTTCTGAGACTTTCAATTATTAAATCAGCTTTCCGATTGGTCCCAGCAACTCACAGAGGAAGTTCTCATAGAGAAAAAAACCCTGTGTCTGGGTGTCTGTGCCCTTCATGCCCTCCTCCTATGTGACATCCATGCAAAACCAGCACACTAAGGTTTTTTAAACCAAAAATTAATCCAGGCGGGAAAAATGAAGAAGAGTAAGAGAGAGGGATTCGGACATCCAAACAAAACTGGCCCAGCACTAAGGACAGTCAACATGAAAAGGAAAGACAAAGGATTAAAATTCAGGTCTCCTGCCTGACATGGCCAAGGCAAATCAAATAACTAAGTTACATCCTGTATGATTTTCCTAACCACTCACTGTAATTCCAGCATGAATAAATTCTGCTTTTGCTAGAAGTAGCATGGGTGTAGCTCATTTAAGCATGTGCCTGCCATGCACTAGCCATGCAAATTATTTGCCCTGCTTTACAAATATTACACCTGGAATAAACTCTCAGGAATTAGTAGGTCTCTGCCCAAGGTACAGTCACGCAGGAACATTTTGCTGTTGCAGAAACCCACATTTGTACGAAGAATCCCCTCATAGGCTATAATAGTACAGTGGAATGGAATTTGAAATATGCATAGAAGGGAAAAAAAATTCTGACCTGCTATTCCTTGGCTTGAGTTGTTGTGACGTTGTTTCCAGAATATGGGCATGAACCTTCAATATAAAAAATTAGTAAATCATGCACCTGCTTCACAGGCATGGGAACACAACTTAGATATAAATTAGCTTAATAGTAAATGCTCTGAGATAATCCTCTTCAGAAAATGGATTGTAGAGTTTAACCAAAATCCTGCTTTTTATTTATCTGACATTTAAAAATAAAAAGTATGTATGTGTGTACATTTGCATATACATGTGTGTATACACACATACATACCTATCTATATATGTACATATACACATTTATGTTTCCTGTGGGTTATGTCCTTGTCCTGGTTTGAAAGGACAGTTGTCTGCCAGTATGGGCAGAATTTTCCCTTTGAAATAGAGACTTTGGCTCCACTCCCCCCCAAGTATTATAATTGTTTGAATTAAGGACTCTGAGGCAGAGATAAGGAGGTGGGAATAACAGCTCTTTTACGAATATATCTAACTGTACAAGCAGAAAACAACAGCAGTTGTTAAAATTGCTAACAGAACAGAATAGATAACTCGCTGTCAGTCCCTTTAGATGCAAGCACGCTGTCTCTGTGCTTAGTCCCAAACCCGGAGCTGCCGAGGGCAGGCGGGAACGGAGGCAGGAGGGGGCGGCAGCGGCCACGCCGGTCTCTGGTGGGAACGGGCTGGAGAGGCGGCTCTCGCTCACCGTGTGTGTCCGGGTGATCAGCTGTGTCCGCAGAGGCAGGAGGCTGGAACGGGGCAGATGCAGGGCAGGTGATCACACAGGGTCTGGCTCTCCTGTGCTCCGGCCGCGTGGCTGAAGATCGGGCGTCCTCCTCCCCTGCTTGCCGGAAACACGAGTCATCGTCCGTCCGTCCGTCCGTCCGTCCGTCCGTCCCCCCCCCCCCTCGGAAGCCTCAGAGGCGCCTCTGGGAGCCGTTGCAATTGACACCTTTTGTCTAGAGTCATCAGAGATCCTGGGTGTAACCCGGCCAGCTCCATTGGCATGATAATAGGAAAAATTCTTTCAATTGACACAGTAATAGAAAAACACTCAACCCCCAAGACTTCTCTTTTTACTTTCCTAAAAATTACTCCTATCAGCATATACAACTTTAATGTAGTTTTAATTAATTAATTAAGAATTTTATTTCCCCAAGAAAACAGTTTTTAACAATTTAATCGTCTTCACAGATGCCTGACAATTCATGCTATCTGAATTTTCCAAATAATGATAACAGAATAGTCTTTACCTGTTTAATGCATTTTCAAACTAATATATTCCCAGCTATTATATACTTTCCTAGTAATTATCAAATGTTAAAAAAGAATTATTTATCTGTTAAACATGGCTTAATTCTTAAAAATATTTTAACTATGAGAAGCTTGAAAAAAGAAGGTATGAAATGAGCAGTAATAGCAACAGAGCAGCAGTGCTTGCTTTGTGGGCATAACACACACCCAATCGTAAAGGAAGTATTATGTATACAAGGAGTTAAGTAAATCCCCAACTACATGCAGTCAATCACACCTACTGAAGTCAGTGTAAATTAAAACTTTCATTAGCATAAGCAGAAAACACTGTATTTTCATTTTTTATATAAGAATAAAATCACATATAAACACATGAATATATTGAAGACATTGATGATATGGGTTTCTTTACAAGCTTGATTGGTATATTTAAGGCTTGCTTGCCACAGTACTCACAAACTACTATTAAATATAACTCACTTTCATATTTCTAAGAGTAAAATATATATTTGTGCTGTATTCAAAACTGCATGGTAAATTATTTCAAATACTATGGACAAAATTAATGCAATAATCACACAATAAGAATTTGAAAAGTCAAGTAGGCAAAATAAAACTGTTGATTTTGTATATGCCCACATTCTGGATCATGTCTGTGTGAAAATGGTCTGTGGGCCAGGCACAAATGTTCACGGCAGGGACAGCACTGTCACACAATAAATACCCCAGGTTTCTTTATTAATAACTCTCAGGAGTAGAAGAATGTGCAAAGTTTGCTACAGAGATTAATTTTGAGAGGAGGAATGTTTTGACAGAAGAAAAATCACAGGAGTTCCCACTGTAGTCTACGTCCCTGTTTTATTATATCCTTTTACTGCAGAAACCCATCTGATCCTGACCTATTTAAATTACAAGGACACAGAGAACCTATTTCACATCTGCTCACTGAGTCTGAGAAGTGTTTTATAGCAAAAAGGTAAGGCGAAGGACCAGGAATACAGATGAACTAAAACACAAGCAGCTAATACATTCCTCCTTTCCTTAAAATCAGTTCTAACAATTTATTGTGAAATACATTTAGGCTTGGTCTACAGTAATCTTAATTCAAATAAACATGTCTAAATTTTTTTCATCCTTCCCATTAAAGTAATTAAAGAATTTTTTCCTTATTCTTTCAACATTTTGCCCACAATATCCTCAATGCTATTTCTTTAGGAATGAAAGCTGTAGCACTGTATTACAAAATGTTTGGGGAAACTTTTGTCATGACTCTCAAGTTGCAACATGCCAGATATTCATAGGTTTTCAAAGCTGGTTGAAGATATAATGAAAGGATCTAAGGTTCATGCAGGAATCAGCACCCCCTGTCACAACATCATGTGGCAGTGATCCTTGCAGAGCTGTAAGACTGGATTTAAAACAGAAATGCTCAACACTGGCTCTTGAGCCAGCAGGATTAAACATACAAGACTGTAAATATATTACCTCTGTGCTCAAACCACTGTATGAAATCTTGTTACCTTATGGCGGTTTTATAGTATTCCATAGGAAACCTCTCTTTCGGTGACTCCAATATCCTTTCAGTTCTAAAACAGGTGAGAGCACATTACAACTACCCCTGAAGTTGTTGAGTAGGCAGATTTCAGAGGAAAGGATTTTATCTTCATCACTTTCCTTCTTTCTTGTTCTGACAGAACAAAGAACTTTTAAAAAATCTGATATCACTGATGGTCAGCACTCCTCCAATTAGACTACACTCAATTACATTGTGCTGCTGAAGGACAATGAAGCCCTGTGCTCTGGATATGTTCCACTTCTACCATAGGAATTGTTTCCAGTGCTGTAGCTTTGCTCTAGCTGTGAAACCCAACCAACAGAACCAAGGCAGTTCTGTTAGAATGAACCAAAGAACACAGTGCTAAGCCTGGCCCATTTCTCTTGAAGGGCACAACAGTAGTCATGGCAATAAACACTCTCTTCATTGGGCCATTACTCTGAAAAAAAACGTGCACCACCTCTCAATCTAAACCATTAAGTCTCCTAGTGATGCTGACTGATAGTGTCAAACCACAATTAGATTGCAACAGTTGCTTCCAATAACCTTTCAACAGAGCTTTGCATAGTTGCAGTAGTCCAAAACTAAAGGGACTATTTTTAATGGCTGCTTTTTAAATATAATAGACTTATGTTCCTTTGCCGAGTTAAGTGAAGGTGATCTGTCTACCTTGGTCAAAATGGATAGAATTGTGGCCCAATTTGCTGTCATGCAACACATCATGACACCATCTCTTGGTGTTGATGCGAAATTCCCACTGAAGTGCCAGTCATTACATGACTTAAGGCTACCTACTCACAGTGTCCACTACACTGCTGCACCAATTTTTTGGCTACCTTGAAATGACTGAGTGGTCTTACTCTTTCAAACATTTCTTAGGGGTATGTGACCACCATCTCCTCCTTTCTGAAGTTTAGAAAACTAATCTAAAAGTAGTACCAGCAATACCAGTTTATTTGAAAACCATTTGCTCCATCAACACACTCAGAGCAAGCTCTGATAATTAGTCTGAAGACTTACATATTTTTACAGTGGGCTTTTTGTTTGCTTGTTTGTTTTTGAAGCAGATGGAGTAATGTGCTGTTTCCCTGAGGCTACCAGGGGTGGGAGGGAGGCAGGCCAAGCCCTGGTGTGGTGGCACAGGGGATCCTGGATGCTGATGGCTGCCACCTGTGGGTGCCAGGTAGTGACCAGTGGGCAGAGCTGCACCCCACTTCTGCCACACCAGCTGCAGCTTCTGCAGCCTGAAACACAACTGGCTCAGGGGTGTAAATCAAGAGCCAAAATATTTCTCTGGTCGATTTGAAACAGAGAAAGGTCATCACTTCTAGTACAGTATAAGCCTGCCACTACATTTCTGTGAAGGACAATCACCTTGTTGGAGTGAAACATCTGGGTAAGTACTGAAGTATTTTCAGATTCATATTATCCTACATTTCTGTGACCTCCTTTTACACATGCATTGTTTCATAGTGCTGGGTTTAGGCACAAGTTCTTTGTACACTATTCTGAAAATTAAAAAAGCAACATGAACCCCCTCCCTATCCATTGCTTCCCTGACCAAAAAAAAAAGAACAACAATCCTAACAAAATTCACTTGCAGAATGTTCAGTATATCAAAAGAGAACAAGCATAGAGGGGAAATAAAAAGATGGACCCTCCTGAACCATTTGCACATTCAGTGTTCTGCAATCAACTCCTAAATTCTACTTCTTGTACACCAAATATTTGTCTTCAGAACTTGTTCTCCAATCAAACCCTTCTGGGAAGGTAATCAAGGAGATACTTTACATATTTTTATCACATGTCTCACTAGTCAATTAAATCAAACGCACAGGAATATTTAACTAAACCAGCAGTGGTAACTGAGGTGATGAAATGTCGTGGTTTGACATTGGCCAAATGCCAGGCATCCATGAAGGCCACTCGCTCACCCTTCCCTGCCACAGCTGGATGGAGGAGAGGAAAAAAGTTTAAGAAAATTCATGAGTTAAGGACCAGAAGAAAACACTCCAAGGGTAAAACAGGCTCATCTTAGAAGTACAAAGTGAATTTAAAACTAAGAGACTCAGAGGAGGATAATTAGAAATAAGCCCTTAAAAACACTTTTTCTTCCCACAACCCCTCCCTCCTTCCCACTGACAGTGCAGGGAGACGGTGTGGGGAATTGAGTCAATTTGTCACCCGAGTTGTTCTTCTGCTGCTCAGGGAGAAGAGTCCTTCCCATGTGTAACAGTGGGGACCCTCCCACGGGAGACAGTTCACAGTGAACTTCTCCAGCGTGGCTCCAATCTCATGTGTAGCAGTCCTTCCAAACCTGCTGCAACATGAGTCCCTCCCACAGGCACACAGTCCTCCCAAAACTGTTGTGGCCTGGGTCACTCTTCCACGAGGTGCAGTCCTTCAAGTACAGTCTGCTCCAGCCTGGAAGCAGGGGCCTGCAGTGGTTATCTGGACCTCCTCCTGGCTAGCTCAGTACCAGGAGGACGCCCAGAGCCCTGCACGAATGAGATAAAAGACCAAAAGAGGCTCTCTTCCCTAGAGTGTTCCGAGCTTTATTATCGAAGGTTACAAGGGGGAAAAGAGAGAGCAGCACTGGTGTCCTGGGCTTTTTCAAACCCTCTGTTAGGGGCAGAGGGAACCCAGACCTCAGTCAATCAGCTCCAGCCTGAGGGAAACGGGAGGGGAAAGGACTAAACTATGAGAGAGGCTATAGGGGGGTCCAGGGAAAAACCATCTTCAGTGCAACATAAACCACATTAGTGAAATACAACAGAGACCCTCTCTCTCCACTATATCTCCCACTGGATCACAGTCTCCTCCAGGCATCCACCCATTCCATCATGAGCACCTTCCCCACAGGCTGTGGGTGGATCTCTGCATCCCCCATAGATCCCCATGAGCTTCAGGGGGACAGCCTGCTCATTGTCTGCAGAGGAATCTTGGCTCTGGTTCATGGAATACCTCCTGTCCCTCCTTCTTCACTGACCTTGGTGTCTCCATGTTGTTTTCCTCACGTCTTCTCACCTCTTCTTCTCTGGATAGAAGAAAAAACTGCCCCACTCTGTTTTGATTTTTTCTTAAATATGTTATCACAGAGGCATTACCACCATCTCTAATTGGCCCTGCTTTGGCCAGCAAAATGTACATCTTCAGCACCATGAAGGATTGGCTGTGCCACACATGGTGGAAGCTTCTCTCAACTTCTCACAGAAGCCATCTCTGTGGACCCCTGTATTGGGTTGATGTGGCCAGAAATGTTATTCTATCACCATCTGTTGAAGCTGGGTGCGCTAGTGACTTCTTATCTCCGTGGTACATACTATCTGCTAATGGGCCATCTTTAAGACTAGATGGGGCAACCATCTTTATCTTTTCCATAACCCATCCTCCCTCCAAGAAGATATCATCTGCTGCTGAGCCATTAAGTTCCACTGTATGACTGATAAAATTACATCATCCCACTGGGAGATGCTCCAGTCAGGAGGAAGAGCCAAGCCTTTCCTACCTAGATTAAAAATTGCAACTTTGGACAAAACGAAACCATCTTTCCACTGGATTCCAGAGGAAAACCAGACCTTTTCCTCATCATCCCTGGACCTTCAGAGGAAAACTGCACCCTTCTACAGGACCACTGCTTCATCTGAACCACATCTACCATTGCAGTAGGACTGTAGCCACCATTTAATTAGACTGCTACCAACACCCTGACTGGCAGGGTGTCAAGTTGTATTCTGACTCTGTCAGGGTTTGATTATTCTTTGTAATACTGTATTTCTATTTTCATTTTCCTTGTAAAGAACTGTTATTCCTAATTCCCATATCTTTGCCTGAAAGTCCCTTAATTTCAAAATTATAATAATAGTTTAGAGGAAGGGGGTTTACATTCTCCATTTCAAAGAGAAGCTTCTGCCTTTATTGACAGACACCTGTCCTTCACACCAGGACAGATTTTGGCGCCCAATGTGGGGCACAAGGGCATCAAGAGATAAAAAGAATAACAATTTTTGAATAACGTAATTTTTGTGTGCTAGATATAGAAACCTCATTAGGTGGCATCATGTGGTCTAGCTTACCCTGGTTCAAGTAGCACATGGTTGTGGCTATATTTCTCCCATTTGCAGGCTCTTATCTACACATGGACCCTATAACTAAGGCTACTACGTCTGTTATCCAGTTTGCTTAATGGGTTAATAAGGTGAGGAATTCATAGATTTTTAATTTCCTTTGGAAGGCGGGTACATGGATTCAAAACTATCACACACTAACTGCATGTTTTTGGGGTTACTTTAAGAATGCTGACTACTGTGAAGGAATGGCACCAGACAAAATGCTGCCCCAGAGCCTGATGCTGCCCTACAGCCCACTGCAGAAAAGTACCCAGAGTGGGTGGGGATTCTGCTAAGGGAGATGCGTGACATGGGCCAAATGGTGAAAGAGCACTTTTCCCCAGCTGGTGAGGAACCGTCCCCCTGCCCTAAAGACAGAGAGTCAAATAGTGCTACAGTAAAACCCATAAGTGTTAAATCTGTCCAAGTTTCAGCTGAACCGCAGAAGCAGTCAAAACCAGCAGCAGTTTCCCCTGTAGAAACTAGAAAATCTGAAATGAAAACAAAGAACCTAGATAATAAAGATCAGGGAAGAAGGCCCTCACAACCAGCAGGGGAGCCAGAGGTCAAAATTGTCACCAAGTGCCTATCATACGAAAGTCTCCATAATCTGTAAAAAGACGTTTGATGGGGCCGTGAAGCTTTTACAACTTATTTACTCCAGGTCTGGGACCTTATGGGAACAAGTTTTCAACAAAATAGTACAAAGGCAAAGATATTAAGATCCTTAACCGAGGACTTCGGTGTGGATCAGTAATTCGTAAGGGACCCAGGCCCCCTTCCCCTCTGGAAATGGCTTATAATGAGTGTGAGAGAGAGGTTTGTCCACAGAAAGAGAATGCAAGAGCACCATCATAGAATGCGCTAAAAGATCCTTAAAAAAGAGATCCAGCAGCTGAAAGAAGTGGCGATATTAGAAGTACTCTTTGGGAGGGACGGATTGCATGACAATGACCCTGACAAAGTCAGGTGCACAGGGCAGATATTGTGGAATCTGGCAAACCTGTAGCCATCTCAATATACCACTTTTATTGCAATGATTAATGCTAATAACAACCAAGAGACAGTGGGTTTTGTTGTGAACAAGATCAGAAATTTTGAGAGTATGATCAATAGCCCAATGCAAACTCATTTCTCTGCCGTAGTTAAAGAACTCAAAAGGAGATTAAAGAAGAAATGAGAAGAATGAGGAAAGATGAAAAAGATCAATGCAGCACCAGTACGAATCACAGGCCCCAAAGTTAGAGCTCAATGCCCCCTAGCCTGGTAGAGAGGGTACACCCCACGAATTGACCTGTGGTTCTTTCTGTGTGACCATGGGGAAGACATAAGAAAACAGGATGGGAAACCCACTTCTATCCTGGCAGCACGGGTGAGTTAACTCAAGAAAAAATGCACTAACCGAGAGAGTTGTACTAAAGTGAAGGTAGCCTCAACCTCCCATAACCAAAGTGCAAGATTTTACAGAAGGGAAGACAATCTGTCAAACCCACTTGAAGAAACCTCCAGTATTTATGTCCAAAAAAAAAAAAAAAATAACCAGGGCTAGAGGGGCCTGGCCTCTAGCCACAGAAAGGCATGGGATGACAGAGTCTATCAAATGGTGTAAATCCAATGGCCTGGCACATCAGAGCCACAAAAACCTAAAGTGTTAGTTAATACTGGTTCACAGTATAACATAATGCCATCAGAACATGTGGGGGAAGAACCTGTCTCCATTGTTGTGGTAACAGGGGGATCACAGGAAATTGCTCGGCTAGAAGCTGTGGTAAGCATAACAAAAAAGGGGTGGCAGAAACATCCAATTTTAACTAGCCCAGGGGCACGGCGCATTCTAGGCTTAAACTTCCTCAAAAACAGCTATTACAAACACCCAAAGAGACTTAGGCAAGTGTAGTTACTTCCACAAGCAAACTTTTAGAATAGCTGTTGCAGCAGCAGTGAGCATTAAGCAGTTAAACACTTTACCTAGACTGTCAGAAAATCCATCTGCAGTGGGACTCCTGAAAGTGACAGAGCAACAAGTACCAATTGCCACCTTGACTGCACCGCCGGCAGTACAGAACAAATTGAAATGCTGTAATCCCCATCCACAAGATGATCCATAAACTGGAAAGCCAAGAGGTGGCCAGCAAAACCCATTCACCCTTCGGCAGTCCCATCTGGCCTGTGTGCAAGTCTGATGGAGAATGGAGACTGAGTGTAGACTATTGTGCATTGAATGAAGTGACTCCACCGCTGAGCACTGCCGTGCCAGACATGCTAAAACTCCAGTACAAGCTGGAGTCCAAGGCAGCAAGGTGGTATGCCACCAGTGGCATTGCCAATGCATTTTTCTTTATTCCTTTGGCAGTAGAATGCAAGCCTCAGTTTGCTTTCACCTGGAGGGGCGTGCAGTACACCTGGAACCGACTGCCCCAGGGGTGGAAACACAACCCCACCATCTGCCATGGACTGATCCAGGCTGCACTGGAAAAGGGGGAGGCTCCAAAACATTTGCAGTATGTCTATGACATCATTGTGTAAGGAAACACGGCAATAGAAATATTTAAGATAAAAACGAAGATCATCCAGATTTTGCTGGGAACCAGCTTCGCCATTAAAAAGAGCAAAGTCAAAGGACCTGCCCTAGAAATCCAGTTCCTGCGAGTGAAGTGGCAAGACAGAAGTCCTCAATAAGGTCTCTGCAATGTCTCCACCAACAAGCAAAAAAAAGCATAAACATACCTAAGTGCCATAATCTTTTAGAGAATGCACATCCCTGAATACAACTAAATTGTAAACCCTCTCTACCTAGTAACCTGCAAGAAGAACGATTTTCACTAGAGCCTTGAACAACAGGCCTTCACCCAGATCAAGCAAGAAATCGCTCATGCGGCAGCCATTGGCCGGGTCAAGACAAAACCAGAAGTAAACAATGTGCTTTACTCTGCAACCGGGAACAATGGTCTGTCCTGGAACCTTTGGCAGAAAGTGCCTAGTAAGACTCGAGGCAAACCTTAAAGATTGTAGAGCAAAAGTTACAAAATCCGAAGCCAATTACACTCCCACAGAGAAGGAAATCCTGGCTGCCTATGAAGGAGTTCAAGCTGCCTCAGAAGTGATTAGCACGGAAGCACAACTCCTCATGGCAGCTTGAATGTCAGTGCTGGGGTGGATGTTTAAAAGAAAAGTTCCCTTGACCCACCACACCACCAATGCCACATAGAGCAAGTGGATTGCCCTCATCATGCAGCACACCCATATTGGCAACCCAAATCACCCTAGAATATTTTAAATAATTACAAATTACCCAAAAAGTGAAAATTTTGGTCTCAGAGACAAAAAAGAGCAAGAACAAGTAATCCGAGCCAAAAAAAGCTCCACCATACAACCAACTGCCAGCAGATGACACGTGCTACACTCTTTTCACCGAAGACTCCTGCCACATCGTGAGGATGAACCAGAAGTGGAAAGCAGCCGTATTGAGCCTCACGCGAGAAGTTGCACAAGTTACCAAAAGAGAAGGTGGATCAAGTCAACTTGCTAAACTCAAAGCTGTTCAGCTGGCCTTAAACATTGCTGAAAGAGAAAAGTAGCCAAAGCTCTACCTTTACACTAATTCATGAATAGTAGCCAATACTCCGTGGGGTTGGCTGGAAAGGTGGCAAAAAGCTAACTGGCAACGTAAAAAAAACCACAATCTAAGCTGTTAATAAGTGAAAAGGCATTGCCACTCAGGTAGAGAAGCTACCTGTGAAAGTCTGTCATGTAGACGTCCATGTTCCCAAGAGTCGGGCTAATAAAAAACACTGGCACAATGAGTAATTAAATCAATCTGCACAAATAGAAGTGTCAAAGATAAATTAGCAACACAAAAAAGAATTGTTCCTATCTCGATAAGTCCACAATGCCTCAGGTCATCAGGGAAGAGACGCCACCTATAAGTAGGCACAAAACTGAAGAATAAATCTAACCATGGACAGTATTTCTCAAGTTATCTATGACTGTGAGACGTGTGCTGCCATCAAGTAAGCCAAGCGAGTAAAGCCCTTCTAGTATAATAAGCGATAGACCAAATATAAGTACAGAGAGGCCTGGCAGATTGACTACATCACACTGCCTCAAACCCGCCAAGGCATCTTCTATGTGCTAACCATAGTAAAAGCCACCACAAGATAGTTAGAAACCTACCCAATGCCTCACGCTACTTCTCAGAACACCACCCTGAGCCTAGAAAAGCAAGACCTCTAGAAGCATAGCACCCTTAAGAAAATCAAGTCAAACAAAAAAGCCCATTTCAAAAACAGCCTTATCAACACCTGAGGCAAAAAACATAGAATTAAATTGATATATCATATCCCTTATCATGCATCAGCTGCCAAGAAAGTTGAACAGTACAACGGCCTACTCAAAACTACCCTGAAGGCACTGGGTGGGAGAACCTTCAAAAATTGGAAAACTAACTTAGCAAAAGCCACTTAAGTAGTCAACATCCAAGGGTCCATCAATCAAGCTGCTCCTGCCCAATCTGAACCCTGGCACACAGTAAATAAAGTCCCTGTAGTACACATAAAAATATTTTAAAACAGACTGTTTGAATTAGTCCTACCTCGGGCAAAGACAAACCCATCCGTGGGATTGTCTTTGCTCTAAGACCTAGTTACACTTAGTAAGTAATGCAAAAAGATAGAAAAACTCATGGTGTACCACAAGAAAACGTAATCTTAAGAAAAAACTGTGTGTAAAATTTTTTCATTATGCAAATAGTAATAGAATAAGGGGTAAATAATGTGTTGAGTTGTTGTGGTCAGAAATGTTATTCTATCACGATCTCTTAAAACCAAGTAGGGTAGTGACCCTTATCTCCGTGGCACATACTATCTGCTAATGGGCCATCTTTAAGACTGAATGGGGCAACCATCTTTATCTTTTCCACAACCCATCCTCCCTCCAAGAAGATATCATCTGCTGCTGAGCCATTAAGTTCCACTGTATGACTGATAAAATTACATCATCCCACTGGGAGATGCTCCAGTCAGGAGGAAGAGCCAAGCCTTTCCTACCTAGATTAAAAATTGAAACTTTGGACAAAACGAAACCGTCTTTCCACTGGATTCCAGAGGAAAACCAGACCTTTTCCTCATCATCCCTGGACCTTCAGAGGAATACTGCACCCTTCTACAGGACCACTGCTTCATCTGAACCACATCTACCATTGCAGTAGGACTGTAGCCACCATTTAATTAGACTGCTACCAACACCCTGACTGGCAGGGTGTCAAGTTGTATTCTGACTCTGTCAGGGTTTGATTATTCTTTGTAATACTGTATTTCTATTTTCATTTTCCTTGTAAAGAACTGTTATTCCTAATTCCCATATCTTTGCCTGAAAGTCCCTTAATTTCAAAATTATAATAATAGTTTAGAGGAAGGGGGCTTACATTCTCCATTTCAAAGAGAAGCTTCTGCCTTTATTGACAGACACCTCTCCTTCAAACCAAGACAAATCCTTGCTACCAAAAACCAGGCCATGAAGAATGAACACATTAAAAAACAAATACGTGTTCATGTCTTAATTTGGAGATTTTCAAACTGCTTGAAAATGGAAGCCCTGGATAAGGCTCAGACAAAGGAAAATCCAAACCTTTGACAGCATCTCCCTTCTGCTGGACACCTTGAAGTCCAGCACTACAGTCTACAGCCTACACAGATCATTTGAGTGTTGTAAAGTTCTCCAGGGAAGAGCATGACTAATGCATGCACACAAATGCTGGTCAAAAGCACTTGATGGTCTTGGAGAAAAATATATAATCTTTATTATCTTAAAGGCAAGGTGACTATGCTCATCTCTAGTACTAGTAGGAAAAAATCTGATGCTTTGCAAAAGCTCTTTTCAGGGTTTTAACCTCGCAGAATTGTTGCCGTAGAAAGGTTACGGAGCAGTGAGAAAAAACAACAAGATACTCTCTTGTTTGGTGCAAGAAAGAGCAAGCAAGAGAGTGTCTTGTTGCTGTTTTTTCTCGGTGCTCCGTAACCTTTCTACGGCAACATATGGAGGTCCCACCAAGATATTGTTACTCGAGTGGACCAGGATCGCCTTAAGCAATCTTTAACCAACGGACAGCACCGGGAAAACTTGGAGCTGACAGCCTGCAAAAACCGGGACGGACCCGTGCTAGGTCGTCTAGCCAGAGCTGCACTGAGCAGACTGGAAACCCAGAAAACCAGGACTGCGAACCTGGGGCCAGGACCGGAGCCGTGATGACGGCCAGAGTCAAAGAGCCATCTGGGACATCGCGGACACCCGCCTGACTACGGCAGGATGGGAAAACAGCAGAAATCCTCGGCTTTTCTCCTCTCCCACCGAGAGAGGTAATATGAGCTTTTAGCTCAGGAGCCCATTGGCTCGTTTCAGAGTGGCAGCAGCCCACGGAGCCCCCTTAGTGCCAAGCAGACCGGAGCCATGTGGAGCAGAGCGGCGCGGAGCTGTGCGGCCTCATTGGCATGCTGGGAGCCCGGACAGATAAGCCAGCGGCTGCCAAGAGCTGTCAGGGAGCCACGGGCAGCACCGGACTCTAATTTCCCACATCCGAGAAAGGTACTGTTTTTGTCCCGTCCCGTCACACACCCCCCCCCCCCCCCCCCCCGCCTTCCCCACCAGGATCAAGGAATGGCCTTTTCTTTTAAGGCTTGGGGAAAACTAGGAGATTGATTGTTTTGAGCCCTGAGTGGAGGGGATGTCTCACCTTCCCCTCTGTTCAGTACCTGTGTGACCATTAATCAGAGGTTAATGGACATGGGCGAGGGGGATGAGACAGGCTCTGGATGGAGTGAGGAAAGTTCAGAGAGCGAGGCAGGCTCAGAACAGAACATCACCATCCCCACCGCCCCCCCACTGCCAGCAGGGACAGCGCAAACGCCAGCTATTCCGCTGGACTTGGTAGTCCAATTACTGCTCATGGCCGTGTCAGGGCAAACGACAGCCCTGAATGAGGCACTGTTGCCTTATGCAAACACCTATGTGGAACAGGGGCAGGGCAGCAGACGTATCCTGCCGCGCTTATGGCAGTGGGCGCTGATGGCTTGGAGCGGCCACCCGCTGGGAGCAGCCCCTCGTGCAGCCTGCGCTGCCTGCAGGGTGAGGCCCCCCCACTCTGGCGGGGCCGCTCGCTCCCAAGGAGGAGGTGCCGTCCCCCTGTCAGGGCAGTACCTCCCCCTGAAAAGGTGAGGGTGGTGCTGGCCCGTCCATCCAAGATGCCATCTGACCGTGACCCACCTGCTGAGAGGGATCCGTCGGCACCAGCCACCCCAGAGAAGGAGGTGGTGCCGGCTCCTCCCTCCTCTCCAATGTTGGAGATCGACCTGACTGCCAAGGCAGGGTCAAGGCCGCCCTTCTCTGTTTTGGCAGAGGCAGGGACGCCCTCTCTTCTTCCCTCAGATTCTTCATTTGTTCACCCTGAAGCGGTGCTGACCCCAGCGCTGGACCCCACGAACGAACCCCTCCCATCAGCATTTGCAGCTGCTTCATTGCTCCCACCCTGTGCTGATGGTTTTGTCCTCACTTCAGAGGGGAGAGCAGCGGGGGCTGGTTTCATTTCTGCAGTGGGCATGGGAGGAGGGAGTGCTGGGGAAGATGTTTCTGAGCTTCATTCCATTGCAGAAAGGGAAGAGCTAAAAAGTTGCAATGATGAAATCCAAATGAGAGAGGCTCAGGCTTTTCCTGTGCCTGTGCCTTATACTGTCGCAATGATAGAACAGTGAGATTGGAAAAAGGAAGAAAAGATTTAACTGATCCTGTTATTGTGAATCACCTTTGCCTCATTTCAGGCTTCAGATGAGACATGCCTAGGTCCTTGCTACTGACCATCAAGGTGTCCTCCCTGACCTGCACCAGGGGCAGAGTGTGATCACAGCTCAGCTTTCAAATGCTGACCAGCTCACCAAGCACCAACAAGATAAAAACACTGACCAGATAATCTCTCTACAAACAGGGAATGGACATTCATCTGTTCATGTTGGAACTGTTGATATAGTTTTCATTGTTGTATTAGAATAATCACTTAGTGGTGGATTTTTCACTGATTGTTAAGTCTGGTGAATGGTGATGGGTTTTGCTATTGTATTAGAATTGGTTTTACAGGGACAAAGCACCAGTTGTGATGAGTTCCCTAGGCAGTTCAGGTGTCCACGGATCTCCTGAGTGGTGTTTGTTCTCCTTTGCAAGGGCCCTGTGGAGGATTACAAACACTTCTCTTTCTTTTCTTTTTTAAACTAGAAGGGGCTCTCCAACTCTTCAGCCAGGACAAAGAATGCAGCAAGGACCACAGATATCGACAATACCAATGAATCAAAAAATGAATGAGGCAGCAGCTTGGCCTCAATCTCAACAAGTAACTCCTTTGAGCAGACAAATTCCTATAGAGACACAGACACCTGCAACAGCAGCTCAAGATACTTTAGTTGATTGGGCAAATATTAGAATGGACTTGACAAGAAGCAGAGAATGTCCTGCAATAGGGACTGGTGAAATAGCCATGCCAGTGAATTATGACCCACAAGGACAAAACCCAAGATGGCAAAAAATTAATCATGATTTAGTTAAAGATTTAATTAAGGCAACTAGAGATTATGGACTGGGATCTTCATATTTTAAACAGCTTTTAAAAGGTATTCTCAATGAATATGACTTGACTCCATATGAAATGAGATCTCTTGTGTCATTGATACTTACTGACACACAAGGACTTATGTGGGAGAGCAGATGGAGAAGAGCTTTGGAGGATCTGCAAAAGAAATACCAAGGTGGTGCTCATGCTAACCTCACCGTGGCAGAATTAGCAGGAGACCCTCCTCACAATGATCCAGCACAACAAGCTGCCAGGCTTCCAAGGGCAGTGTTTGTTATAAATGAATGCAATGGGCCATAAAGGATCGAATCAAAGTTTAAAAGATTTATTAGTTACAGAAGGCAAAGGCAAAATCCACAGCGCCGGGCAACAGGGGAGCCTCCAGCTTCGAAACTGCCGTGCCCCCCCCCCCCCGCTCACTACTTTTAAGTTGTTCAGTTTCCGGGGTTTCATGCCCCTCCTCTAGCAGTTCTACGCATGCTCCTCGGGTTTCATGCCCCCCCTTCTAGTAGTTCCGCGCACGCTCCTTCAGTTGCTAGGGGGTCTTCTTCTGCCTTCTGGTGGTCGAGGGATGAAGGTGAGTAGTCTTCCTCACCCTTGTTTTACTGACCCTTACTAACACTTAAGGCGATAGTTAATTAACGCAAGCAAAGTGAAAATGACTATCAGCATCTTGGCAAGTAGAGCAAAACAATTAGAGACATCTTGGCTCACTCTCAAGGTCTTTCAGACAAGCAAAGCAAAATAATTAACAGCATCCTTGCAAGTAAAGCAAAACAGCAAAATTATATCCCAGCCTCCAAGTCCTTGCAAATCCTTGCAAATCCTCTCAAGGTCTATCAGGCGAACAAAAGGTTTTCATCACAGTGTTGGCAGATATCAAGGAAATTCTTCAAGTTTCACCAGCAGGGACGCATGATGTTATTTACACAGAAATCAAACAAGGACCATCTGAACCTTTTTCCTCATTTGTTGACAAACTTACACAAGCTATCGATAGACAAATTACAGAAGAAACAGCAAGACCATATCTGCTGAAAACCCTTGCATTTGCCAATGCAAATCCAGAATGCAAAAGAGTAATCAGTGCTTTGCCAGGTGAGCTATCCTTGATGGAGATGGTTGAAGCCTGCAGTAAGATTGAAACACCACAACATATAACTTCAATTGTCAAGGAGGAAATGACAGAAGTTCTTCAAGAGCAACATGAAAAGATTTTTGTAAATTTCAAGAAGAAAAAGAATCTATCTGAAATACAATGCTACAACTGTGGGGGTTTTGAACATTTTAGGAAGAATTGTCCTCAATCCACAAAGACTTCCAAGCCACCAGAACTTTGCCCTAGATGTCGCAGAGGAAGACATCTGGCAAGTGAATGTTATTCTCTGATGGATGTGGACGGAAAACCATTGCTGCTGCCAAAAAACCAGAAAGAAAAGCGCGGGACCGCCTTGCGCTATGAAAGAAATGATGGCGGTGAAACAAGGAACAGCAACAACACCGGCACAGACAATACAGTTGTCGGGGAGCGTCAATCTGACTCCCTCATCAGGGCATTAGGGGACATCCCCTGTGACAGGGATTTGCTGCCACCAGGAACGCAGTACATCCTGTCAGCTTCAAAAGTGGTTTGTTTTTTGAATGAAGAATCTGCATCTATACGTACAGGACTGAAAGCACCGTGCCAAAAGAGACAAGATTTTTTTTATAATAGGCAGAGACCGGTGCAGCATTTTTGGACTGATAATATATCCTACTGTTGTTTCAGCAGACTGCTTCGAAGAGCTGACAATTTTAGCAAGGGCTCTTCAACCCCCATTGATAATTCCACAAAATACTCAACTGGCAAAAGCAATAGCTCTGCCATCGCATCCATTGGAGCATTAAGTAATGCCAGCGATGGGCGAAGGGCATCCACACTACAATGACCATATCGTAGTACATGCGTTATGGTTGAAATACATAACCCGTAAACGCAGTTTGGGGGAGGATGGAGCCTGAAATTTTTGGGCGTGAATTATTTCTTGAAATAAAAGGATAAAATGGGTGACTTTGAAATCGCTCTGTCTGTAGCAAGCAAATTTGAATGCCGACCTTATTCCATAAGTCTGGTAACGTGATGCATTGAAGATTGGTGTCAGGGAATTGTGTAAAAAGCCATTTTGTGAAGTTTTTAAGGTTAGATTTTGATAGGGTTTTGTTAGAAAACTTGAAATTGTTAGTAGATAGAAGGGTTAAAATTTGGGAGCAAAAGTCTCTTTCCGTGGGGGTGAGGGAAGGGTTGATGAGCTTGTTCCCCATGAAAACTATATGGCAAGCCAGCAGAAAAAGACAAAAAGAAAACAAAATAAACAAAACCTGCATGGTGACCCTAACATAAAACGCGCTTGAAAGGAGGCTAGAGGTGCTCACCAAATCTCAGCTGATGGGTCAGGACTGCTGGCTGCTTGCTAGCGGGGTCCAGTTCTCAGGTCTGGATCCTGAGGGTGCTGGACAGCCTTGGTTGGAGCACATCTTTATAGAACAAAGAGCTGCAGAACAAGGCGATCAGGGTCTCCGAAGGCAGGACAGGGAATGCCGCTGACGATCACACTGACGAGGGTGGTCAGAATGCTGTTTGGGTCGCCAACTGTAGCTGCCAAGGACCGGAGGTTTTCCAGCCCCGGGTTGCTACAAGAGTCCAAATAGCTCAGAGAACTCTCAAGGAAGAGCCACAGCTACTCGCTAGCAGAGATAGAGAGTCCGAGACCTGCTGCAGAGGTTCCGAAGGTACCTTTATTTCTTCGAAGGGAGGTCTGCACACAAAGTCCAATTATACAATATAACAAGGGGTTTTTATAGCTTTCTAGAGGATTGAATTCCTAACCAATAAAAACCACAAATTGCGAACTAACCAATTACCTTAAAATTCTAAGTAAGAAAAGACCAATCACTTAACAACCTTAAAAACCAATAGGAATCCTAAGAGATAACAAGTTTTGATAAGGAGAAGGGGGGCATGCTCTAAGGGGTTTCTTTGTCTTCAGGGCACCAGGTCACAGGGGCCCTGTTTGGGGGAAGTAACATCTTTCACACCTGCTATCTTGAATCTTCTAATCTTGGTATTCTATGTTTTCAACGTCTTCTCTCCCAATTTAGCACAGTTGATGTTCCAACAGCCTTGGAGGGTTTCAAACAAGTTTTAAAAAAACTCCCCAAATTTTCCCATGCTGTGCACCTGTTGTAAACACTGGTCTAAACTAAGAAATGCACAAAAACAGCTAGTGTGTGAAAGAGGCATGAGAACCAACAGCAAAATGTGCAGAAATAACTGAACAGCATAACATAGCAACTAAATATAGTTTTTGGCTGGCGCACTCACACTAGGCCTAGATTTGTACAGACATGTCCACCGGGGTCCAAACCCCATTCAGCCTTACAACACCAAGGGATCCATATTTCCATACAGTGGGTGCAAAAGGTTGTTCTGGTTACTGTTCTACAGAGTCTGCTGTGGGACCATCACAGAAGTGTTGTTGGTTTTGATCCAGAGCAGAGTGTAGAGTGGGACACATGCACCATGCAGGTACCCATCAAATGTTGGCATCTGAAAATACAGGCATACCTGCACTTCCAAGTTACAAGGTCCCAAGGACCTTCCCATTTATTGGTAATGAGGTCCTATGGGAGCCAAGGGCTTACCCCTGGCCTCCTTGGGGGTCTCAAAACCCCCCTGGCGAAGGTCTTAAAGATCCCTGAGTGAGACCCAGGTGTCTCAGGCACTGAATTTCAAACCTTGGGGGAAATTACAAACAGAGAGGGAAGAAATGCAAGCCACAAAAATTAGTAAAATGTAAATTAGACTGTTAGAATGTAGAATTAGCAGATTTCTAGAATGTTTCTATTAAGGCACTCATGGCCAAGATGGAGGATTTGGGGCAGGGTATAGCTCTTCCTCCTTCTTCTCCATGTCATCCATTGTTGTAATCCAATACCAAAGGTATAAGGAATGTCTTACCTGTCCCTCCTGTCCCTATCCTATTGGCAGACAGCCAGAAATCTCCTCCCTGACCCTTTCCTAGAAAAAGCCAAGACCTGAGATGTGCTTCCTCTTTTGCCCTGCTACCACCATGCAATAAAGGAAGGCAAAGAGCCACTCTTTTGATCCTCGTGCTTGTCTCATATGCTAGACCTAGCTACTTCTTATTGATACAATAGGAAGAAGTTACAGTTTGTAGCAGTTGGCGATGCAACGTTGGGGCTTGTATTAAGAACCCACAGGTAGCTGGAATCCCAGTTTCAGGATTTTCCGCTTGTTCGTTCGATCAACTACCTCCGTGCTTGGTAGCTGTGTTTATACAGCCCCAGGCAGGAGGACAGAGCCGGTAGCTTGCTTTAGCGCCGAAGTAAGCCGGCTCGAAGACAGTCAGCTTTCACGAACCACACAACAGCCAGGTCTGCAGGACAGGTAAAGTCCCTCGTGGGAGGCGTGAACCCCAGGGCCCCTAGGAGTGGGGAGGGGGGGTTCCCCCATGCAGACTGGTGGCGGGCGCGGCGCCAGGGCGGGCTAGCACCCTCAGGCGCCTCCGCAGCAGCCGCGATTTCAGCGGGGCGGCTCCTCCGCAGTTTCCGCCGAAACCGCAAGAAAAACCCGTTCGGAACGCAGCTACTCACGGCTCAGGCATTGTGCAGTGACTGGGAAACCCCCCGAAAGCAGTGCAAGGATGCAGGGTTCCCCCAGGCTCGGCACGGCCGGCAGGACGCGAGACACGTGGCGTTTCGGGTCACAAAAGAGTCGTGTGTGTTTGTGTGGGGTGTGCGTGGAAGTGAGAGGCGTTGTGCAGCTCTCTTTGGAACAAAAATGTGCGCTGAGTTAACTGCATATCAAAAGAGTGTTTTTCTCAAATTCAAGAAATTTTACATGCTGAAAAAATTACAGTTTCTAAAAAGCAGTTAAAGTATTTTGTTTTCTGGCTGTTTTCTAAAATTCCAGACTGCAAATTACAAAATATAAATTTAGTTTCATTTTGGGATAATGTGGGAAAATTATTAACAACATCTAAAGTAGAAAAATTTGACTCTAAAACTGCCGTGTTTCTTCCAATATTTTTACAAGTACGCAAATGCTTATTGGAAACCGAAAATAAAAGACAGTCACAAACAAATTCTTTAAACCACCCCCCCTCCTCTCCTCCAAAATCCCCTGTCTCTGAAAATAGTGAAAAACCAGAAATACCTCAGGAAAATACTAAGCTCCCCCCTCCCCCCAGCTACCCAAGTTCTGAAACTTTTAAACACTCTGCTACAGGATTCTCTGTGTTCCCATCTCTTTCCCTCAGTTTACCTCAGAAGAGTTCGGCAAGAAACTTTCCTTTGTCTCACGGGGGGGACCACATTTCTAATGGTGGAAAACGTGTTTTGATTTCTTCATCTCTTAACCCTTTCTTCTCCTCAATCCCCTTCCCTGCCCCCTTCCCCCCGCCACCCTCCTGACCCGTTCCTGCTACCGTGTAACTACACCAATAGGTTTGGCTAGTCGCTTCTTCCCGGCTCAAGTTACAGCTTCTAACTCTTCTGATTACAGAGAGTGCCAGACTGAGTGCCCGGAGGCTACAGACAGTCAAGGAAGAAAAAAAATTTGGTTAACGGCAGGGACTCTGTCCCTCCGGAGCAAGTAACTGCATTGCCTCCCAGGCTAATAAATAAAGATACACCTAGCCCTAAAGCTCAAAACTTAGAAAAACTATGTACCCTCAGTTACTCCTGTAGTTTATATGGTTAGAAGAAAAATGCTAATAGAGTTTATCAACCTTTGTCTTACCATGATAAGACAAAATTTGTAAATCACAGAACAATTTTGGCCGTGAGAGTGAAATTTTTAAAGGCATGATAAAAGCAACTTTTACCTCAAATGAATTAGTTCCCCATAAATTGAAGGACCTTTTCAGGTGCTTGCTAACTCCCTCAGAATATGATTTATGGTTTAATATTTGGAAATGTTCTTTAATGGTTCTTTTAACAGAAATTCACCAAAGCCCTGACAATTCCAAAGATTATATTGATGGTAAACAATATGCTTCTGAGAATTTTTTGCAGTTCCTAGATAGACTTCGCTCACAGGTTGAGAGGCAAGTCCATGATCCAGTAATCCAAGGCCAGCACCATCCAAGCCTGCAGCAGCTGAAGCACCACAAGCGAGGAAGCACCCAGTGTCACCTGAACAGCTGCAGAATGTCACCTGCTTCCAGTGTAAAAAGCAAGGACATTTTTCTACGGACTGCCCTCTTAACCAGAGAGAAAAAAAAAAAAAAAAAAAAAAAAAAAAAAAAAAAAAAAAAAAAAAAAAAAAAAAAAAAAAAAAAAAAAGAGTAGAAAGCGCCAGCTTGCTTTTAACATTCAGCGCTACAACATAAATACAGCGAGTACTACTTTAGAAAAAGCCTCTCTCTTAAAAACAAAGCGGGGGGATGGGATAAAAGGTGTGGGTATACAAAACGAATTAAATGTTAAATGTTCTTTTAACCAAGTCAAGCAGTCTTGTGGCCCTGTTAGGCTCCAGACTACCAAAAGTGTTTCATTTCAGATCTACTGGTTGGACAATTGTAACAGAGGACCTGTCAAGCAGCTTATTAGACATGACAGTATTTCACATAAAAATGGAGAGTGAGTAATTGTTGTGGGAGACACAGCACACACACCTTTAGAAATTGAAATAGCTCCTATTATTATAAAAGGAAAAATATCCTGTCTCATAATATCTTGCAATATTTACATGATGTATTAGTGTGTGCTCTCAACAACTTAATACTCCAAAACACACTTGACCTAGTGGTTAAAGTTTTAACCTCTGCTGGATTTCAATTGCAGGAAAACAAAATTCAAAAGATGCCACCTAAAAAGCATCTGGGCTTGGAAATTATTGCACGGACTATTGTCCCACAGAAATTGGAAATTATTTGTGCATTAGCAGAGAGGCAGGCTCACCGTTATCAGCCTGAGTTGCCTTTCAAATTCATTGTTTTGGGGAAACTTCCACACCTGCATGGTCTAATATTCCAGTAGATCAAGGGGCAGAAAGATTCACTCTTAATCATAGAGTGGGTCTTCCTCTCTCATCAAAGATCCAAAACCATCACTCAGCCACAGGAGCTGATGGCTCAGCTGATTCAAAAGGCAAGAATGAGGCTGCATGAACTAGCTGGTTGTGACTTTGCATGCATCCACCTTGCGGTAAAACTTTCTGAGGAAGGGAGGAACTCTCCTGAAAGGTTGGCAAAAGAGATGTTTGAACATCTGCTACAAAGCAATGCCAGCCTCCAGATATCTCTGGATAGCTACAGTGGACACATATCAGTCCATGGCCCAGCCCATAAGTTGTTTAATGAGGAATTCCACCTCATTCCTTGTGAGAAGAGGAGCAGGAGACCGCTCAAGGCACTCACAGTGTTCACAGATGCATCGGGGGCCTCTCATAAGTCGGTGATGACTTGGAGAAACCCACAGACTCAGCAATGGGAAGCTGATGTTAAGTTTGTGGAGGGGTCACCCCAGATTGCAGAACTGGTGGCAGTTGTGAGAGCTTTTGAGAAGTTCTCAGAGCCTCTTAACCTGGTAACAGATTCAGCTTATGTTGCTGGGGTACTATCCGGGGTGGAGCAGGCAGTGCTCAAAAACATCGATAATGAGCAGCTCTTTAGGCTGCTGTCAAAACTAATATATCTGATTTCACACAGAGAGCATTCCTTCTATATGATGCATGTGAGGTCACACACGGATTTGCCAGGTGAGATCACAGAAGGGAACCGTATGGCAGACACCCTTGCAGCTCCAGGAGAAAAGGCTGTTCATGCCAAACAATACCTAGTGCAAGCCTTTCCAGTGCTAGGGATCCCTAAGGAAATCAAAACAGATAATGGCCCAGCATACATATCCAAGGAGTTCCTAGAGTTTATCCAGCAGTGGGGAGTAGAACAAAAAACTGGCATCCTCTACTCCCCCACAGGTCAAGCTGTGATTGAGCGTGCTCACCATATGCTCAAACAGCTCCTGGATAGACAGAGCAGTTCCACTGTGTGGATGTCTCCCCAGCAAAAGCTCTGTAAAGCCCTGTTCAAACCAAAGGTCCCTATAAACTTGTAACCTGGGGAAGGGGTTATGCGTGCGTATCCACTCCCTCAGGCCCTTGGTGAATCCCCCAAAAGTGGGTAAAAACCTTTTGTTCCAAAAAATCCAGCTCCAGCAGAAGGCGGCGAGAAGCAAGTTGCCATTGCTTCAAAAAGAAGACGCCGCCGGAAAGAAGAGGAAAATTCTTCATAAAGAAGGACCTTCCGGCAGACAGAGACATTTAATGTGTTTTTAAAATGTTTTGTTTTTCCTTTTAGAGAAAACCTACCCTCCATTCAACCCTGGAAAGAACCCCTTCAAAGTTGTCTTCTTGTTAACAAAATTCAGAAAATTGCTTCAATGAACTGTTTAAAGGCTGGGGGTTCTCAGGGTGGTGGACTTCTATTGTTAAAACAATTTTGTTATTCTTTGTTGTTATTTTCCTTGTAATAATGGCATTCAGGATCCTATGTTGCTTAGTGTTCAAAGCTATTCGTGGTATCATTCCTTCTACCTCTGAAGTCAATCGCATAGAAATGAAAAACATAGAACAATCTAATTCTCCCACCAATTACAAATGTTGAGCAAAATCATAATTCCAATCAAAATAAATTTAATATATTGCCCTCACTTAATTAAACAAAAAATGGTGAGATGTTGTAATCCGATACCAGAGGTATAAGGAATGTCTTACCTGTCCCTTCTGTTCCTATCCTATTGGCAGACAGCCAGAAATCCCCTCCCTGACCCTTACCTAGAAAAAGCCAAGACCTGACATGCGCTTCTTCTTTTGCCCTGCTACCACCATGCAATAAAGGAAGGCAAAGAGCCACTCTTTTGATCCTCGTGCTTGTCTCATATGCTAGACCTAGCTACTTCTTATTGATACAATAGGAAGAAGTTACAGTTTGTAGCAATCCATGCTGGGTGACATGCTGGCACTTTCAGATTGGATGGAGACAAAGCTGGACAGTTTAACAAGATCAAAGTGTATTGGGAGTCAATTGTAAATACTTAGTACGTAATTTAGAGTATTAAAAGATAAGTCCTGCCTCTGCCAGGCAGATTCTGCCCTGGACATCTAGCTGGACATATTGCTGTTAGCTGGACAAAGCATTCCTGAGATAAGAAACTATAAACAACCATGAAAACCTCTAAGAACAGCCTCCTGCAGTCTCTCATCGGTGGGCATTGGAAAGAACTGGGTTCCAGACCACCTTAATGTCCTCCTGAGGTGATCTCAAGTCTAAGGAGACACCTCGGGCAGTGACAAGGTCCCGTACTGGTGCCTTAGGTTTGGACAACTGGATCTCACTATAGGACTGTAATGATTCAAAATGGTTTTCCATGACAGGACTTTTGAAGTTTTTCAGTACTGTGGGGTGATTTAAAATGTACAGAGCTCTGGCCACCCTACTCTGTGGGGTTTCATCACACATCCCCCCTTTTTATTTTTCAAGGATACACTTTAAAGTGCCATGGGCACACTCAACAATGGCTTGTCCTGTAGGGGAATGAAGAATACCAGTGTGGTGCAATACATCCTAGCGTTGTAGAAATTGTTGAGTGTTCTGTGAGACATATGCAGGGTCATTATCAGTTTTTGGAGTATGGGGAATGCCTAGGGCAGCAAAGACTAATTGTCAATGTGCGATGGCATCACCGCTTCTTTCTCCAGTGTGGACTGATGCCCATATGGCAGATAAAAAAGTGCCTATTGAAACTTGCATGTATTCCAAGATGTGTGTGATATCTGTCTGCCAAACTTGTAAGGCTCACAGACCACGGGTTAACTCCCATCTGCAGTGGCACAGTGTGGCCTTGACAGTCAGCACAAGTATCAACAATATTGAGTGTCTCTGTATTTGTTAACAGGAATTGTCATTGTAATGCTTGAACACCTTGGTGGAAAAAGGCATGTGATGCTCTTGCTTGTGCTAGCATATCTGGTTGTGGCGCTGGCCAGGCAGGGCTAGCTAGTCAATCAGCTTGGGCATTACCTTCTTCTATAAAGCCTGGCCAATTTCTATGACTCTGAATATGCAGTATATAATAGGGACATGTTCTACCTTGGATTGTATGCCACAAAGTTTTTATCAATTCAAATAGTGCAGCATTATCCATTTCTTTTAACAGTACTCCATCCAATCGTTTTGTCATATCTGCAACATAAGCAGAATCAATTACAATATTTAAAGGAACATGAGGAAAACATTGAAAAGCCATGGCTACAGCACGTAATTCGACTAGCTGAGGTGATTGACTGTCTTGACCCTCTAGTGTTTGCCATCCATTGTCATCTTTCTGGTCACAATGGCTTTTCCTGTTTTCCTAGACCCATCAGTAAATTCTGTAAGACCTTTCAGGGGTGTGCGATGGTTTAGTGGTTTCAGAGACAATGCAGTGGTCTCACTTAGTTGCAACAGTTTGTGACTGGGTAAGTGATAGGTAATTTTCCCTGTAAAGTTTTGTAAAGCACTTTGTAGTGCTATACTATTTGAACAGCACCATTCAAAATATTCCTGTTCTACTGGTAATATAATTTTTGAGGCATTTTTAGCATTCAGCTGCAAGCACCTCTGATGACATTTGAAAAATTAATTGTGCAATTAACTCAAAAATAGTAGGTGCTGTCTTTTTAGGTTGATGGGGCAAAAAGATCCATTCTAACGTGTAGTGGGTCAGACCACTGAGTGTCCCATTGACCAATGATACCTGTAGGATATAAATCAAGAATAACAACAAACACTGTAATGCAAACTTCAGGACATATCCAATAAACTTCTCTGTTTGTTATGGCCCGCTCTATTGTTTCGAGTGTGGTTATTGCCTCTGGAGTTAATTTCTTCAGAGGGATTTACTCAGGGTCACCTTTGAGAATATTTAACAAGGGTGATAATTGTGGAGTGGTTAACCCTAAATAAGGTCTTACCCCGTTGATGATACCCAAATTTTTTGTGCATCATTTAAGGTTTGAACTTTGGTGGAAAACTGAATTGTTTGCGGTTGTATTGTTTGATCTAATATTTTAACTCCCAGGTACTTCCATGGGGATTGCTGCTGCACCTTTTCTAGTGCAATTTGCAACCTAAAGTCTTGAAGTACTTGCATCAAACTTGGCTGAATCTGCATAAGGCCTTCTTTGGTCAGGTTTGCTATCAAGATGTCATCCATATAATGATAACAGTATACTCCTGGGAATTCTCCCACTGTTGAGAGTTCCAGTGCAACATACCATTGACAAATTGTTTGGCTATTTTTGATACCTTGTGGCAGAACTTTCCATTGATATAGCTCGACTGGTGCTACATGATTGATGTAGGACACTGTAAATGTAAACTTTGAGGTGTCATCAGGATGTAAGGGAATAGTGAAAAAATAATCTTTCAAATCAACAATCGAAATGTCCCAGGTAGCAGGTATCATAGTTGGGGATGGCATTCTAGGCTGCAAAGCACTCATACTTTCCATAACTGCATTAATTTTCCTTAAGTCATGGAACAATCTCCATTTACCTGATTTCTTTTTAATTACAAACACAGGAGTGTTCCATGGACTTGTTGATGGCTCAATATGTCCTTGATTTAATTGTTCTTGAACTAACAATTTAAGGGCATTTAGTTTTAATTTTTCAAGGGGCCAGTGCTGAACCCACAATGGCTGTTCAGTGAGCCACTTTAAAGCTAATGTAGGATGCTTTACACCCTTCAGCACGGTGTCCCCATTAAAAATCTGTTTCTACTCAAACTCCCCATGCTTACAAGACATCCCTTCCCCACAAGCTGAGTGGCGCAGCAGTAATAGAGGGATGGATTGCAGCTGTCTGTCCTTCTGGATTCTTAACTAACACAGGTTTACTACTTAAGTAACTTTGTGTGGTACCTCCGAGGCCAGCAACAACAGATCCTACAGCTGTGGTAGGCCATGATTGAGGTAGGCCATGACTGAGGCCATGTATTAGCAGATATGATGGCAACATCTGTTCCAGTATTGATCATCCCACTAACCTTGATGCAGGACGGATTTACCCGAGACATTGTAAGTGTACAAACCATGTTTGGGCTTTGATCGGAAACTACCTGAGTCCAGTACACTTGAGGTTCTCCCGTCTATCTGAAGCCATGGTTTCCTTGCCACTTTGGGTCTGTTTTAGGAACAGAAGACTTAAAAGGTTTAAGTTAAGCAATGCAAGTTTTAGCTAGGATGGCCACAGGATGAGTAGGGGTTGATACCATGGCACATATCTGTCCCCTACAGTCTGCATCTGCAAGACCAGGGTGAACAAAAATGCTTTGAAACTTTGCACTTGATCTTCCTAACAATAGTGCACTTGACCCTCTCCCTATAGGCCTATGGGCCTCAAGGGGAACTTTATGCACTTTTAACAAGTCTATAGTTATTGTGTTGTCTATGGAAACATCCATTCCAGCTGAGCCTCTTGTTCTCTCTGTGAGCTGGTCATATAGGCTTGCACTGGGGGACAGGAAGGTGCTTGTTCATTCAGCACCTTTAAGATCCCCTCTTACAACTGCCATTAATTCCACATTTTTCCAAAAGCTAACTGGATCGTATGCTGGGGTAGTAACATACTAGTTGCATGGTGAAAGCATCCTCTTGCAGGTCAGCAAGGGGACAATAACTTGGGTCCTCCCCATGAGACTCCCATGAATTTATTAACAAAGGGGGACCCTCAGGCTATTCAAGCCCTGTCTGTAGACATGGTGGGACATGGATGTTTCAGTGGGTACACACACAAAAGGATGTTTCCTTTCTGTCACAGGTATAAGATGATTGAGTTAAGGTCAGGGTTACTTGTGCCTGTGAGGCTTTCGGGCCAGCTGTCAGCAGTCATACTTGAGTTGTAATTAGTTGTAATATTGCAAATATATCTGTTAAATGTTTAAGAAAACCTGCTTAAGGACACAGAAACATATCCATCTGCATATTTAAAAAAATATAATATTTGTGATACAGGAAGAACTGGAAAGTGAAGTTAGCCATCTTTTGCTTGGGAACTGGCTGGGCATTGGTCTAACTATGGGAAACAGTGAGTAGTTGCCTTTGTTCTGTTTCTTTGTTTTCTTTCTCTCTTTTTCCACTACTTCACTTATTAAACATTTTTTTTTTCAACTTGCAAGTTTCTCTTGCTTTAACTCTTCCTCTTCTGTTCCTCTGCTTACTGCCTACTGGGGTTAACCCACAACACCCACGAAACACTAAAAAAAACCAAATACATAATCTAAAGCAGCTTGAAGTTATAAGTAAGAAAAATTTGGCTACTTAATTGTGTTGTGCTTACTTTTAATGTTAAGAAATGGGGGAGGAAAATGAAGAGATATACAGAGGGAATATCTAACCAAAGATGCTCTTACAAAAGCTATTCTTCATATTCTAGGAACTAGAATAGTACAAGTGGCTTTTTTTTTTTTTTTTTTTTTTTTCCCAGTCTATTGAATTTATTGCCATCTTGGCTTGGTTAGGATTGGATTGGGTGGGTGTTTTGCAAAGTACTGGCAATGATTTAACACGAACCCAGCTGAGCACCCTTAAGAGTTTGAGCTGAAATTTTAATTTCATATTAAATTAGGCATGATTACAAAGTCAGAATTACTTTAAGTTTCTATGAAGCATGTGACTGACAGAACAAGCAACTGGGATGCAAATAATTTTTATGTATATTTTCTTTGTTAAGTGTTGGGGGTTGGGATTTGTTGCCTTACTGTCCCATTTTCAAGAATTTTTTCCCATTATTAGGCTAAGGAAGCATGCCGGGTTACACCCAGGCTCTTTTCAGGACTTGAGACAAAGGGGTAGGTGGGGGGCTGGCTTCTGGGGCTAGTCTCTCGCCAGCGAGGTCGGAGGAAAGTGAGGACTCCCCGCCTCCAGCCCACGCAGTCCGAACGCCGGGGAAGCTAGGTTCTCTGCGGTCGGACACTGCCCGGCCATGTACGCCACATCCAGCCTCCTACCTCTGAGACCACAGCTGATCACCAAAAAACCCAAACGGTGACCTGAGAGCCCTTCCTCCACCTTTTCTCCTAAGTGGGACACAGCTGCCGCCTTCCCCCCGTCTCCCATCTGCCACCTCCGCAGCAGTCTGAACCCTGCCCCCGCCTTTCACAACAGGGAACAGAAACAGGCAGAGTATCTGCGGCTGAAGAAAGGACTGGAACTGAGTTATTTGTTCTTCTTTGTTGCTAACTTTCATAGCAGCTGTTGTTTCTGTTTGTCCGGTTAAATATGTTAGTAAAGAGCTTATTCCTACCTCCTTATCTCTGCCTGAGAGTTCCTGATTCAAAAATTCTAATAATCGGTGCAACGATACTTTGTATCTTTTTCCTAATTACTTAAGATCAGACAAAGTATCTGCATGGATCAGAAAGAATACAAAGGAGGTTCTTTCAGGTCTCAGGTTTATTCCATGGCGATGGTGGGGCAGGAAAGAGAGAGATTCTCTCCGGGAAAGGGGAATTCAGGAGAGAGGAATGGGAGTGGCTTTGGCTGGCAGCCAATGGGGTAAGGACACGGGGGGTCTAGGTTCAGAATACCGAAACTCTAGGTGGGCTACAAGGTCACAGGGGAAGGTCACAGGACAGGAAGGAGAACAGGGAACCAGGGACCAGCCGGAAGAGACGGACAGAGGTATGCTGACTCATTCCCTTTACCTCATTACAACATCTCCCCGTTTTTTGTTTTTTTAAGTAGGGGAATGATATTAAACTAATTCTAATCCGAATTATTTTTTGCCCACCATTTGTAATAAGCAGGAGGGTTAGATTGTTTTATATTTGTCATCTCTATATGATTGTCTACTGAGGTAGAAGGAATGATACCATTAATGGCCTTAAAAATTAAATGACGTAAGATCCCAAATGCCATTACTACAAGGAAAAGAATAATAATGAACAACATAATGGTTTTGACTATAGAAGTCCACCACCCAGAAAACCCCCAGCCCTTGAACAGTTCATTAAACCAATCTTCTGATTCCTGCTTCACTTGTCCAATCAGGTGGTTCATATCTCAAAGCGCAGCGTGGACATTAAGAGCTTTTGAAGTCAGGTTCATGCAGCAGAGTCCTTCAAATTCCTGGCATTCATGTCCATGCAGTAATAGGAGGAAATCTATAGCAGCACGATTTTGGAGTGTTGCCTGCCTGGTTACTTCTTCATATTCTAGGAGGGAGCTAATGGCAGTTGAGGTTAAATTTGCCTGTTTAACAACCCAACACGCCAGGTGACCTAATTCACCCAGAGCCTTAGCTGCTGCAACCCATGGAAGGAATACAGACACAGCTATTCTTTTTGATTTAGCCCAATGGAAAATTTCTGCATCACAATTTGGGTCCAGATTTCCAGCACTTCTCTTTTGTATTTTATTACCTGATTTACTTTTGTGTGTCCAATCACAAATTGAGGTTTTGTTGGGTCCTAACAACGACAACTGCCCCATAGAACATGGTCCCCCTAGGAGATTAGAAGAAATCCCAGCCCATGCCCTGTCCCCACAAATTAAAAACAATCCCTTAGGTAGAATTTTGGGACTTGAGTGAACTGGATCTTTAGCCGGAATATGGCTTAACCTAGTACACCACTTGGTGGCCATAAATTCCTTACGAAATTGTCGGATGAGATGAAAACCTTCAGTGTCAGTGAGTGTTGGATAATTGCTAAAATGAATGCAGTATGTTGCTGGGTAGGAACCAAGCAGCTCTAACTCTTGGGCTTCCTGGGCTGCTTTGGGCAATTTTGGCAGCAGCTCCTTTAAAGGATTAACTTTGATCTGTGCTGACTGCTTAGGTGATATAGTGAATAATTCAGGTGTTTTATTAGGCATGTGTATGTCAAAGCTGCCTGAATACTCACTAACTTTTAGTGGGACTCCTACCAGGCAGGTGGACATAGGGTCTGTTGCTGCTGCAGTGGACAGGCATATGTTTTCCTGTTTGAGTGTCTGTGCCAGGGTCACCCAGATGTTTTGACGTGGCTGAGGGACGATCCATGCAGCTGCCAAACTGTTTAGTATTAACTAGAAGACAACTTGGATGAGGTTCTTCATAGGGTTAACTGGAGGGTAGCTTTCTTCTAAAAGGAAAAACAAACATTTTAAAACATGTTATAAGTCTCTTTTTGTTGGAGGGTATTCCTTTATGAAGTTTTTGTTACCTTTTCCTCTGTGGCGTCTTCTTTTCGAAGCAACGGTTACTTGCTTCTCATCCCCTTCTGCTGTAGCTGGAGTTTTGGGAATAAAAGGTTTAACTAATTTCTGGGGAATCCATCGAGGGCCTGAGGGAGTGGATACGCATGCATAACCACTTCCCCAGGTTAGTAGCTCATAGGGACCCTTGTTTTTCCATGTTTCTGGATCCCTAATCAACACTGGTGGATGCTGAGACAATTTAAACTGTTTACTGCTGTTAAAATGACGGACCACAAGAGGACTCATATTTTCAAATGAACAATTCAAGAAATTGATTGTGAACAGAGCTTTACAGAGCTTTTGCTGAGGAGACATCCACACAGTTGAACTTCTTTGCCTAGCTAGAACTTGTTTGAGTGTCTGGTATGTGCGCTCGATCACAGCTTGGCCTGTAGGGGAGTATGGGATGCCTGTTTTATGATTTACTCCCCACTGCTGGGTGAATTCCAGGAACTCCTTGGATGTGTATGCTGGGCCATTATCTGTTTTTATTTCTCTAGGGATCCCCAAAAGTGAGAAGGCTTGTACTAGGTGTTGTTTTGCATGTGCTGCCTTTTCCCCTGCGTGAGCGGAGGCATAAACTGCACCTGAATATGTGTCAATACTCACATGAATATATTTGAGGCGTCCAAACCTAGGAATGTGTGTGATGTCTGTTTGCCACACCTCACAGCTGCAATGGCCCCGAGGGTTAACCCCTGTACCCAGCGATGGCATGGCCTGGAGCTGGCAGCTGGGACAGGTGGCCACAATGGCTCTAGCCTGACTCCGTGTTAGCTGGAACTAACAAACCAAACCTGGTACATTCTGGTGATATTGCTGGTGGGTCAGCTTTACCTGTTGGAAGATGTCAGGAAGGCGTGCATTTTCAGCTGGAGCTGCAAGAGTGTCTGCCATACGGTTCCCTTCTGTGATCTCACCTGGCAAATCCGCGTGTGACCTCACATGCATCACATAGAAGGGATGTTCTCTGTGTGAAACCAGATAGATTAGTTTTGACAGCAGCCTAAAGAGCTGCTCATTATCGATGTCTTTAAGCACTGCCTGCTCCGCCCTGGATACTACCCCAGCAACATAAGTTGAATCTGTTACCAGGTTAAGAGGCTCTGAGAACTTCTCAAAAGCTCTCACAGCTGCAGCCAGTTCTGCAATCTGGGGTGACCTCTCCACAAACTCAACATCAGCTTCCCATTGCTGAGTCTGGGGATTTCTCCAAGTCATCACCGACTTATGAGAGACCCCCGATGCATCTGTGAACACTGTGAGTGCCTTGAGCGGTCTCCTGCTCCTCTTCTCACGAGGGATGAGGTGGAATTCCTCATTAAACAACTTATGAGCTGAGCTGTGAACAGATATGTGTCCACTGTAGCTATCCAGAGATATCTGGAGGCTGGCATTGCTTTGTAGCAGATGTTCAAACATCTCTTTTGTCAGCCTTTCAAGAAAATTCTATCCCTCCCCAGAAAGTTTAACTGGCAGGTGTATGCATGGGAAATCACAACCGGACAGTTCACGCAGCCTCATTCTTGCTTTTTGAATCAACTGAGCCATAAACTCCTGTGGTTGTGTAATAGTTTTGGATCTTTGGTGGGAGAGGAAGACCCATTCTATGATTAGGAGTGAGTCCCTCTGCCCCTCAACCCACTGAAATATTAAACCATGTAAGTGTGGCAGTTTCCCCAAAACAATGAAATTGAAAGGCAGTTCAGGCTGATAGCGGTGAGCCTGCCTCTCAGACAGAGCTTTCTTTACCTTTTCAATTGCAGCTTTTGCCTCAGGTGTCAGTTCCCTGGGAGAAACCATCTCTCTCTCCCCTTTCAACAAATTAAAAAGGGGTTGTAAGTCCTCATTAGTGATGCCTAACCAAGGTCTTACCCAGTTCAATGAACCACACAAAGAGTGGAGATCTGCTAGAGTTTTGGGATTACAATTAATTTTTAATTTCTGTGGAACAATGGTCCTGGCAGTGATCTCTAGGCCCAGATACTTCCAAGGCGGCATCCTTTGAACCTTGTCGTCCTGTAATTGAAATCCAGCAGAGGTTAAAACTTTAACTACTAGGTCAAGCGTGTTTTGGAGTATGAAGTTATCAGGAGCACACACCAGGACATTGTCCATATAATGTAATATTATCGCTTCCCTTCTCTTTGCACCACAGGAGACAACAATGAAGCTACATACCACTGGGAGATAGCAGGACTGCACTTCATACCCTGTGGACGCACTTTCCAGTGGTATCTCTTCATTGGAGCCTCTCTGTTCAATGATGGTACTGAGAATGCAAACCTGGGAGTATCTTCAGGGTGTAATGGGATTTGGAAAAAACAATCTTTGATGTCGAATACTGCCAATTGCCAATCTCTAGGTAACATAGTTGGAGAAGGCATCCCAGGTTCGGGAGACCCCATGTCTTGAGTTACTTTATTTATTTCCCTAAGGTCATGTAATAATCTCCATTTGTCTTTCCCTGGTTTTTTTATTACAAAGATTGGAGAATTCCAGGGGCTTGTTGTTTCTTCTATGTGATTTTTTGCTAATTGCTCCTCTACAAGTTTTTCCAGTGCCTGTAACTTTTCTTTTCTTAATGGCCACTGTGTTGTCCAGATAGGTGTATCATTTAGCCATGTTAGCTTCTGGACCCGGCACTGCACAGTGGCCGCTTCTAAAAATCCTGAGGAGTTTTTGGAATTATCATTTTAATTCCCCATTGTGACATGGAATCTCATCCCTACAAGGGACACTTATAATCAATTACAAACGGATGAACACTGGCTAATTTGCCATCCGGTTCCTCAATTTGCACATTGCTTTTTGCTATTTTTGCCAATTTAACTCCTCCTATACCCTGAATTTGCCCAGCCACAGGCTGCAATTCCGAGTGTAAAGGCCACATCTTTTCAGGTATAATGGTTACATGTGAGATTGTGTCCAGAACACCCTGCACATGTAGATGGTCTGATCCACGTGTAAGGTTGCATGCTAGAGAAGGCTTTTGTTCACGCACAGTCTCTGCCCAGTAAACCTCTGGTGACTTATCATCTGCTGTGATATCTGCTGGAATAGGAAAGGCTTAGGCCAGAACTTGCTCCTCACGCAAATAGAAAGGTGGTTGAGAGCATTGTGCTAATATGATAACACCGGATATTTTCCCCTTTATGATCATAGGAGCTGTCTCAAGTTCTAAAGGTGTGTGTGCTGTGTCTCCAACAACAAAATGCTCACTGTCCATGTGGCAAACCATCATATCAATTAGGGGCTCGAAACGTCCACTAGAATGATAGTCCACTCAGCAGATCTGAAATGAAAACTTTTGGTAGTCTGGAGCCTTACACAGCCACAAGACTGCCTGACTTGGTTAAGAGAACATTTACCATTTACATTATCTGTTATACCCACATTGTCCATTCCCCTCCTCCCCCTTTATTTTTAAGGGAGTGTCTTTTGCTAGATTATAGTCTGCAGAATTTATATCCTGGCGCGTTATGGTGTTTATGGCAGGCCCGTGCCTCAATTCTAGTTTTTTTGTTTGTTGAATTTCTTCTGTTTCCTGTCCTGTGGACAGTCTCTATCAATATGTGCATAAGGCTGAGGTGGTGCTGGACTCGGGGTCCTCTCTGGAGTACTGAACATCTCCTCTTTGTGGGCACAGGCTTCTATCATCTGTGCCAGGGTTGGTTCTGGGTATAGTGGCAGACTCAGGATAACTCTCCGACAAGCTTGATTGGCGTTTTTCTATGCCAATTATCTAATCAGTTCTGCCTGCATGGCTGGATTATGCACCTGTCGTTCCACCTGTGCCTTTAAGCGATCTACAAAGCTGAAAAAAGTCCCAGAAGAATATTGTTTAATATTAACATAACTACTAGTTACTTCAACCATTAGCAATTCGATAAAGGCCTTTTCAGCTGCATCACAAACCTTATCCAAAATAAATTTAGACAACAATTTAGTTTGCTTTTCAGGGCAGTGTATTTCCCCCTCCCCACATAAATGATTTAATGTAATTTCATTATTATCAGAATCTTTGGAATGTTCAGGATTTTGGTGAAGCTCTATTAAAAGACTGCTTAAGGAATGTTTCCAAATATTAGACCATAATTCATATTCAGCTGGGGTTAGCAAACACCTGAAAAGGTCCTTTAAATCATGCGGAACTAGTTCATTTGATGTAAAAGTTGCTTTTAAAATGCCCTTAAATATTTCACTTTGCCTCCCAAATGTATGTTGTAATTTGCACATTTCCTTTCTGTCTTGGTATGATAATGGTTTGTAGCTTCTTTTATCATTATTTTTACCTACATAATGAACCGTGGCTGAATCCAAAATACCGTCAGGTTCAGGGTTAACCAGTAAATTAGGGGTTAATTGGTTCTGCGCCTCTGCAGTCTGTGGCTGTGTAACTGAGACACATGCTTTCCCTCCCCCTCCCCCTTCTCCTGCTCCTGCTCTTTCGGGGTGTGGCTTCTCCCTCTCGGTGTGAATAGAAGAATTAGGAGGCGGTGTAGGGTTACAAGGTTGGAAAAATGGGTTAAAACAGCCAGGAAAATACTGAGCAGAAATAGGTGTTGGGTGCATGAACAGATTATTTGAAGAAAAAGGCATATTGTTAGAAGGTACTACAGGTTTCTCTGCCTGCACTGGAGAAGGGTGATTTTCTAAATTAGTATGCTCAGAAGGCAAGGCTGACAGAGATGGATACAGTGGCAAGTTTGTAGCAGGTTGTTCAGAAGATTCTAAGTCTGTATATTTCAGGGGATCTTTAGAATTAGAAGTTTCTTGAGGTATTTCTAATTTCTCTTTTAATTCATGGACAGAAGGTTCCGAATTAGGTAAAGAGGGCTTTAAAGAATTTTCCTGTGGTTGATCTTTGTTGTCTAATTGTGATAATTGTTTGTGAATATCTAAAAATATAGGCAAAAATAAAGCAGCAGTGGTATCACCTTTCTTTATTTTAGAAGTTAATAAATTCCCAACACTGTCCCAAAATAAAACCGAATTGATATTTTGCTTTTCAAATTCTATAACTTCTCGAGGCAACCAGCTAACAAACTTTCCAATCTTTTTCTTAGAAATTACAACATCTTGTGCATCTAACATTTCTTTAAGCTGAGAAATAATACTCTTTTGTTGTGCAGAGAAATTCCCCCCCATTCCGATGTTATAAAAACAAAATGCACAAGTCCCTTACTTTTGCAGAAAAGTTACACAATAGCAGTTAGTCGCAAACCCAGGTGGTGTTTCTGAGTGGGGGTGCTGGGCTTTGTTACAACACGTGGCTGCCATTATGGCCACACATCCGTTCCTGGGGAAATCCTCCTCAGGGAATTCCCTGCTCCTGTGCTTACAGCAATAACATAGCACACGCCAGGCAGAGCTTGGCTAAGCACGTGTAATGCCAGGCGGGTTGCGCAACACCGCGCACGTGCTCCCTGCTCTGCACTGCAACTGCCGCCGCTGCTGCTACCACCCCGCGGGGTAGAAACCTCCCTCCACAAGCCTGGTGCTACCCCATCTAAATCCTCCCCTGTACCTCGGGGCAAAATTTTGCTTCATGCCTCCCCGAAGGGATGCTTTACCTTTCTCAGATGAAGTGCGGTTCCGCTGTACTGTGTGAAAATTCTAATCCAGAAAGGGCTCCTCCAAGTCCCCGGAGGAGTTCTCGGTCCTGTCCTCCTGTGCTCGGGGCTGGTAAAAGCAACTCCGCAGCCACAAAGCTAGTTGTACAGCACAACCAGCCTTTTAAAGTCCTAAGACTGGGACTCTAGGCAAAGTGGGGTCAAAAATGCAAGCCCCTCGTGAAGGCGCCAACTGCAACGATACTTTGTATCTTTTTCCTAATTATTTAAGATCACACAAAGTATCTGCATAGATTAGAACGGATACAAAGGAGGCTCTTTCAGGTCTCAGGTTTATTCCATGGTGATGGTGTGGCTGGAAAGAGGGAGATTCTCTCCGGGAAAGGGGAATTCAGGAGAGGGGAATGGGAGTGGCTTTGGCCGGCAGCCAATGGGGTAAGGACACGGGGGGTCTAGGTTCAGAATACCGGAACTCTAGGTGGGCTACAAGGTCACAGGGAAGGTCACAGGACAGGAAGGAGAACCGGGAACCAGGGACCAGCTGGAAGAGACGGACAGAGGTATGCTGACTCATTCCATTTACCTCATTTTAACAAATCGGGAGCAAGAGGGCTTACATTCTCTATTTCAAAGAGGAGCTTCTGCCTTTATTGGCAGACACCTGTTCTGCAAACTAGGACATTAAGTTAAAAATGTATTCAGTATACAAAAGGTTTTTATTTATGAAGCAACTTGAATAGACTATCCTGTCATGAGGTGACTTTGTGATGTTGAATTGTATCCCCATTCGTCTGTTTAGCCCAGAAACAAGTTTTGTACCTTTAAGGCTGGATTTTAGAGTGAAGTCGGGGAAGGAGAAGAGGTTGGAATGTCTGAGGCCGTTGTTTTCAAAACATAGAGATAGGAGTTTCATCACTTCGTCTCCTGGACTGTGTCGCCATGGTGGACAGCAGAAGACAGCTCTCCTTTGCTTTTAGTTAGTTTTTGACTAACTGAAGCAGAGAAGTTCCCCAGAAAGTTTTTTTCTCTTTTTCCTCCTATTATTTGAACCTGCTCTAGACTGAGGACCTCCAGGAATCACCAGGAGATTGCACCTGTGGCCCACCGGGGCCTGGTATGGGCAGCGGTCTTTTCCAGAACCAGAGGGACTGATAACAAACTCAGCCGAGCTACCATCCACAGGAGAGAGACTTTCTGAATTTGTCATCTTCTCAGAATGGCAAGAGGTTTTGTTGTTCAGTACTGTCCGTTTCTTGGGGGTTTTTTGTTTTTGTTTTTGGGGTTTTTATGTTGGGGTTTTTTTTTTGGTTTTTTGGGGGTTTTTTTTGTGCTGGGCAGTGCTTTGCCGTTTGAATAAACAGGCTTTTTCCACTCCTCTCTCAGAAAATTTCTTCCTGAACTGGGGAAGGGACTGCTTGGGTTCATTGGGTTTGCTTCCGGGGTGGGGTGAGGGGGGCTTTGGAGGCTTTCTTTCAAATTTGCCCTAAACCAGGACATCTCCCAGAAATATATTTAATTAAAAAACAAGCAAAAACATGCTCTCCCCCTTGTAACTTCAACCCCTCTCTATGTTTCCTGTGTTTGCAAAGCTTCCTTCCTTTTTCTTAACCTTTATAACTACATACAACAATTCTGTGTATTTCAACTTGCTCTTTTTCTTATGTTTTTATTGTTTTCTGCATAGACTTGCTGGCAGTTATATTTTAGAAATACTTTGACAAATGTTTTCTGTTGTAGCTGTTTTTAGAGTTGGGTGCTTTTCAACTCCGGGGTCTGCAGCCCTGAGTCCAGATACCTCTGAACCCCGGATACAGAACCCTCAGCTACCCACTAGTGAAGATCAAAGGCTTGAGATCATGCAGCAAAGTTCCGAGGATAACTTTATTGTCCTCAAAGGGAAATGCTAACAAAGATCTAATTATATCAGATAACAAAAGACTTTATATAGGTTTCCAGAGGATTGAGTTTCTAACCAATAAAAACTACAACTTACAAACTAACCAATTATCTTAAAACTCTAAGTAAGAAAAGAACCAATTAACTTGTGACTTTAAGAGCTAATAGAAATCCTAAAAGATAACAGGGTTTTCGATAAGGGAGGGGGGGGTTTCGTTTGAAGGAATTTCTTTGTTTCATGGGATAGCGTCCCAGGGGTATACTTTAGGGAGTGTAGCATCTTCTACATTCTGTGATGTGGCAATGGCCAAATTGACTTCCCATCCTTAGCTTGCTTTATGTTGCTGTGATTTTTAAGGCAGTGTGCTGGAGCCATTTTGGTCCATGTTAAGGGTTATATGTGACTGTTCACTCACCTCCTATTCAGATTTTGGCTAACACTCAGCTCATGCTAGTGCCTCATGTATGCTGGGATCAATGCCATTCTATGAAAGTGAGGGCAACATGTAAGCAAGACATGGTGCCCAGAATGGGCTAAAGGTCATTATGCAGACACTGTCACCTGCAGCTTGCTATTTCCTGCAGCCATCATCCTTGCATATTGATCGTCTGGACGTTTGTTTTTCAGAATCTGCTAACTCATGGAAATGGTATAGACCGAACATCCAAGCTGAAAATAAAAAATATCAGCTTACCCAAAAAGTTACTGAAGTGGATCCAACAGTAGTTGGACTGCTGAGGCTTTTGTGCTTCCTGGCGTGATAAAGAGAGCACCTACAGTATGATTCAGGAGAAAGGATGCTCACTCTCACTGTCGACTATGTAACTCTTTTGCTCATAGGTGCACAAGTTGCAAGTAATGAGTAATAGTAGTGATTTGCTAGTTAAGTAGTGATTTGTGAGCATATTAGGTTACCATGGCCAAGCTCTGGTAATGGGGAGGCTACAGGGGTGGCTTCTGTGAGAAGCTACTAGATGCTTCCTTCATGTCCAACAGAGCCAAACCCTAACAGCTCCACAAGACAGACATGCTACTGGGCAAGGCTGGGCCAATTAGAAATGGTGGTAATGCCTCTGTGATAGCATATTGAAGAAGAAAAAAGTAATTGAGCAGTTGTAATTGCAACCAGATAAGAGCAGGGTGAGAACAAGTGACAAGAACAGCTGTGCAGACACCAAGGTCAGTGAAGAAGGAGGGGCAGAACCTGCCCCAGGTGCCAGAGCTGAGACTCCCCTGCAGCATGTGGTAAAGACCATGATGAAGGAGCTGTGCCCCTGCGGCCCATGGAGATCCATGGTGGTGCAGAGATGCACCCAGAGCACATGAAAAAGACCCACTCTGGAGTAGGTGGATACCTGAGAGGAGGCTATGAACCTGTGTGTCTTGGGGATGGCATATTTTTTGTTTTGTGTCCAGGGTGGTCATGGCTGCAGAAGGCATTAAACTGTCTGGAAGCAGGAATGCCAGAGTTATTGTCTGTAAGGGAGTGAAGTTTTCCCTTGTGATGAGATAAGAAAAAATATGAAGCTTTGCCTCCTCTTAGCCACCCTGAAATTTTAATTCATAATACCTTTGGGCAGCAGAGCTGGGCTGGGGGATGCACGCAGGCCAAGCTGAAGTTCCTATGATGATACTCACAGGATTGGAGCTGGTGCAAGTGTATATAAGGAATCTGCTCCTGCTGCACCTTTGCAGACTGTAAAACAACCTATGGTGATAGGACTGTCCAATGCATTGCTCATTAATTTTTAAATTTTTTTTTACATATTTAAACACAAACATGTTTAACTTGCCTCAAGTGGTGGAATAAAATTTCCCAACATTCTCCACTGGCAGTTTGCTGAGATATTTCACTTGTCTCTTACATAAGAAAATTCGATTAATCTAAAGGGGATGCTGATGTTTTTTCCTTTTTTCTTTTATATATTTTCTTTATTTTTTACACATGCATTTGTAGCTCTGTAGCTTATTATTCATTGCTAGTTTTCCCTATCTTTTCCCTAGGCAGAAGGACAAAACACATTCCGAGGCTCCCTGTCCCATCTTGGTTCTTTCTAGGAACCAATGATGAAAAACAGCTCTTCGAGAAATATTTTCATCAACAAAGTTTAGTCCCATCTCTGGGGGAAGGATTAAGAAGGGTCTTGAACCAGGGGAAATTGCATCACCTCTTATGTATCTAATTAGTGCTTTTTTGTCAATTATGCAACTTTGATAAACTTATAAAACTGGATTCACTCTGTGGAGAAGTGGGCATTTTGTGGACATTTTCCATATCTGCCCCTGGGGGCCTCCAATGAAGGCCAGCCTTTATATTACCTCCTATACTAATACTATCTTAGTGACGATGAGAGAGAGAGAGAGACGGGGACACTGAATGGTGATCAGAGTACAACTTTACTGAGCACTACATGTGCTTATATACCATTTCAGGAAAGCTAGTAATATTTTACTACAATCATGTAGTTAAACATCACATAGACAAACTTTACATTTCTACTTAGTAAAATCTTATTTCCCAGTGAGCCAGACTTGATTCAATCTTCTTGCAGTCAGAGCTGTTTGCTCTTGCCAAGGCATTTTCCTTATCAGGCTGCATGTGCTGATTAAATCTGCAGTACTATCAGTCTCATTTGCATTACCCATATCCACATCTCCCCCGTTTCTTTAAACTAAAAATACACTCTTAAGCAATTTGTCTATTAAATTTCTAACAAACTGTAAGATACAAGGAATAACTGCTACAATGCATAATATGATGCCTAATACATACAAACCTACATTAACTAAATTCCTAACCCAGCCAGTGAGTCCCCAATCCCCCAGGAGCCAGTTCAGCCAGTCCTACCCATTATGTACTTGCAGTTTATTCACACCTTCTTTCAGGACTTGAATGCTGGCATAGATGGACTGGGAGTGGTCAGAAAGGTTAAGGCAACACATTCCATCTAATTCGTCACACCCACGTCCCTGTGCTAAAAGCAAAAAATCTACTGCTGCTCTATTTTGCATAGTATGTCAAACAGAATCAACATCAGTGAAAAGTCCTGTTAATGCAAAGGATGTGGCATTAGTTTGTTTAGCTAGCCAACAGCCTAATCGGTTAAGTAAACCTAAGGCTTTTGCTGCTGCTATACCAGGGGTGAAAAATTATGCTGCCCATTCCTGTCCCTTAGACCAAAAATCAAGCTGGTCATCACAATCTTTGTCAAAAGCATGTAAGGTTTTCTTAATTATAGAGGGATATTTATGTTGAAAAGTCATTGACATGTTTGGGGCTAAAAGGGATAATCGCCCAAGGCTACATGGTCCTCCTTTAATACGCAATGGGATTGCAGGCCAGGTCCTGTCCCCACAGACTAAAAATACTCCAGGAGGTAGAAGTAAAGGGGCATTGGTGGAGAGACAAATTATCCCAGATGTATAATTACACCAAGCACTCGAATTTCTATACACAGGGTGATGAGGTAAGACATCCCATGCCTTAGACTGGTTTTTCCCAGAGTAATCAAACCTTACACAAAGATCTATTTTCACTGAGCCCAGTTCTAACTCCTGAGGCTCAAGGGATGCCAGGGAAAGATAAGGGGTCCGCTGGTCCCAGGTGTCAGCATGATTGCTGTTTTGCAACACTGTGCTTGCCTGAGGCAGGCAAAACTGATTGCCTAGGGGCAGAGCAACAAGGCAGGTTGAAAAGGGATTTTCTGGGCATGCAGTGGCCAAACACAATGTATCTTGTCCTGTGACATTTGCTAAGGTTACCCAGACATTTGTTTTTGGTTGATTAATAGGCCAGGTTTGAGCAGCAGAAACAATTCCCAGTAAATACCATAATATTTGCAAAGTAATTGTTTTTTCTTATTCTCGGTGGCAGTAAGCCACTGCTCTGGAGTAATTTCCAATTGTTCAGGTAAACCAAACCTATACCCAAACACTAGGTTTTGAATTTGTGCATGATGTATGGAATAGTGATTCTCCCAGATGAAACAATCCAACCCTGTCAACTCTGATACCCTTAGGTAATCAAACCATTTTTCCCAAGGACATTAGTCAGTTAGAAGTTAAACAGCTGCTGATGTGGTGGCAAGGTCCTGTTCCCCAGTGTCCTCCTCTGATACTGGTATTACAGGTGGTTCTCATGTGCTGTCAAGGGTGAATCCTATGGTGCTGCATTCAGGGGTTCTCGAAACGGCTTCATGTTCTTTGCTGGGATCCACTTGGAACCATTCTCTGTAAGGACACATGAAAACCCTCGACCACAGTTGATCAAAGGATAAAGCCCCAATATTTTACCGGATTCTGGATACTTTATTAAAACAGGAGGCCTTTCCTTATGTTGCAATTGTGAACTACAATTAAAATGTCAAACAGTCAGTGGATTTGGGTCCCTAAAAGAACAATTTAAAAAGTTAAAAACATAAAGGGCTTTCTGCATTCTCTCAGCAGGGGTGCCATCTCCAGTTCCCCCTTTCTGTAGTATTAAAAGATGCTTGAGAGAGCCATGAGCTCGTTCACTGAGATTGGCCTGTTGGGGAATGAAGAATATCTGGTTTGTGAGCAATTCCCCATAGAGCAAAAAAGGCAGGAGCTCGATGGGAAGTATAAGCTGGGCCGTTATCGATCTTCACCTCAGAAGGTATACCAAGAGTTGCAAAAGCAGCAGTAAAGTGTCTACAGACATCTTTAGCTGTTTCCCATGAATGGCCTGATGCAAAAAGAGCACCAGATAAGGTGTCAATAGAGGAATTAATGTATTTCAAACGGCTAAACTCAGCAAAATGGGTAAGGTCTGTTTGCCAGATTTGAAGGCTTTGAAGCCCTCAGGAGATTAACACCTCCTGCAATAGAGGGAAAAGAACACCTTTGACAGTCAGGACAAACAGTGATAATTGCTGAAGCTTGGGCTTTAGTAATGCCAAAGTTTCGAATCAAAGCAGAAGCATTCTGGTGAACAAATGAATGACTCAATTTAGCTTGCTCCAGCTTATTAGGTAGGATACAATTTAGTACAGGCATTGCTAATAGATCAGCCTGTCTGTTCCCTTCAGCCAAAAATCCGGGAAGGGTTTGTATGTGATTGAATATGTGATTTACTAAAATAAGAGTATTGGTCTAATACTGATACTCAACTGTGACGGACAAAAGACTCTAACAATTTAGTTAGAAAGTGTATGTTTATTCAGCACTGGGCAGAAGCGTGAGGTAATCCTCTAATACACACTGCAAAATCATAGGTGATTACAGTTTATTTATTGACAAAGGATTCAAACAAATACATATTCATAATAACAGCCCTTCCCATCCCCCACTTCCTATGGTAATTGGCTTGAATATCTAGTAAGCATGAGTGATTGACTTCTTAAATTGTCTGGGATCGGTTTTTTTGTGGGGAGGGGTCTTAAAAGGAGGAAGTAAGGTGAGTCTTCCTCACCTTGAACTCTCGACATTTCTGTCAATGACAATACAAATGATTTCTGGGGATAGTCCAATTTTTCAAAGAATGGGTTTCTGGTTGCATTCTCTGTTTCTTTGGGTCCGCTTACTAGTTTTGTCTTTTCCCATTGTAAGCGTAGCTTAGCAAACATAAAATGACAGACAATCAATTATTTAAGTTTCAGCTAACTACTTCAAGCTCGGTTTTCTTTTTAATTTCTAAATTTTAATTATTTTCATCAAGGTAACTAAAATCCTAATTTTCTAAGATTAGTGTTTCATATGCATAACAAAGTAAGGAGATGTTCTATCTCCTAAGGAAAAAGCAAGAAGCTGCAACCAATAAAAGAGTTGTGAATTTTCAACCTCTTTCAAAACTGATGCTGCAGCGCTCATCACAATTCCCGCAACATAAGCTGAATCTGTTACCAAATTAAAGGGATCAGAATTTTTTTTATAAGCTCTGACAACAGCAGCTAGTTCAACAATTCGGGGACACCTCTCAACTGTTGAAACATCTGATTTCCAAGTACCAGATGAGGGATCTCTCCATACAACCACTGATTTATGAGAGCGACCAGAAGGATCTGTGAATACTGCTGATGCTCTAAGTGGAGCCTCACTTCTCTTTGGTTTTTCTAACAATTGAAATAAAGGGGTTAAAACCTTATGTTTTAGAGGATGTATTGAAATTTGCCCGTTGAATTCAGCAAAGGCCATCTGAATAGCCTCAGATTCCTGAAATATACAATCCAAATAAAAGGTGGTAATAGTCATAAATAGTAGAGAAATCCGCTCCTGCCAGAGAAGTGAGTCTCTGCCGGGCCTTAATAATCAGTTGTGCCACCATTTCATGTTGAGTACTGATGTTTTTGGTCTGGCAAAAAAATCCATTCAATGATAAGCAAAGAGTCTGGTGCATTGGAGTCCCATTGAAATATCAAAGCATGGGGCTGTTTAGCTGGGTGCAAATTATTAAAAGAAAAGGCAGCTCCGGAGCCCATCGGGCAGCTCATCGGCTTGCTAAGGCATCACAAACGCCCTGCAGGGCTTGATGAGCTTGGAAATTGAGTCATCTAGGTGACAAAAGGTCTGAGTCCCCTGTAGCAGTTCAAACAGAGGACTCAGCTCTGCATTTGATATTCCTAATAAGGAGCGCACACAGTTAATTGTACCTAAAAGTTTCTGTGCATCACTATAAGGTTTTATTGTTAGTCTGAATTTGTAAATTTTGGGGAGAATTTGGGTGAAGTCCAATGCACCGGCCTAAATATTTCCAAGGAGGATATTTCTGTACCTTTTCAGAAGCAATGAAAAGCCCTGCCTGACTCTCAACTTTGGTGACAATGGCTAAGGCTTTCTCCTAAACTCCCATTGTTCAGCTGCTATAAAATTATCATCCATGTAATGATACAAAAGAACATCAGGCATTTGTTGCCAAACAGGACTAAGGACCTTAGTGTGATATATATATATACCATATTGTAATTCGTGTTTTGTATAAAATAAGTCTGCAAAATAAAAATAAACAAGCCACAGGCAAAGGCATTGATTGCCTCAGAACTAGGTAAATTAACATATCCACAGGCCGGACTATTACCGATAAGCACCTATCTCCTGGGGAAGCCTGGAAACTCACAGGGGAGCAGCATTTCCCGAAAATCCCATCACCTCCCCCAGGACTGCATTCCCCGACTCTGGTTCCCGTAAAGATGAAATCAACCACCTAAAAGCAATACACAACAGACACAAAATCTCGTCAAGGAGCTGGAAGGACGTTGTCTTGTGTGGACACCAGAGCTGAATCTGAAAGAAACAAAGGACTGTCTCACTCCAGGCTATGAAAAACAGTATAAAAAGGGGGCCAACCAAGAAGGCGGCGTGAACACCAGGGGAACCCAGTGCGATAGAGGCTGGGTAACATGGTGTGTTCACCCAACTCCGAACCTGGGCTCGGTGTTGTTTTTTCAGGTTGTGGCTTTCCAGGGCCGTATTTTCGGTCGCGAAAATAAAATTTGCCAATTTAACCTTTTAATTCGGTTTGATTCGTTTATTACCTATAACATTAGCATCATACCACTGGCAAATTGTAGGAGAAATTCACATGCCCTGCTGTCCAGTGATATCGCTGCAGGGGTGCCTGCATATTTATGCTAGGAACTGAAAAATCAAATTTTGGGACATCATCAGGATGCAAAGGAATATTGAAAAAACAATCATTTAAAGCAATTACTGTCAAATGTCATTTCTGAGGAACCATGGTAGGAGAGGGGAGCCCAGGCTACAAGGCTCCCATTTCCTCTATTACAGAATTAATTTTTCGGAGGTTCTGGAGCAAATGCCACTTGCCTGTTTGTTTTTTAATAACAAACACAGGGGAATTCCAAGGGGTGGTAGAAGGGACTATATGCCTTTTTTTGAGTTGTTGCTGGACTAATTCTGTTAATGCGCGCAGTTTATGAAATTATAGGGGCCACTGGCTCGCCCATACTGGCTCAGAAGTTTTCCAAGTCAGTTTGAGGGTGCTGCGTGTTCCAGTGACTCCAAGGCAAAATTTGACTGTATGAAGAATCTCCAATGAGTTAATACATCCCTCCCCCACAAAACCAGGGGGACAGGCAATACAAAAGGTTTAATTGTAGCAACACGCCCCATTGGGTCCTGTTATCTGTACCAAGTGTTGGCTCTACAGTCTTTGACTATTCCCCCCCACGCTGGAGAGCATCTGAGGCACAGTCATTAATAGCCAATTACTGGGCTATTGGTTTTTAGAGTTAACAGTTACATCTGCATCAGTGTCAATAAGGCCTGGTAAGACTATGTCCTTGCCTTTCAGAGATACTTTGCATTGGCATATGGGTCCCTGAGATGTAATACTGTTGTGTCCAAAGAATTTATGGAACCCCTGCTGAACCAAATCCACCTTCCCTCTTTTCAGCTATTGGAGGAACAGAAAGGAGTGCTGCCAGGAAAGGTACAAATTGGGCTATTTTGGTGCGGGCCGGGGCCACACTGGGCGGCTGGGGAGCCCAAGTCATGATCTTTATCTTCGCAACCTAGTCAGAATCTATGACTCCGGGAAGACAAACAATCCTGTTATCGAGGTAGATGTTCCACCTATGAGCAATGTGTGGTAGCTGGGTGCCAAGAGTTCATAGATACCTGTAGGGAGACAAAAAACTGTGCTGTTAGACAACGTTACTGTGTCATTTGTTGATATGTCCAGTCCTGCACTGCCTGGGGTAGCTGCACTTAGTTCGGAGATGATCCGGCGAGTGAGGGCTGGGCAGGTTGAAAGCTGAAAGTTGCTCCTGGTTGCTGTGTCGACTGTGGGATTTATGTCTCTGTGCGTCGCAGCCCCGTGCTCCGAATGAAGTTTACCTGCTGGAAAGGCTGGCCATTCTGGTGAGACTTAAAGCAGCTCTGGTTAGTGAAATTAGGGCCTTTTTGACAGCAAGGGCACATCTCCTGGGTCTTGGGTTTCCATATTTGTGCTTTTTTGAAGTCTCTTTTAATGTACCTGGGTTGCCTACAACCAAAACAAACCAACTGCTTTCCGGGAACTAATTTGAGGGCAGCAAAAGCATCAGCTATGCCCTGCCCCACAACCTGGTAGGTGACTGCTGTGGTATGCTGCAGTGTTCCCAGGTGGTTATAAGTTTCTGTCATTTGTAGCAATGTGGGCTCAGGCTCAGGGGGCAGGGATTACAAGAGGAGCTTACAGTCTTAATTTGAATTTTCTATGGCCAGCTTAAGGAGTATAACCTCCCTTGCTTGGTCATTATCAATTTCTCTCGCCAGTGTTTGTTTTAATCTGTTGACAAATTGCATATAGGGCTCCTGGGGACCCTTTTTAATATTCATGAAAGAGTGTTGCGAGGTTCTGGCATCAGGAATTTTAAGAAAAGCCAAGCAAGCTGCCTCCATGATACTCTTGAGGGCTTCTCTTGGTAAAGCAGCTTGGCCATTAGGATAGGTATGCAGCCCCTTCCCTGCTAGGTGGTCAATAGTTAAGGTGTCCAGGGTTTGGTTAGCATATCCTGCATGTTACAAGTAAATTTTCCAGTCTATTTTTCCATTGAGCCATGAATACTGCATATTGTGTCGGTGTAAGCAAAAGATTTGCTAAAAATTTAACATCACAAGGGATCATGAGGTGACTAGTAAAAGTTGTTCTTAATAAATTACTGAAGTAAGGAGACCCCAAGCCATATTCTGCCACAGTATGGTGCAGTTCCCTAATTTCTGAGTGTCCCAAAGTTTCCCATTGTGGCTTTCCCCCCCTCGGGCCGAGTCGCACAGGGGCAACAAAGATTTCAGTAGCAATAGCAAAGTCTCTGTTCCCAAAGGCTTTCTTTTTTATCCGTAGCCAATTATTATGCATATCCATAGGGAATAAGTCCAGATCTTTTATGTGGCTGGGGTTGAAAGGAAAGAATTCCCTGTCACTGCTAGAGTCAGTGTCCACTGTGTAAGTGATAGTCAATCAGCACCTCTGGGGTAGCTGGTGATCTAGCAGTGGGATTGTGGGTGGTTACCAGGCTCTAACCCTTTCACTCATCGGGGAGGGCGTGTGGATGGGGGAAGGGGAACGTGACCTGGACAGGTCTCGGTCTGGCACAGTTCTTACGGCTGCCTCAGAAGTACCTTCACAGGCAGCCTCACTCCCCTCCTGCTTCTTAATCGCATCCATAACTGCCCTCCATGCAGGAAGCATTTGCAGCTCTGGCTCATGGCCAGGCAGAGTGGCCAGGTCATAGAGCTTAATGCCAACCTTGTCCCAATAGAAGAGGGTGAAGATGTAGAAGGGGGTGGTGTCAGGAAACATGTGTGACACCCATCATAGAAGTGACTTAAGGTCTTACTTGGGGATGGGGGAACCATGCCTGCCTAAAACAGCGAGCATGGTTTTATAGATGTCTGTCTCAGTGGACATATCCTGTACCATACTTAAGTTCCCCTGGCTCACCTGTCACGTCCTGTGGAACAGATGATTTTGGGCCCAGGTGCTGTTCTTTCTCCGACACTTCTCAGTTCCAGGGGCTCGCCAATTGCCGCCAGTTAGGCCGGTTCTTCTCATCACACAGGAGCAACAATTCTTGATGATGAGAGAGAGATGCAGACACAGAATGGTGATCAGAATCCAAGTTTACTGAGCACTACATGTGCTTATACACCATTTCAGGAAAGCTAGTAATATTTTACTATAATCATATAGTTAAACATCACATAGATAAACTTTACATATTAACTTAGTAAAATCTTATTTTCCGTCAGCCAGACTTGATTCAATCTTCTTGCTCTTGCCAGAGAAACCTTGTTATCAGGCTGCATATACTGATTAAATCCACAGTACTATCAGTCTCATTTGCATTACCAATATCCGCATTATCTCAAAAGTGTGTTGTTTAATTTCTAGGTTCCTTAAGGCACCTACTTCCCCTTTACTCACTGGTACAAATCACATTATTTTTGCTCTGAAGTAGTAGAATCCCATTTGTGTGTTGTTAGGTCTTTTGCTTATTATTACAAAAGTTTTCTTTAGGTCAGTAGGATTCTTATTATTGCTGGTGATAAATCCCAGGAAACCTCTCCCTGCTGTATTCAAGAGCCAGGCTGCTGTCATTATTGTTGCTCGCGGGCCTTGTTATCCATATACATACTAGTAAAGAATTGTTATTCCTTTCCCCATATATTTTACTGACAGCCCCTTAATTTCAAAGTTATAATAATTCAAAGGGAAAGGGGATAATATTCGCCATTTCAAGGGAGTTTCCTGCCTTCCTTGGCAGACACCTGTCTTTCAAACCAAGATATTATGGTACAGACTCCTTGTTGTGAGGCCAACATCATATTTAAAGCCATTCATTTCTTCTATTGTCCACAGAGCACTTGAAGTTTGACTTCCAATTACTTTGATGCTGAAAGATTCACAATTGCATTTTCCAATTCACTAACACTGAACCAGGGGATAAACCATCTGGCAAATGAATAGAAAGCTGTGAATCTCTTTATCAAAGGATTATTAATTCTTTTGGCTAATTTCAGATAATTTCTTGTGTTGGGTTGATGTGGCCAGAAAATTGGTATTCCATCACCACCTGTTGGAGCGGGGTGGGGCAGTGATGCTTTTCTCCGTAACACATATTATGGCTAATAGGCCATCTTTAAGACCAGCTGGGGCAATCATCTTTTCCACAACCCATCCTCCCTCCAGGATGATATCATCTGCTTCTGGGCCATTAAGTCCCACTGTATGACTGATAAAATTATATTATCCCATTGGGAGATGCTCCATCCAGGGGGAGGAGCCAAGCCTTTCCTACCTAGATAAAAACTGAGATTTTGGACAGCAAGATACCTTCTTTCCACTGGATTCCAGAGGAAAGCCGGACCTTTCCACATCATCTCTGGACCTTCAGACGAAAACTGCACCCTTCTACAGGACCACTGCTTCAGCTGAACCACATCTGCCACTGCAGGAGGACTGTAGCCACCATGTAATGGGACTGCTACCAACACCCTGACTGACAGGGTGTCAGGTTGTATTCTGACTCTGTCAGTGGTTTTTTGGGATTGTTCTTTGTAATACTGTATTTCTATTTTAATTTTCCTAGCAAAGAATTGATATTCCTAATTCTCATATCTTTGCCTGAGAGCACCTTAGTTTCAAAATTATAATAATAATTTAGGGGGAGGGGGTTTACATTCTCCATTTGAAAGAGAATTTTCTGCCTTTATTGGCAGACACCTGTCCTTCAAAGCAGGATAAACACCTTACCCTAGTACATGCATAAACAGGTGTGATCCACCAAAAGGGCAAGGCAAAGTGAATTGTGTCAAGACCGCTTTTGTAGCAAGCCATATGAATTTTAACATGATGCAAACTATCCACAATGAGATGCTACATAGAGATTTGTTTCATTATGATCAATACAAACAAAAATACTAAATCCAAAGTAAAGCATAGACATGAGACACAGGAAAATCTAATTTCATTGTATTTGTTTAAATCACTTTGTTATGAATAGTTGATTTTTTTGGTTTTATGTATTTAGTCACTATAATCATGAATTGTATCCACTCATATGTATAAGGAAAATGTGGGCTTGTTTAGACATTAGCAGGCTTCTCCCTGCTGTTACCTGCTTGCTAAGAGTGTAACCTGAGAACATGTTCAAGCCTTGTCCAGACCTGGTGGGGCCTTGTAGCCACTGCTGCTTGGGCCCTAGCCCACATGTTCGGGCTTGCTCAGACCTGTATCCCAGCACAGTGGGCATGTCACAGCCCACCAAGAAACTGCCAATAAAAAGGCAGTGACTGGGGTAGAACAGACGTTGGCAGAGCGCAGACTCCCCACATCCCCAGGGCTGCTTTGCCTGTTCCTTATCAACGGACTAATAAATTGCCTGATTGATTGACCTACCTGATTGTGGTGAGTAATTTATAACACACAACATTAATGGATAACTGGACAGTTCCTGATGGAACACGTTGGTATTGGATTTGTGGAAATAAAGCCAGAAAATCTTTACCTTGTAACTGGAAGGGTACTTGCACTTTAGGAACTGTGATCCCAAACATTACAGTTACTAAGAATTTGAAAGCTGAAGGATGGTCAAGAACTGTCCTGGTTTGAAGGACAGGTGTCTGCCAAAAAGGCAGAAAATTCTCTTTCAAATGGAGAATATAAACCCCCTTCCTCTAAATTATTATTATAATTTTGAAATTAAGGGGCTCTCAGGCACAGATATGAGAATTAGGAATATCAATTCTTTGCTAGGAAAATTAAAATAGAAACACAGTGTTATAAAAGAACAATCCCAACCGTGATGAAATCAGAATACAACCTGACGCCCTGTCAGTCAGGGTGTTGGTAGCATTCCCATTACATGGTGGCTACAGTCCTCCTGCAGTGGCAGATGTGGTTCAGCTGAAGCAGTGGTCCTGTAGAAGGGTGCAGTTTTCGTCTGAAGGTCCAGAGATGATGTGGAAAGGTCTGGCTTTCCTCTGGAATCCAGTGGAAAGAAGGTATCTTGCTGTCCAAAATCTCAGTTTTTATCTAGGTAGGAAAGGCTTGGCTCCTCCCCTTGGCTGGAGCATCTCCCAATGGGATGCTGTAATTTTATCAGTCATACAGTGGGACTTAATGGCCCAGAAGCAGATGATATCATCCTGGAGGGAGGATGGGTTGTGGAAATGATAAAGATGATTGCCCCAGCTGGTCTTAAAGATGGCCCATTAGCCATAATATGTGTTACGGAGAAAAGCATCACTGCCCCACCTGGCTTCAACAAATGGTGATAGAATAACATTTCTTGCCACATACTGTATTGTAACCTAACACTGCGATGTCTCCACATCCCATTTCTGATCTTTTTCTTCCTGACTTACATTAAATGAAGTACTTACCCACAACATTGTTCATTTTATTTCAGTAGGTATCGGAACTCCATTTAAGTGTATTACTTTCCCAAATGTTCAGTCATATGAGCACATAACAATCACTCAGATTAGCTGTCTTTGTTAATTCCTTCATCAGCTTCAGATGCAGACTGAAGCTATATTGGTTTCGCAGACCTGATCTCGATGATATTGTTAAACTTAGTCCACTTTGCAAGATAAGTCACACAGCTAAAAACTTCATACTACTTCAAATAAAAGTATACAAAAATGAATCCAAGCAGAATTACAAACATTATTGTAACATCTCTGTTGCAGTTTAAGATTCTTCCTATTGTTTCTTTCTTTCAAAGAATTTTCTCCCATATGTGTTGCTAGGAGACAATAGCGACCCGGTGCTTAAGAGACACAAAAAGTGTCCACAGCTAAGGGAAGGGGTCCAGCGGGTAGCTCTCTTTTTACCTGGGGGTTTCTCTGGGAATGGCAGAGATACCGCAAGATTTGGGGCTGGGGAAAAGGGGTTGGGTGCAGCTCCTACCTCTCTTGTGCTCTCAACATTCAGAGGGGAGAGACACTGCAGTCGGTGTTGGAAGAATTCACCACCTCTGTGGAGTTCTGTCTTCTACTGCCTTCTACCATGAGTAGAGCTCTGCTAGTAAGAGCAGCCATTGCACTGGGACGTTATTAACACCTTACCGCACCAAAGGACCCTTCACCATCTGCTTGGGTGCCTCAGGGGAAACCCCCAGGATCCCCAAGTCCCTTTCTTCTCCCAGGGAGTCTCTTTCTCTGCCATGTTGGTGAGACAGGCTGTTGATACCCAACTGTTCCCCACCATTTCTCTGCTACTGCTCCAAGTTTTTCATTACATTGTAGTCACGCAACTCCTGCCTGCCGAGACAGTTCCAGCTACAGTTGTGGAGTTTCTGATACATCTTGTCTACCACCCTGGGATTCTTCTCATTCCTGCTGCTCCAGCTTGCTGCTTCCAAGTGTCCTGCTGGGGCACCAGGATCGGCTGCCTCTGAGGGTTTGTGAAGCAAGCCCCTATCCCATCCCTTCCTGTCTCGATCAAGCTGCCATTACCTGTGTGGTCTCCAAGCTCATGCCAGAGCTCCCCCTGCAGCTGCAGGGGAATCATTGCACCTGCCCGGACCACCAGGAGCCTGCTAGAGCCCCTGCTGGCTGTAACCATAACTACACCAAAGGGGAAATTGCTTAAAGAGTGGGAAAAGACTATTTATTAGGTTTTCTGGTTTATTCTTTCTTTTGTTTGTTGTTGCTGCCATTGTTATTGTTTTCTTGCCTTGTTATACACATACATATCAGTAAAAAAACTGTTATTCCTTTTCCCATATCATTGCCTGAAACCGCCTTAATTTCAAAGTTATAATTCAGAGGGGAGGGTGCCATATTCTCCATTCCAAAAAGGCTCCCGCCTTCCTTGGCAGACACCTGTCTTTCAAACCATGACACTGTTCACACATTATTTCCCAATAACTCACTAAGTCCTGCCACATACATTTCATGTGGGATCTTACCAAACTTAATTGTAGAGGTTCGGTTGATTCCACTTTCCATTTAGACTTCTGTGATGGGTTATGTTTTGACTAGCTCCTCTCCCTACCCCCCACCATGGAGCTGCCGGCCCCTCCTCCAGGCTGTTTTATCTAGATGGGTGTTTTCTGCTGGATGGCTTGCTGCTTTTGCTGCTTTAGCTGCTGCTGCTGCTGCTGCTGCACCCCTCCCCCTCCTCTGCTTTAGCTGCTTCCCCCCCAGGTGCTTAAGCTGCCCCCCCCCTCCCCCCGCTTCAGCTTGCCCTGGTTGCCCTGGGCTCACTTTAGCTTGCTCCCAGATGCCCCTCTCCCTCTCTCCCTCCTCCTCATCCCTAAGATTTGCAACGGCTCCAGAGGACACGGATCTGAACTTCGGAGACCACCTCTGGAAGTCTGCCAAAGAAGCTGTGCCGCCCTTCCCGGCGAAGATCAGCCGAGTTCATCTCATCTGGGTCTGTGCTGGGAAGTGTTTCTTTTGTATTTTTGTTAATAAAACGTTTTTTCCACTTTCCCCTGAAGAAAAATTCTTTCCGAGCTCGGTGAAGGAAGGAATTGTAAGGGGGGGAGGGGGCTTTTTGGAGGTCTTTTTCCCCAAATTTGTCCTAAACTTGGAGAACTTCGATGCTGTTCTAAGTTTGCTGTAATGAATCCATGGACTGATTCCTTCAAGCTTGGCTTCTGTGTGGGTGGTTAACTGTTGTAATGAGGTATAAAGAATGATTCAGCATACCTCTGTTCGTCTCTTCCGGTTGGTCCCTGGCTCCCTGTCCCTCTTCCTGTCCTGTGACCTTCCCCTGTGACCTTGTAGCCCACCTGGAGTTCCTGTATTACCCCCTGTGTCCTTACCCCATTGGCTGCCATCCAAGGCCACTCCCATTACCTTCTCCTGAATACCCCGCTCCCAGAGAGGATCTGCCTCTTTCCTGCCACACCATCGCCATGAAATAAACCTGGGACCTGAAAGAGCCTCTTTTGTATCCTTTTCTAACCCATGCGGATACTTTGTCTGATCCTAAGTAATTAGGAAAAAGACACAGTAATCTTAGCAGTTAACAAAACTTGAAATTATCATTTCCTCCTTTCCTTTTAAGGTCCATCATTCCAGGTTCAAAGATACACCTAATCTCCTGGTTGAAAGGGATGCACTTGGACATTCAAGGTAATGGGTGATGCTAAATCAACAAATTGATGTAAAGATGATATCTTTCCCAGAGATACAACATACTCCCTGAGTTTCCAGATCCCTTCAATATTTTGATCTCCTGGAAGCGAAGCAACACAGCTCTAACAAAATGTAATACTGGATTCTGTGCCTGGAATGGGGCAACCCTGGGGACTGAGACACTGGTGAGCAGTACTGCAGAAATGGATCTGGGGGTCCTGGGGGCACTGGAATAGTTTCCTGCCAGAGTTCAAAAAGTGTTTGGTCAGTGCTCTCAGGCAGATGGTGTTATTCTCATGGTTGTTCTATACAGGGTTAGGAGTTGGACTTTGATGATCCTGGTGGGTCCCTTCCAACTCAGCATATTCTACGATTCTATGATTTTGTGTTCAGCACCACAATTATCATGAGCCAGGAAACAAGGACTGTTGCAGATGTATTAAATGAAAAACAGATTCTAATGAAGAAACCTTAGGTGCAGTATACTGTAACTCCTTCCTAGCTATTTACTGTGATAGTCTCTAAGAAGGAGCTAGGCACTGCATAGGATAAACAAAGGTTCAAAAGAGGCTCCTTGCCTTTCTTAAAGGTCATAGTTTATTTCATGGTGGTCCCCGGGCAAAAGAGGAGGAGGATCTCAGATAACGGTCTTTTCTAGGAAAGGGTCAGGGAGGGGATTTTGGCTCTTTGCCAATAAGATATGAACAGGAGGGAAGGGTTAAAGCATTCCTTATACATCTGGTATTAGGTTATTACACTTAGGATCCTGACCACATTTACTTTATAAATGGAACATTTATTTCAAATGCACTTCAACGTTTTGAACAAGCTATTACTCATTTAGATGTACTATACCACTGCTGCTATACCTCAGAGGCACAGATATGTATAATACTGAAAATTAGCCTAAAAAAAAACAGGCCACACCTGGAGCCCTGTGTCCAGTTCTGGATTCCTGTTGGGGGTTGAGTGTTTTTCTATTACTGTGTCAATTGAAATAAATTTTCCCATTGTTATGGGTTATGTTTTGACTATCTCCTCTCCCTACCCCCCACCATGGATCTGCCGGCTCCTCCCCCAGGCTGTTTTATCTAGCCGGGTGTTTTTCGGCTTTTGGGGCTTTTCGCTGCTAGCTGCTCGCTGCTGCTCGCTGCTGCTTCTGCTGCCCCCCCTGCCCCCCCCCCCCCCTCTGCTGCTTCAGCTGCTTTCCCCCCCGGCTGCCTAAACTGCCCCTCTCCCTCTCCCCCCTCCTCATCCTTAAGATTTGCACCGGCTCCAGAGGACACGGATCTGAACTTCGGAGACCACCTCTGGAAGTCTGCCAAAGAAGCTCTGCTGCCCTTCCCGGCGAAGATCTGCCGAGTTCATCTCAATCTGGGTCTGTGCTGGGAAGTGTTTCTTTTGCATTTTGATAATAAAAAGATTTTTCCACTTTCCCCTGAAGAAAATTCTTTCCGAGCTTGGTGAAGGAAGGAATTGTAAGGGGGGGAGGGGGCCCTTTGGAGGTCTTTTTCCTAAAATTTGTCCTAAACTTGGACAAATTATTTTGGTGGCCCATACGGGAAAACCAGAAAAAGTTGAAAAAACTTTATTCTAATAATATTTTGTTTTCAACTGTAGGTATTGGTATGTCTATTGAATCCAGAATGTCTTTTGTTGTGGGAGCCTGCCTGTATGGGTGGTTATTAAGTTTCTTTGAAGTGTTAATACCGTTGTGGTTGATGGGCTTGTTTACTTATCCAGAGATAGCTCCGGTGCTGTTTTTAATACGAAGTTTTTGTATTAAAGGGGTATTAACAAAAATACTCATCGGGCTAGGCTTGGTGATAATGGCATACAGGAGATTTATAAGAATGTTAGAATCGGCTTCAGGAATATATAAATCATGGCTTGTGTTATTTCTTAGAGGAGAAGCAGGAAAAGAGGATTCTCTGCCTTTATTTCCTTTCCTCTCCTCTGAATTAGTTACATCTGTATTAGAAAATATTCAGATCTCCCTGAATATTAAGGACATTATCTTTTTGGCAGTTAATTTGGTTAGTCTTTGTTGCACCATTTGCAGTTTATTCAAAATTAAGGCCGAGATTTCTAAAGGGGCTGGGAGGACTCCTGATTTGGGAGTAAAGCTGGGCAGGAGGAATCTTGAGTGGAATGGCAAATGGGAGAAAATGGGCCAGATTTTAAAGGAGTTTTCTGACCCCATAATTTGGGAATTCCCATCAGAACAGATTCAAAATCCGATTGAGGTTGCAAGGTACTTAAAGGGGAAGTGTCAGGATGGTTCTAAAGAGAAAAGGATTATTGCAGTGAGCTGGGCCCTGGCACATGCATATCGCACCCTGCTAGGCACTATAGAGCAGGAGACAGAGGAGAGGGAACAGGGAGATAAATTATCCCCTATCCCAGTGACTCGAGTTGCAGCCAACCCCCTAGGCCGAAACCCAGCAACTAAACTGGAGAATAAGCCCCAACCAATGGCTGTGGCTACTAGTACGAGAAGTGGAAAATACACCAAGAAGACTGATAGGCTAGTGGAAGATGATGATGATGATGATGCTGGAGAGGGACCCTCAACACCTCCTGATGTAAAATCAGGAGTTAAAACAACTAATGGAAGAGCAGAGACTAATAATGAATCCCTTTCCCTAAAGGATCTTCGTGGTTTAAGAAAAGATTACACCCGGAGACCCGATGAATCTATTATTAGCTGGCTAGTTCGTCTCTGGGATGCAGCAGGTGAGGCCACAGTTTTGGATGGCTCTGAAGCGAGACATTTGGGGTCTCTGTCTCATGATCCTGTTATCGACCAAGGTGTGATGAGGGGAGCTAACCCTCAAAGCCTTTGGGCACTGGTCCTGGATAGCGTGGCACAAAGATATCTGTGTGCAGATGACCAATATGTGCAGCAGACCCGATGGAAAACCATAGAACAGGGGATCCAACGCCTCAGGGAAATGGCAGTAGCAGAAATTATTTTTTCGGATGATGTAACAACTAGAAATCCAGACCTGGTACCATGCACACCGGTGATGTGGAGAAAACTCGTGCGGCTTGGGCCACCTGAGTATGTGTCTGCCCTAGCGATAATGAAGAGAGATGAGGTGTATGAGACAGTACTCGATATGGCAAAGAAGCTTCGTGCATATGCGGATGCAGTACATGGCCCTACTCATGCTAGAATTGCAGCTGTGGAAACACGCTTGCGAGACTTAGAAGATAAAATAGAGAAAATCATCGGAAACTCAGGGAGGAGATTAAGGAGGACCTCCTCCAAATTTCAGCTGTACAGATTAGAAACCCTGGTACCCAACGCAGATGTTCCCCCAGTTGGGAGAGGAGGTACACTCCCCGAGCTGAATTGTGGTTTTTCTTGCGAGATTCTGGAGAGAACATGAGAAGATGAGATGGGAAGCCTATGGCTGCTCTGGCAAAACAAGTGCGGGATTTGAAGGAAGGAAAGATTGAAAGAGGAAGTTCCACCAGAAGGAAAGCCGCTCCTGTCTCTCGCAGCCAAAGTGCTGAACGTGATACTGATCATGACATGTCTGATCCTCTCGAGGGAACTTCTAAGATGTATGCTCCAGAAAAGAAGGAGAAACAGGCTTAGAGGGGCCCTGCCTCTAGCCAGGTTGAGGTGAGGGAAAATCGTGTTTTTTGGACTGTGTGGATTCGATGGCCTGGCACTTCGAAACCACGGAAATATAAAGCTTTAGTGGACACAGGTGCAAAGTGTACGATACTTCCATCAAGACACATAGGAGCAAAATCTGTTTCAATTGCTGGTGTGACACGTGGATCACAGGACTTCACCCTGGTTAAAGCGGAAGTAAGTTTAACTGGAAAGGATTGGAAGAAACATCTTATTGTGACTGGTCCAGAGGCCCCATGTATTTTGGGCATAGATTACCTTCGGAGTGGGTATTTTAAGGACCCAAAAGGACTAAGATGGGCATTTGGAATTGCACCTGTGATGGCAGAGCGTATCCGACAATTGAACACCTTGCCTGGACTATCTGAGAATCCAATTACAGTAGGACTTCTGCAGGGAGAAGAACAACGAGTACCAATTGCCACTTCAATAGTACACCGCCGGCAGTACAGAACAACGCGAGATGCTGTGATTCCTATTCATAAGATGATCCGAGAGCTGGAGAGCCAAGGGGTGGTTAGTAAAACCCACTCACCCTTTAACAGCCCCATTTGGCCTGTGCGTAAATCTGATAAGGAATGGAGACTGACTGTGGACTATCGGGCATTGAATGAAGTGACTCCACCGCTGAGCGCTGCTGTGCCGGACATGCTGGAACTCCAGTACGAGCTGGAGTCCAAGGCAGCAAGGTGGTATGCCACCATTGACATAGCAAATGCATTTTTCTCCATTCCTTTGGCAGCAGAATGCAGGTCTCAGTTTGCTTTCACCTGGAGGGGCGTGCAGTACACCTGGAACCGACTACCCCAGGGGTGGAAGCACAGTCCTACCATCTGTCATGGACTGATCCAGGCTGCACTGGAAAAGGGTGAAGCTCCGGAACATCTACAGTATATTGATATCATCGTATGGGGAAACACAGCAGCGGAAGTGTTTGAGAAAGGAGAAAAAATTATTCAAATTCTCCTGGAAGCCGGCTTCACCATCAAGAAGAGTAAAGTTAAAGGACCTGCTCGGGAGATTCAGTTCCTGGGAGTGAAGTGGCAAGATGGACGGCGTCAGATTCCTACTGATGTTATTAACAAGATTACAGCTATGTCCCCACCTACTAACAAGAAGGAGACACAAGCTTTTCTAGGTGCCACCGGTTTTTGGAGAATGCACATTCCTGAGTACAGCCAGGTTGTGAGCCCTCTTTACCTTATTACCCGCAAGAAGAATGATTTCCACTGGGGCCCTGAACAGCAGCAAGCCTTTGCTCAGATTAAACAGGAGATTGCCCATGCAGTAGCCCTTGGCCCAGTTAGGAGAGGACCAGATGTGAAGAACGTTCTTTACTCAGCAGCTGGGAGCCATGGTTTGTCTTGGAGCCTGTGGCAGAAGATGCCGGACTAGACCCGAGGCCGACCCCTGGGATTCTGGAGCAGAAGCTACAGAGGGTCTGAAGCCAACTACACTCCCACAGAGAAGGAAATCTTGGCTGCCTATGAAGGAGTTCAAGCTGCCTCAGAGGTGATTGGCACAGAAGCACAGCTTCTTCTGGCACCCTGACTGCCAGTGCTGGGGTGGATGTTTAAAGGAAAGGTTCCCTCTACTCACCATGCCACCGACGCCACATGGAGCAAGTGGATTGCCCTCATCACGCAGAGCGCCCGTATTGGCAACCTGAATTGCCCTGGGATTTTGGAGATAATTACAAACTGGCCAGAAGGTGAAGATTTTGGTCTCGCTGATGAAGAGGAGCAGAAGCAAGTGACCCGGGCTGAAGAAGCTCCAACGTACAACCAGCTGCCAGCAGATGAAACACGCTACGCCCTTTTCACCGACGGTTCCTGCCGCATTGTGGGGATGAACCGGAAGTGTAATGCTGCCGTATGGAGCCCCACACGACAGGTTGCACAAGCTACCGAAGGAGAAGGTGGATCGAGTCAACTTGCTGAACTCAAAGCTGTTCAGCTGGCCTTGGACATTGCTGAGAGAGAGAAATGGCCAAAGCTCTACCTTTACACTGATTCGTGGATGGTAGCCAATGCTCTGTGGGGTTGGCTGGAAAGGTGGAAAAAGGCTGACTGGCAACGTAGAGGAAAACCAATCTGGGCTGCTGATGAGTGGAAAGACATTGCCACTCGGGTAGAGAAGCTCTCCGTGAAAGTCCGTCATGTGGATGCCCATGTTCCCAAGAGTCGGGCTAATGAAGAACACAGGCACAATGAGCAGGTAGATCAGGCTGCACAGATAGAGGTCTCAAAGATATACTTAGATTGGGAACATAAGGGAGAGTTGTTCCTTGCTCAATGGGCCCATGATGCCTCAGGCTATCAGGGTAGGGATGCCACCTATAAGTGGGCACGAGACCAAGGGGTGGATCTTACCATGGACAGCATTACCCAAGTCATCCATGACTGTGACACTTGCGCTGCCATCAAACAGGCCAAGCGGGTAAAACCCCTCTGGTATGGTGGACGGTGGTCCAAATACAAGTATGGGGAGGCCTGGCAGATTGACTACATCACACTGCCTCAGACCCGCCAGGGAAAACGTTATGTGCTTACCATGGTGGAAGCCACCACCGGATGGTTGGAGACCTACCCTGTGTCTCATGCTACTGCCCGCAACACCATCCTGGGCCTGGAAAAGCAGGTCCTTTGGAGGCATGGTACCCCTGAGAGAATTGAGTTAGACAATGGGACTCATTTCAAAAATAAGCTTGTCAACACCTGGGCTAGGGAACATGGTATTGAGTGGGTGTACCATATCCCTTACCATGCACCAGCTGCAGGTAAAGTGGAGTGGTACAATGGATTGTTGAAGACTACCTTAAAGGCATTGGGTGGGGGATCTCTAAAAAACTGGGAGCAGCACCTGGCAAAAGCCACTTGATTAGTCAACACTCGAGGTTCCACCAACCGAGCAGGTCCCGCCCAGTCTGAAGGCCTTAATGTAGTAGACGGAGACAAAGTCCCAGTGGCCCATGTCAGAGGGTTGCTAGGGAAGACAGTATGGATCCATCCTGCCTCGAGTACAGGCAAACCCATTTGTGGGATTGCCTTTGCTCAAGGACCAGGATGTACTTGGTGGATAATGCAGAAGGATGGAATAACCTGCTGTGTACCTCAGGGAGATCTGATTATAGGATAAAGTTGTACACAAATATTATTGTTGAGTGTCACTACCATTGTATGCCAGATTTTATGAATAGAAGGAAATGTGTAAGTGACAAAGGCCTGAGCAAGTGAGAAGGAGGAAATGTGTAAGTGTTGAAGGTTTTGAGCAAGTCAGAGAAAGTTTTCATGTTGTACTTAGTAAGTGTGTATCCCAATCGTGTGTCAATGATCACGATATGGGATAAGGGGTGGAATGTTATGGGTTATGTTTTGACTATCTCCTCTCCCTACCCCCACCATGGAGCTGCCGGCCCCTCCCCCGGGCTGTTTTATCTAGCCGGGTGTTTTTCGGCTTTTGGGGCTTTTCGCTGCTAGCTGCTCGCTGCTGCTCGCTGCTGCTTCTGCTGCCCCCCCTGCCCCCCCCCCCTCTCTGCTGCTTCAGCTGCTTTCCCCCCCGGCTGCCTAAACTGCCCCTCTCCCTTTCCCCCCCCATCCCTAAGATTTGCACCGGCTCCAGAGGACATGGATCTGAACTTCGGAGACCACCTCTGGAAGTCTGCCAAAGAAGCTCTGCTGCCCTTCCCGGCGAAGATCTACCGAGTTCATCTCAATCTGGGTCTGTGCTGGGAAGTGTTTCTTTTGTATTTTGTTAATAAAAAGTTTTTTTCCACTTTCCCCTGAAGAAAATTCTTTCTGAGCTTGGTGAAGGAAGGAATTGTAAGGGGGGTAGGGGGCCCTTTGGAGGTCTTTTTCCTAAAATTTGTCCTAAACTTGTACACCCATTATCATGCCAATGGAGCTGGCCTGGGTTACACCCAGGATCTTTGATGACTCTAGACAAAAGGGGTTGGTGGGAGCGGCTTCCGGGGGGGGGGGGGGGGGGGGGGGGGGCGGGGGGGGTGGTGTCTTCTTGTGCTTCCAGAGGGGACTCGTGTTTCTGGCGAGCTCGGAACAGGACGCCCCATCTCCAGCCCCATGCTGTGGAACACAGGAGAGCCAGACCCTCTGTGATCACCGGCCCTGCATCTGCCCCATTCCAGCCTCCTGCCTCTGCGGACACAGCTGATCACCCGGACACACACAGTGAGTGAGGAGCCGCCTCTCCAGCCCGTTCCCGCTCGAGACCGGCGTGACTGCCGCCCCCCCCCCTCCCACCTCCGCTCCCGCCTGCTTTCTGTGGCTGTTGGACTTTTGTTCCAGCTGCAGGACTAGGACAAAGCACAGAGACAGCATGCTTGCATCTAAAGAAGGGACTGAAATCGAGTTATCTATTCTGTTCTGTTAGCAATTTTAACAACTGCTGTTGTTTTCTGCTTGTACGGTTAGATATATTAGTAAAAGAGCTGTTATTACTACCCCCTTATCTCTGCCTCAGAGTCCTTGATTCAAACAATTATAATACTTGGGAGGAGTGGAACTAAAGTCTCAATTTCAAAGGGAAACTTCTGCCTTTACTGGCAGACACCTGTCCTTTCAAACCAGGACAATTCCCCAGTACAAGAGAGACATTGACATACTGTACAGAGTTCAACAAAGGCCTATGAAGATGGGCAATATAATGCAAGTTCCCCTATCCTATTTCATAGGATAGTCTTTTCAGTAGAGAAGTTTTCTCTCAAAATACACTAGAGTCTTAGACACTATTTGCACATTTAACATTTTAAATATGTGAGCATTTTCAATTAAATTCTTTGTCATATATAGCTACTGAACACTAATGAATGCATTTTGCTTTGAATTACATTAAATCCTCTAAGAGTACATGCTGCAACATTTAGTGACTAACTACCATGCTGCAGGGTTTTATAATGTTGTTTGCAAAATAAGCGTTATAGGCAGGTAGTAGGGTAGGGCACTGTCCTGGTTTAAAAGACAGGTGTCTGCCAAGGAAGGCAGGAACCTTCCTGGAATGGAAAAGATGACCCCTTCCCTCCAAATTAAAACTTTGAAATTATGGGGCTTTCAGGCAAAGGTATGGGAAAATGAATAACAGTTCTTTGCTAGAATATATATATATACATAAGAAGACAAACAGCAACAACACAAACAAAAAGGAAAAGCCAGTAAGAGCCTCTTCCCCTCCGTCAAGCAATTACCCCTTTGGTGTAATTATGAACCCAACCAGCAGGGGGCTCTGTTGGCTCTTGTTGCGGCAGAGGGACTGCAGTACCTCCCTCACAGCTTCAGGGGGTGCTCTGATGCAAGAGTGGGACCTCCCTGGTGGTGATGGCAGCTCAGATGAGGGAGAGAGAAGGGTCGAGTCCCCTGGCACCCACGTGAGCTGTGATCAGTCTTCGGCACCACTTAACATCAGCCAATACACTCTGGGAAGGGAGGCAGGGCTTTATCACAATGTTGCACTACCCTACAGAGAAAAGGTAAGATAGGGTGTTGCTCTGGCTCCAGGCAGCCCTCCACGTGGCGGCTCTGGGTAGGGGGGGAAGGTACAACTCCCTCAGGCACCCAGGTGGACTGTGTTGGTCTCTCAGTGCTTCTCTCTTGCAAGCGACGGGCTCACAAGCTGACAGCAGGCAGAGCTCCACAGCAGTGTTGAAAAAAATTAACTGCGCAGGAGAGGTCGCTGTCCCATCCCATCCTCCTTCCCCCATCTCCCCCAGAACCATTCTAACGGTATGCCAAAACACTCAGCCATGTCTTTGACTTTTTACTGCCCATTATTCATTCCCCCCAGGCATCAACTGCCCTTTTCTCACAGTGTCCTACTTTTCAGGCAACAAATGGGACAAAATTCACTGAAAAACCAAACCCACAACAGGCACAGTACACTTTTTCTCTGTCACCAGCACATCTTGGGAGCAGAGACTATCAGCTACTCCACTACTCAAGAAAAGGAGTCACATGCAATGGATACTCTGTACCCTATAAAGCTCGCACTACCCCACTGACCAGCTCAGTCATATTGCGTGGCCATAAGGAGCAGAGAGAAACCTTCCTCTACTCTCACCCTAGTCCACTCACCTGGAAATCCATTAAAGAGGATATAACAGTTTTGTGGCATTCCTGGACTTCTACTTATGTTGCAGGTAGTTCACCTGTATATAAGAAAGTGACATATACTTTTGCCAACCCAGATTCATCACGTTAGACAAGTTAATAGTTGGCTAAATGATGTTCAGCCAAACACGTGAAAAGGGTGTTTCTTTATCAGTTCCTGTACAGAACACTAGATTTATAGTTTTGCAGTCAATAGTCATATTTAGATTATAAAAAGACACTAATGTCTTGAGAGCTCCTTAAACAAACTCTGCAATGTTGATTTCAGAAATAAGGGCTCTCCTAATGATGTAATATCACAAAGTTAACAAAATTTCCTATTTGCTGAATGACAACTCCATTTCTTTTACCAAAGGGGATTTACTTTTAAGGTTCATCATTCCAGGTTCAAAGATACCCCCAATCTCCTCGTTGAAAGGGATGCACTTGGACATTCAAGGTAACAGGTGATGCTAAAATAACAAACTGATGTAAAGATGATAATATCTTTCCCAGAAACATAACATACTCCCTGACATTGTAAATCCCTTCAATATTTTGATCTCCCAGAATTGAAGCAACCTGATAAGGTAATCCATAAAAGATCTCATACAGACTAACTTTTCCTATAGAATCAGGTCTAATTCTGATTCTCAACAGAGCCAATGGAAGAGCTTGGGTCCACTTAAGGGAGGCTTCCTGACAAATTTTACTAAGCTGTCTTTTTATGCTCTGATTCATTCTCTCAAGTTTACCACTTGATTGTGGTCTCCAAGGGGTATACAAGTCCTGCCTTATTCCTAATGTCTTGGACAAAATTTACGCAATTTTGGATACAAAATGTGGTCCTCTGTCTGATGACATTCTTAAAGGGACTCCGAATCTGGGTATTGTTTCTTTTAATAACATTTTGGCTGCCTCTTTAGCCTTTTTGGTGGACAGGGGAAAGCTTCAGACCAGCCAGAAAAGGTGTCCACTAACACCAGTAAATACCTATATCCCTCCTGTCATGGTAATTAATATAAATCTATTTGCCAATAATCTCCTGGACTATTTACTTTCTTTCTTTCTTTCTAACTCCTGGAGGGGTTCATTTATATGTTTGCGGATTATTTTGTAAATACATTTTGCATTTACCTACTACACTTTTTAACAATCCCAGTCAGTCTTACACTGAGTACCTGATCTTTCAAGCTATTTACCATAGGCTCTGTTCCCCAATGAGTGCCCTGATGTTTCTCTTTTGCTGTCTTATCACTGCCTCAGGTACTATAACTCAATTTTTACTAGTCATCTTTCATCCCTGTGAATTTAATTTTGCTCTTAAAAGTTCAGCTAATTGCTTATCTTGAGTCTGATATTCTGGTGATTTGTCAGAAAGGGTTATATATTTTGGAGGAGTTCTAACTGATGCCGAATTAATTTTTGCCTTTTTTTCTTTTATATAGTCTCTATTCTTTACACAAATATTTTTAGCTCTGTATCCTATTACTGTATTCATAGCCTAGCTCTAGCATATTTCCTTACTCTACCCTATAGGCAGAAAGACAAAACACATTTCAAATGTTCCAAGCTGGGGGTCTGAGGCTCCTATCCTATCTTGGTTCTTCCTGGCAACCAAGGTTGAAAGCAGCTCTTCAACACATTTTTATAAACAGAGTTTAGTTCCTATCTAGAGAAGGGAAGATTCAAAAAAGGGCTGAACTGGGGGGATTACTTCACCAAATATTCTTCTAATTGGAGATTCTTGTCAGATATGCTAATTTGCAAAATCTATTAAAATTGTATACAAGTTATGCTGGGTGTGCATCTTAGGCATTTTCCACCTGGTGAATGGTCCACCTAAGGATCCATATAAAGATTTAATGGTTTTGAAATCAAAACCAGTGAGAGACTCCAAGTCAGAAGTACAACTTAATAGGAAAAAGAGAAAAAATAAAATGCATGCAATAGTACAAAAGAAAAAAAACCACTGACAGAGTCAGAATATAACCTGATACCCTGCTAGTGTGGTGGTAGCAGTAAGGATGAAGTGATCTTCTTGAAGCAGTGGTCCTGTAGAAATCCTGGCAGTGATGCTGGTACCTCTTGTCCTCTGGGGACCAGTGGTAAGGGCTGCTTTGGTGTTCCAAATCTGTTTTCATCTAGGTAGGAAAGGCTTAGCTTCTCCCCCTGGGTGGAGCATCTCACAATGGTATGATGTAATTTTATCAGTCATGCAATGGAAATCAATGGCCCATTAACAGAAGATATGTTCCTGGAGGAAGGGTGGGTCATGGGAAAGATAAAGAACATTGCCCCACCTGGTTTTAACAGATGGCCCATTAGCAGAAGATATCTCCCACAGAGATAAGAATCACCGCCCCACCTGGTTTCTGCAGATGGCGATAGAATATATACCTTTGGGTATATCTTTACATTGCAACCTAGGACAAAAAGTAACCCCTTTTATCACCCTACCTGTCTGCCTCTGATTTTAGAACCAACAAGAAGGCATCAGGTTACTGGTGACTCCACTAGGATGAGGGACTTCTCGATACAGCTTCTCAGACTGCAAACCACCCTACACCACCCCACCCTCCCACCCCCCCCCCCACCCCACCCCCCCACCCTCCCCCCGCCACACTCTGACTGCATTTTAAAGCAAGGGTTTTTGCGGTGGACCGAGAAACTGAAATTGCAGAAGTTCCAAACAATTCAGCACAGAAGGAAGGTATGATAAAAAGGTGGTATTTTATTGCTAGCATTTGTGGGTTCTGCATTTATAGATGTCTTGTGGTTCTGGTGGGCCAGGAAGCAGCCAGAGGGACCCACAGTGGGGTGCAAACTTTCAGTGATTTGTTCGATCACCATTCCCATACTGAAGAGGTGTGAGGAGGGGGACGACCTTCTCTTAAGACTGTTTAAGACTAGATATGTGCAGCTGAGCCTGTGGTGTAGAGGAAAAGGTGCTGGTTATTTATCTGCACAGTATGGGCATTTGAATCCCAGTGTCCTGGTTTGAAAGGACAGGTGTCTGCCAGTAAGGGCAGAAGTTTCCCTTTGGAATAGAGACTTTGGTTCCACTCCCCTCCCCCAAGTATTATGATTGTTTGAATCAAGGACTCTGAGGCAGAGATAAGGGGGGTGGGAATAACAGCTCTTTTACTAATATATCTAACTATACAAACAGAAAACAATAACAGTTAAAATTGCTAACAGAACGAAATAGGTAACTCAGTGTCAGTCCCTTTAGATGCAAGCACGCTGTCTCTGTGCTTAGTCCAGAGCCCGGATTTGCCGAAGGGCAGGCGGGAAATGGAGGAAGGAAGGAGGGGGGGTGGGGCAGCAGCGGCCACGCCGGTCCCGGGCGGGAACGGGCTGGAGCGGCGGCTCCTCGCTCACCGTGTGTGTCCAGGGGATCAGCTGTGTCCGCAGAGGCAGGAGGCTGGAACGGGGCAGATGCAGGGCAGGTGGTCGAAAAGGGTCTGGCTCTGCTGTGCTCCGCCGTGTGGCTGAACGATACCAGGCGTCCTTCTCCCCGCTCGCCGGAAACGCGAGTGCCCTCCCGGAAGCCTCAGAGGCCCCTCCGGGGCCGTGCCAACCCACCCCTTTGTCTGGACCCATCAGGGACCCTGGGTGTAGCCGGGCCAGCTCCATTGGCATGATAATGGGAAAAATTCTTTCCATTGACACAGTAACAGAAAAACACTCAACCCCCAACATTATCCACCCCGAATTTTTTCCATGCCATCATGCTACATCATATTGAAACCTTTAAATTATATACATAGATGTAGTTACAGGCACAGTATCATATATAGTTCACCCTAGAACAAGGTCCCCTTGGGGTATGCATCGGGTCTCTCCATCCTTTTGCATCACCCACCAAGTGCAACCTGGTCCTCGAGCGAAAACCACCCCACGAACAGGATTGTCTTTGCTGGAAGCAGAGTTCACCCAGACAGTTTTCCCTAACATGCCTCTTAGGTGTACCACTGGAACCTTATCTCCATCTGCTGCTCCCAAGGGCTCTGACTGGGCAGGGCCTGCTCGGTTAGTGGAACCTCGGGTATTCACTAACCATGTGACCTTTGGTAGATTGATCTCCCAGTTCTTGAAAGTCCCCCCACCAATGGCCTTTAAGGTGGTTTTAAGCAGACCATTGCACCGTTCAACTTTCCCAGCCGCTGGTGCATGGTAGGGAATATGGTACACCCACTCGATGCCATGTTCTTTAGCCCAGGTGTTTATAAGGCTATTTTTGAAATGAGTCCCATTGTCTGACTCAACTCTTTCAGGGGTACCATGTCTCCAGAGGACTTGTTTTTCCAGGCCCAGGATGGTGCTCCGAGCAGTGGCGTGGGGCACAGCGTAGGTCTCCAACCATCCGGTGGTGGCTTCCACCATGTTCAGCACGTAGTGCTTGCCCTGGCGGGTCTGAGGCAGTGTGATATAGTCAATCTGCCAGGCCTCTCCGTACTTATATTTGGACCATCGCCCCCCATACCAGAGGGGCTTTACCCGCTTGGCCTGTTTGATGGCAGCGCACGTGTTACAGTCATGAATAACCTGAGAGATGCTGTCCATGGTTAAATCCACCCCTCGGTCTCGTGCCAACTTATAGGTGGCGTCTCTGCCCTGATGGCCTGAGGCATCGTGGGCCCATCGATCCAGGAACAGTTCTCCCTTGTGTTCCCAATCTAAGTCTATCTTTGAGACTTCTATCTGTGCAGCCAGATCTACCTGTTTGTTGTGCCTGTGTTCTTCATTAGCCCGACTCTTGGGAACATGGGCATCCACATGACGGACTTTCACACGGAGCTACTCTACCCGAGTGGCAATGTCTTTCCACTCATCAGCAGCCCAGATTGGTTTTCCTCTACGTTGCCAGTCAGCCTTTTTCCACCTTTCCAGCCAACCCCACAGAGCATTGGCTACCATCCACGAATCAGTGTAAAGGTAGAGCTTTGGCCATTTCTCTCTCTCAGCAATGTCCAAGGCCAGCTGAACAGCTTTGAGTTCAGCAAGTTGACTCGATCCACCTTCTCCTTCGGTAGCTTGTGCAACCTGTCGTGTGGGGCTCCATACGGCAGCTTTCCACTTCCGGTTCATCCCCACAATGCGGCAGGAACCGTCGGTGAAAAGGGCATAGCGTGTTTCATCTGCTGGCAGCTGGTGGTACGGTGGAGCTTCTTCAGCCTGGGTCACTTGCTTCTGCTCCTCTTCATCAGCGAGACCAAAATCTTCACCTTCTGGCCAGTTCGTCATTATCTCCAAAATCCCAGGGCGATTCGGGTTGCCAATACGGGCGCGCTGCGTGATGAGGGCAATCCACTTGCTCCATGTGGCGTCGGTGGCATGGTGAGTAGAGGGAACCTTTCCTTTGAACATCCACCCCAGCACTGGCAGTCGGGGTGCCAGGAGTAGTTGTGCTTCTGTGCCAATCACCTCTGAGGCAGCTTGAACTCCCTCATAGGCAGCCAAGATTTCCTTCTCTGTGGGAGTGTAGTTGGCTTCAGATCCTTTGTAGCTTCTGCTCCAGAATCCCAGGGGTCGGCCTCGGGTCTCACCAGGCACCTTCTGCCACAGGCTCCAGGACAGACCATGGTTCCCAGCTGCAGAGTAGAGCACATTCTTTACCTCTGGTCCTGTCCTGACTGGGCCAAGGGCCATTGCATGAGCGATTTCCTGTTTGATCTGGGCGAAGGCTTGCTGTTGTTCAGGGCCCCAATGCAAATCGTTCTTCTTGCGAGTGACCTGGTAGAGAGGGCTCACAATCTGGCTGTACTCAGGGACGTGCATTCTCCAAAAGCCGATAGCACCTAGAAAAGCTTGTGTCTCCTTCTTGCTTGTTGGTGGAGACATTGCAGTGATCTTATTGATGACCTCAGTGGGGATCTGGCGCCGTCCATCCTGCCACTTCACTCCCAGGAACTGGATCTCTCAGGCAGGTCCTTTGACTTTGCTCTTTTTAATGGCGAAACCGGCTCCCAGCAAAATCTGGATGATCTTCTCTCCTTTCTCAAACACCTCCATTGCTGTGTTCCCCCACACAATGATGTCATAGATGTACTGCACATGTTCTGGAGCCTCACCCCTTTCCAGTGCAGCCTGGATCAGTCCGTGGCAGATGGTGGGGCTGTGCTTCCACCCCTGGGGCAGTCAGTTCCAGGTGTACTGCACGTCCCTCCAGGTGAAAGCAAACTGAGACCTGCATTCTGCTGCCAAAGGAATGGACAAGAGTGCATTTGCAATGTCAATGGTGGCATACCACCTTGCTGCCTTGGACTCCAGCTCGTACTGGAGTTCCACCATGTCCGGCACGGCAGCGCTCAGCGGTGGAGTCACTTCATTCAATGCCCGATAGTCCACAGTCAGTCTCCATTCTCCATCAGATTTCTGCACAGGCCAGATAGGACTGTTGAAGGGTGAGTGGCTCTTGCTGACCACCCCTTGGCTCTCTAGATCACGGATCATTTTGTGGATGGGGATCACAGCATCTTGATTTGTCCGGTACTGCCGGCGGTGCACGGTCATGGTGGCAATTGGCACCTGTTGCTCAGTCATTTTCAGGAGTCCTACTGCAGAGGGGTTTTCTGACAGTCCAGGCAAGGTGTTCAACTGCTTAATGCTCTCTGTCTCTACAGCAGCTATTCCAAAAGCCCACTTGAACCCCTTTGTGTCTTTGTAGTAGCCATTCCTGAGGAAGTCTATGCCTAGAATGCACGGTGCCCCTGGGCCAGTTACAATTAGATGTTTCTGCCACCCCTTCCCTGTCAGGCTAATCTCAGCTTCCAGCAAAGTGAATTCCTGTGATCCTCCCGTCACCCCAACAATGGAAACAGGTACCTTCCCCACATGTTCTGATGGTATCAGGGTGCATTGTGAACCAGTATCAACTAACACTTTATGTTTCTGTGGCTTTGACGTGCCAGGCCATCGCACCCACACTATCCAATAAATCCTGTCATCCCATGCCTCTCCCTGGCTAGAGGCAGGGCCCCTCTAGCCCTGCTTATTATTTCTTTCCTGGGCATACATAGTGGAGGTTCCTTCCAGGGGATCTGAGAGAACATCCTCCTTGCTGTAATACCCTGCACCTTGCTTGTGGGAGGTTGAGGCTACCTTCATTTTAGTGCGGCTCCCTCGGTTAGCATTTCCCTCCCTGAGCTGACGCACCCGTGCTGCCAGGACAGAAGTGGGTTTCCCATCCCATTTTCCCATGTCTTCCCCATGGTCTCGCAGGAAAAACCACAGGTCAGCTCGTGAGGTGTACCCTCTCTCCCTAGCTGGGGGACGTGAAGCTCTGACTTGGGGGCCTGTGACTCGTACTGGTGCTACGCTGATCTTCCTCACCTCCTCAATTCTCTCTATCATCTCCTCCCTCATATCCCTCATCCTGTCTTCGACCTGTTGGAGGTCCCTGGCCACGGCAGAGACATTAGCCTGCATTGGGCCATTCATCATGCTCTCGAAATTTCTGAGTTTGTTGGTAACAGAACACACTGTCTCTGGACTGTTATCGGCATTAATCATTGCTATGTAGGTGGTATATTGAGATGGACCAAAGGTTGTCAGATTACATAACATCTGCCCTGTGCACTTGACCTTGTCAGGGTCATTGTCATGCTGTCCATCCCTCCCAAAGAGTACCTCTAATACTGCTGTCTCTCTCAGCTGCTGGATCCCTTCCTCAAGGGTCTTCCAGCGCATCCTACGGTGGTGCTCCTGCATTCTCTCTCTGTGTACAAACTTCTCTCTCACACTCATTAAAAGCCGGTCCCAGAGGGAAAGGAGGCCTTGCTCCCTTACGAATATCTGGTCCACACCTGAATCCTGGGCCAAGGATCCCAAATTCCTGGCCTCAGTTCCATCTAGTTGAACCCCTGTTCCCGTAAGGTCCCAGACCCGGAGTAACCAAGTTGTAAAAGGCTCACGGCCCCGCCGAGCAATGTATTTACGCAGGTTACGGAGACTATCGTATGAGAGGGACTCGGTGACAATCTCAACCTCTGGCTCCCTTGCTGGTTGTGAGGACCCTCCTTGCTGATCCCCATTATCTAAGTGCCTCGCTTTAATCTTAGATTTCCTAGTTTCCACAGGAGCAAATGCTGCTGGCTGTGGCTGCTCCTGTGATCCAGCTGGAACCTGGACAGATACAACATCTACGGGTTCCACTGCAGCACCATCTGACTCTCCCTCTTTAGGGCAGAGGGAGGGTTTCTCACCAGCTGGAGAAAAATACTCCTTCATCATCTGGCTATGCTCTTTCAGCATTTGGCCTATATCCTTCACTAGAGCCCCCACCCACTCTGAATGGCTCATTTCTGCATTGGGCTGTGGGGCAGGGTTAGGCTCTGGGGCAGCATCCCTAGTCCCTGGGGCAGAGGCAGGTTCTGGGGCAGCATCCCTAGTCCCAGGGGCAGGCTCTGGGGCATCATCCCTAGTCCCTGGGGCAGAGGCAGGTTCTGGGGCAGCATCCCTAGTCCCTGGGGCAGGTATCAGAGTTTTCGTCCAAGCCGATATTCCCTTGTTTCTGAATGCTAAGTAAAACAGGCCAATCAGCAACACCAGCCACTGTATAATAACAGTGGCAATTAAAACAGATCTGAAATCCTTGAGCACCAGTGGGGTAGCCTCAAAAAACTGGGTGATGGGTTGGGAAAAAATTTCCCTTGCACTCGTTACCTCACAGTAAGTACCATTACTGAAATAGCCCCAGAAACACGCAGTTAGAGTACGATAGCTCCGGATCCATGCAACCGCTTCCCAGAAAAAATTAAAAAACCATGAATTCCTGACATAATCAATCCACCAAACCAATCGGACAATAGCCACAGCAACTTTGGTGAGAGGGCCCAAATTCAAAAAAGGGCTTACAAATGGGAGGGAGATGGCTGTGACCACATGGAACACAAACCAGATTAAACCAGACAACATATTGCCAGTTAAGAGAGCTGTTATTCCTGTTTTAACTCTCAACTTAGTGCCCTCTGCCCCACGTTGGGCGCCAAAATCTGTCCTGGTTTGAAAGGACAGGTGTCGGCCAGTAAGGGCAGAAGTTTCCCTTTGGAATAGAGACTTTGGTTCCACTCCCCTCCCCCAAGTATTATGATTGTTTGAAACAATGACTCTGAGGCAGAGATAAGGGGGGTGGGAATAACAGCTCTTTTACTAATATATCTAACTATACAAACAGAAAACAATAACAGTTAAAATTGCTAACAGAACGAAATAGGTAACTCGGTGTCAGTCCCTTTAGATGCAAGCACGCTGTCTCTGTGCTGAGTCCAGAGCCGGGATTTGCCGAAGGGCAGGCGGGAAATGGAGGAAGGAAGGAGGGGGGGTGGGGCGGCAGTTGCCACACCGGTCTCGGCGGGAACGGGCTGGAGCGGCGGCTCCTCGCTCACCGTGTGTGTCCGGGGGATCAGCTGTGTCCGCAGAGGCAGGAGGCTGGAACGGGGCAGATGCAGGGCAGGTGGTCGCAGAGGGTCTGGCTCTGCTGTGCTCCGCTGCGTGGCTGAACGATCCCAGGCGTTCTCCTCCGAGCTCTCCGGAAACGCGAGTGCCCTCCCGGAAGCCTCAGAGGCCCCTCCGGGGCCGTCCCCACCCACCTTTTTGTCTGGACCCATCAGAGACCCTGGGTGTAGCCCGGCCAGCTCCATTGGCATGATAATGGAAAAAATTCTTTCAATTGACACAGTAACAGAAAAACACTCAACCCCCAACACCCAGTCAGGAAGGTTTGTTGTGCCTGCACTCTTTTGCTTCTTTTATATAGTTCATTTCTTACACTCTTGCTGCTTGTTAGAGGTATAGCACATAGCTTAGTTAGCTTGCTTTGGGAGTGGGAAATCTGAGTTTGAATCCTGAGTCGGACTCTGTGGATGTCAGCTCTTTTTCAGCATTTTTTTCCTGTGTATAAATAAAAACATAGGGTGTGTATATTCCAACGAAGGCATGCAGATACCCCACAGCTCCTTGTTAGATTTAATATTAAAATATTGGCATACCCTTATGGGTAAAAGGATGCCTCTTATCACAGAAGAATTGGTTCAGCTTTGTACAGAATTTTTTCCAGTGCAAAAGTTAGAGGGAGGAGGAATCTGGCCTCCCTTTTTGCAGTTAAGGAAGTGAATTAATAAGAGAATTATTATCAGAATTTCAGTCGTAAAGACAATGGGAAGAATTGGGATATGCCAAATTATTTACAATATTTTTAAACAGATCAGAGGCATGTGAACCTGAGAGTGTTTTGCAATGGTTTTGAGGGAAGAGAAGAGATAAAAAGGAGGAGCCTCTTGCTGTGTTGATAAGTCAGACATGGCTGATGTGGATATGGTGGCACTTGCTTTGCCGGGAATGGTGCCTGCCCTTGCTGCCCCTACTGCCCCCCACTGGTGTTCACTGCAGCTGGCACGAGAGCTAAGGGGGCACTCCTTGACCTGCACTTGGCTTATGTAACACTCAGTACCAGTGGAACAGCCCTGATTAAAAGTGAGCAGGGTGGTTCAGATACAGAGTTCCTCAGAAGATGAAACGAAGGACAAAGCTGTTGCAGCCACTGTAGCCAGAAAGAAAAGGGGAAAGACAGCCCAAGAGGCCATAGAAGCACCCAGTCCAGAATCAAAGCGCACCAGATTTAAAAAGGAGGAATCAGAAAGGGAAGAGCCTGACATACAAGCCCCTTTAAGGCAGGCTGTCGGGAATCAAGGTGTAATTTACATAAAAACATAATTTTCCTTTGTAGAGCTGAAGCAGTGGAAAGCCTCAGTTGGACAGTATAGGGGCAATCCAGAGAAGGTAGCTAAACTTGGGAGCAGGGCTATTAAGACATAAAACCCAGACTGCACTGATCTGAATGTAATGCTAGACACATTACTAGATGTAACAGAGAGATGGTTAATAGGACTGCTATATCTGCTATAGAGACTACAGTTGGAGGTCTTCAAGGGCCAGTTAATGATATTTTCCCTTCAAATGACTCAGGCTGGGACCCTAATGTGGCAGAATAAATAGCCAGGTTAAGAACTTATCAGAACTGGATAGTACTTGGTCTAAAATGTGCCATTCCTAAAGGAGTGAATTGGACCAAATTATAAGAAGTCAGAAAAGACAGAAATGAAACTCCTACAGACTTCTTGAAAAGGGTTAAAGAGGCTGCATGAAAATACACAAATCTGGACCTCAACGCACCTGCAGAGCAAACCCACCTGACTTATTTGTTTATAGGCCAATCTGCAGATGGCATAAGAAAAAAGCTGCAAAAGATGGATGAGATGCATGACATAGATAAATTGTTGAATGCAGCCTGGAAAATATATCAAAATATAGATTCAACAGATAGGGATAGATGCCAGCAGAATAGAAGGGGTGATCAGGGACAGTCATGTAATGCACTGAAAAGGAACACTCTAGACAAAGATCAATGTGCTATTTGCAAGAAAAAGGAACACTGGAGGAATGAGTGTCCAATGCAGGCAAAAAGGACTCCCCCAGCTCCTGAATTAGCTGTGAAAGGGAATTGATGGGGACCAAAGGAATTACCCCCCCCAGATAAGCCTTTTGCTGTAGCTAAGCTGGGGAAAGATGATGTTGAATTTCTGGCGCATACAGGGACGACATATTCTGCGTTAAATACTTGAAAAAGGAAACCGAGTCAAGATACTGTAAATGTGATTGGGGCCACAGGGGTAAGTGAAATAGGGTCTTTCTTCCAAGCTTTAAAATTTAGGTTGGGAAAACACTGGGTGACTCACCAATTCCTTTATATGCCAAACTCCCCAAATCCATTATTGAGTAGGGATCTATTGGAGAAATTAGAAGCAGAAATCAAATTTGCCAAAGAAGGGGGAGTGAAAGTTATAATTCCTGAAACTAAATTTGTCAAACTAGCTGCTATTTTCATACAGGAGAATTATGGAGAAATCGCCAAAGAAGTTGAAGATGCTGTTATTCCAATAGTGTGGGCCAGTGATTTTCCTGGGAGATCCAAAAGAGCTGAGACACTGAGTGTTGCACTCAAGGTAGGGGCTACACTGGTAAGGCAGAAACAATACCCTTTGAAGTCAGAAGGCTGTAGGGGATTGGCACCTATCGAGAATTTCCTTAAATTTGGATTATTAGTGTAATGTGAATCTAGATACAACATACCCATCCTGCCAGTAAAGAAGGCTGATGGTAAGAGTTATATATTAGTGCAGGATTTAAGGAGAACTAACGACCAAAAGGAGGATATATTTACCCAGTTGTAGCAAATGCCTACGCTCTTTTGACCATACTGACAGATGAATTAGGGTGGCTCACTGTTTTAGGTCTCAAAGATGCCTTTTTCAGTATTCCTGTGAATAAGAATAGCCAAGAATTCTTTGGTTTTGAGTGGGAAAATTCTGAGACAGGGAGGAAAATCCAGATCACCTGGACAGTTCTACCCCAGGGATTCAAAAGCAGCCCAACAGTATTTGGAAACTACCTAGCAAAGGAACTGAAGGACTGGAGGAGACAAGAAACAGGAGAGGTTATTCTTCAATATGTTGATGACATGTTAATTGCAGCTAAAGTGCAAGATGACTGCCTCCAGTTCATTGTAAGTCTGTTGAACTTCTTGGGACTAAATGGATATAAAGTCTTGAAAGAGAAGGCACAGGTTGCCAAAGAAACAGTAGTTTACTCGGGGCTAGAAATCTTCTGTGGACATCAACAAATCATCAGAGAATGGAAAGAAGTCAGAAGAATCTGCCATCTCCCAGAGCCCTCACACCGTGAGAGAGATGCAAGCCTTACTGTGAATGGTAGGTTGGTGTCACTTATAGATACCAAATTATGGACTACTGGGAAAACCTCTGTATTGAGTACTTAAAGCAGCCGAAAAGGGAAACATCAAGTGGACAGAAGAGAGCACAAGGACTGCATTTAAACAGCTGAAACATTCCTAGATGTCAACCCCAGCTCTAGGGCTGCCGGACTTAACTAAGCCTTTTGAACTCTACATATGAGTGACTGAATGTTGCTCTGGAGGTATTATCACAGCACCTTGGAGACCAGAGAAGGGCTGTGGCCTACTTTTCAAAACAGCTAGATAATGTTAGCCAAGGGTGGCCCGGGTGTTTAAAAGCTGTGGCAGCTACTGTCATCCTGATACAGAAGGCCCATAAAATCACCTTTGGGCAGCACACTATAGTGTACATGCCCCACTGCAGTGATAACTGTACTGGAACAAAAGGGGTGACACTGGCTATCCCCTAGCAGAATGCTTAAATATCAATCTGCGTTGTTTTATCTCTTGTTAATCTTTTATCTCTTCCCACATGCTCTCCAGACTAAAATGTTGATTCTTAGCTAAGGCCCGAGCACTTTTGGCACCAGAGATGACCTCTTGCTAGGCCTTTCAACCCCTGGGTTATCTCTTTAAGCACCAATTATCTGTGTGTCCTGGCAACAGACTGAGTGAGCCAAGCTGCAACCCACAAAAGGGACATTCTGAAATTGTCATCTCTTCAGAGATGCAAAAAGGTTTTGTTATTTGGTATTGTTCACTTTTTGTGCTGGGGAGTGCTTTTCCTGTTAAAAAAGAGGTTTTTTTCCATTTCTTTCTGAGGAAATCTTTTCCTGAACCAGTTGGGGGAGGGGCCGCTTGAATCGGTTTCCTAGATGTGGAGAGTTAGGGATATGCGAGCAGAAGAACTCGAGCTGTACAATCAGTTAGGACCCCTTGCCCCCTCTCAGTCAGACCTTTTCTCCGTGCCTGGCCTCACCCAGCCGGACATGAGCAGAAGGAAATCACACTAACAGCCCAAGTTATAAAAAACCCTGTGACCCTTCAATAAATGCCATTTTGCTGTCCACCAAGTTGGTGTCTGGAGCATATGGACCGAGTGGCCCTGGGGTTTGGGCTGCTGTGCAGGGCTTAACCCAGAACCAGGCCGCCGCAACAAGTGGTGCCGAATCCCGGGAGAATGCCCGGGGTGCGGGGATCGCCTGGACCAGGACCCGGCGGCTACACAGCTGGTCTAGTGCAGCGTGGGGAGACGTCCCCGGACCAGCGAGAGGCATGGAAGCTGTCGCCAAGGTCCTAAGTGAGATCCACACACAGTGGGGTATAGAATGTAAACTTAAGGATTTTATTCTCGCCGTGCCGAGACTGATGAAGATAGGGGCTATAGAAAGCCCCGTAGAAATTCTCCATCCAGAGATATGGGATAAATGCACGAGGGCTCTGGCCGAGGAAACCATATCATCGGGCTCAGGGAAAACCCTCAAATTGTGGGGCAGAGTCATCCAGGCTCTGCAAATTGCTCGACAAGAGCAGGAGATCTGGAAAGCCGCGCAAACTTGTTTATTAGCCGTGCCGCAGCTGGGGATCGGGGCAGTTACGCAAACCACGGAGGAGCACGAACCGCTCGGGAGCGCGGACCCTGGAACCCCCTCCGCGACCCCCGGGACGGGACTCACCACAATCGGAGGGGGGGAGCTCGCGCGGACATTTTGGCAGGGGCTAGCAGAGGAGGCACGGAATGCAGTTATAATCTCAGAATCCAAAGCGGTTGATAAAAAGCCACCCCCGCCATATGCGTTTGAAAATGGCGCCGGAGCATGGGATGGGGGGTGGACCGGTGATGCAGGGGGCGGACATGCAGAAGGCTCGCAGGACAGCGCAAGCGCGGGAGAGCAGGGAGGAGGGACGGCCCCCAAGAAAGAGCTTAAGACCAATCAAAGAGCTCATTTTAAATCAGGTCCTTATAGGGAAAGAACCTCTCCCAGCAGGAGGCGGGGGGAGCACAGGGGGAGGGAACGGCCCGATCCCTGGAAGAAGGGGCGAGGGCGCAGCCCGAGGAAAAGGCTCAGCAGCCCGAAAAACATCCAGTCAGTCGGCTTCCGGCTTGGACTCTGACTCGAGCTGGGACGGGCGGCTGGGAAGGTGGTCAGAGGACAACTCCGACATCGATTTGAGCTGTAACAAAAAGGGAGCAGCGACATATAAAATCACTAGCAGCAACGCTCCTGCGTGGGTTAAAGGGATAACAGAGAAAGATCAAACCCCACTTACAGACTGGCGGAAAATAAAAATAGCTTGTGCAGTGTGGGCTCCGTCAGCCACTCTTGTGTTCCCGGTTCGAGTGGGGGGTGTTATAAATGAGCACAAAGGGCCATACTCAAAACCAATTTGAAAAATTTATTGAGTACAGACGGCAAAAGCAAATTGCAGCGCTGGGTGGCAGGGAGACTCCGCTCCACAAAACTAACTGCCACGCTTTCCCCCAAAGTTCGTTCTCTTTTAAGTCCCCTGATTTCCGGGTGCGCACGTTTCTCCGGTTGCTAGGGGGTCTTCCGTTGTCAGCGCTGATCCTTGCAGTACCCTTTGTTTTCCTAAAAAAAATTACTAAGACGTTTGGTTATTGTGCTAGCCTAAGCAATCAGTAATCACATACCCACAGACCAGCCCGCATATCCGGGCTTCAAGATTACTTATCTTAAGCCTGCATGTCTGGGTTTCAAGATAACCTATCTTACAACGAACAAAAAGGTCACCATTCCTTCACAATCCCCCCTTTTTCTATGTACCTATTTTTGATCGTTGTATCTCTGGAGCTCTTTTCTGCTAAGTTCTAAGCAATCCTCAGTTTCGACACCATCTAAAGGCTCATATTTCGCCCGTATCAGCATAAGGTGGGCAGCTTCTAATCTCCCCTTTACAATATTAATTAATTTGTTAAAAATACAGGGGCCGAATGTCAATCCGATTACCAGTAAAACTATAGGTCCTGCTATAGTAGATAAAAGGGTGGTTAGCCAAGGGGAATGATTGAACCATGATTCATACCAACTTTGTTGAGCCTCTCGTTCCCTTTTTCGTTGCTCTAGCTGTTTTCGGAGCTCAGCCATAGTGTCTATGACTATGCCGGTATGATCCGCATACGTGCAGCACTCTTCCCGTAAGGCTACACATAATCCCCCTTGTTGTAAGAACAACAGGTCCAACCCTCTACGATTTTGCAACACTACTTCTGATAAAGACCTTACTCATTTTACCAAGCCATCAATAGCCTTTTCAATTCTACTTAGGTCTTCATCCACTGACATTCTCAGATCCCTCATCCCTTGCTGCTGGTTTACTAGGGACGCTACTCCGGTACCGATCCCGGCTCCCCCAACACTCAGCAACACTGCCACTGTGAGTGCTGTAAATGGTTCTCTTTTCATTAAGTGATATTCAGGGGTCACCTGATGTTCAGACACATAATCCTTTGGGTGATATGATATTTGGGGGATGATGAGAACCTGTATGCAATATTCCAATGTTTCATTAAAGTTTTTAGTATCGAAGCCATGAGCCACTGTCTCACATCCCCAATATCCACAATAATACTCCCCTGGGTAATTACAATAACTCCTTCCCGGGTTGGATGCAGGACAAAAATAAAATCCTATCTTGTTTAGGCAGGGTTTTGTTGGCATAAGGTCGCAGAGCTGACAACCAAATGAAGGACTTCCCGAGGTTATTACTGTAGAGAGAACTTTCTGATCCTCGAACCTTATTAGCGACCATTTGAAGGGTTCATGACTAGCCGCTGCTGGTCCCATAACAAGTCCCAGAAGTCCCCCCATCACACACAATTTTAGAGTTAGGGGGTGTTCACTGCCAAAGTTAGTTCGTTGTTTACCAATTCTTTCCATTTCATCCCTCTTACCACTTCCCTCCCGGCCTTGGGTTCTTGAACGGATAAGTGCCTTATTGGTGATTATATTTGGGAGCCCTTTTTCCCCACTATTTATCCTTCTGCCTTGCCCGCCAACTAGGTTGCTGCTAGTTGCGGGGTAACCCATCTTCGCAGCAGCAAGGATATTATTCAGGGGTGGAATTTGCTCCTCTCTCCCACTTCCTTCCTTTAGAATGCCAATTCTTTTCTTTCAATGGTGGAGTATCACACCTGAGTTTCTTTACCTGTTTCCGGCACTTCACTTTTACAATATCCTTATTGAATGATCCCAAAGGCTCATTGTGGTGGTAACAATAAAGCTCAGGGTTAATACCTTTGGAAAATATTTGCCACCAAGATGGGGATCCCACTTTTAGCTCTCGAGCTGCTACCTTTTGACTTAAAACCAAGGTAGTCAGCTCGCGCTGTCCCTCCCAACAAGGCTGGCACACGCTTTTAGGAGCCCTCCCTCTTTGGCAATGAACCCACCACGACTCTCTGCAAATTTTGCAGCAAAAGCATACAAATGGGTAGCAATCACAGTCTAACCAGCTGCATGCCACCCTTATATCTTTATGATTTACATTCCCCTCCCCATTATACAATTTCCCTTTATTTGTTAACCTAATGTCTCGATAGTAAGGTTGTTGTGCAAGTTCCTCTAAATATCCGCAATATCCAGGTGACTCTGAGGTTCCGATTAATTCTTTTTGCAATATCCAGTTATCTCCTACCCAAATGTCCCCCGAGTCCATTTATGGAGGCGTTTTCTTTTTCAAAGTCAATTTTAAGTCACCCGTTGTTCTTTTCACCTCCCATTCAGAGTTATTAGTGTCCTTTGTGAACTTCGATGGATCCACTGGTCCCTTTATTCGGCTGGCATGAGTCCACCCTTTCTCTGCCGTCCGGATGGCCGTGTCTGTGGTGAGGAGTACTAAATATGGTCCTTCCCACTTCGGGGTTATGGGATTTTCTTTCCAACTCCGGATCAATATCCAGTTCCCGGGCTGTACCTAGTGTTAGAGCTACCAGGTACTTATTGATATAAATTTCATAACATTTCAAATGGGGAAAGCCCCACATCCGCTCGGGGTTGGGTTCGGATGTTCAGCAAGGCTAGTGGAATACATTTTCCATCCTCTAGCATCCATTTTCCTGACTTCTCCTTAATCCCCATTTTCCTTAATTTTTCCTTTTCCTCATTAGTAAAAATTATGTTAGTACTTTCCTCATTATGTACTTCTTGGTTTTCTTGCCCCCCTTTTTCTTTTAGGACCATCTCTCTTAAGGCTGCCTACTTAGCTTCTTGGTCCGCTGCTTTATTTCCTCTGCTTTTGAAATCTATCCCCCGTTGGTGTCCTTTTAAATGGACCACGGCCACTCTCCTAGGTCCCCTCAAAGCCTGCAATACTTCAACTATTAGCTTCTGGTGCACTAGGTCTTTCCCCTGTGAATTGATCAAGCCCCTTTCTTCCCATAATTTTCCAAAGGTATGTACCACCCAGAATCCATATCTGGAGTCAGTATATATTGTCTCTTCTTTTCCCTTGAGGAGTTTTAGAGCTCTTAATATGGCATACAACTCACATGCTTGTGCAGACCAAGATTTATCTAAAGTACCTGACTCTATCACTTGCAGGTCGGAACCCCCCCCACAATTGCGTATCCCGATCTCCTTCTTCCTTCAATCATCCTAGAGGATCCATCTACAAATAATCTTTCACCATCTTCTAACTCCTCTTCCTCCAAATCAGGCCTAATCTTTGTTTGCTCTTCAATGGTTGCTACGCAATCGTGGGTTAGGGGTTGATGTTCCGGTTCCCCATATAAAAATGCAGCTGGGTTCTGTAAGGTGGTAGTTTCTAGTGTTAAATCGGGGGCTTCTACTAGAATGCCCTCATACTTTAAAAGTCTCGCATCAGAGATCCATTTGTCTGCCTTTTGTTGCATCACACTCCGGATATTATGAGGAGACATCACCTTTAGGCTACTATTAAAGGTAATTTTTCTAGCTTCTTCAACCAATGGAGTGCATCTCACTACAATTTGCAAGCATGTGGGCCACCCCGTACTCACTGGATCTAAAATTTTTGACAAATATGCCACTGGCTTCTTCCTCCCCGCCCAGTCCTGAGTAAGCACCCCAAAAGCAATACCTTCTTCTATGTTCACAAATAAAAAGAATGGCCCTTAGATCGGGGAGGCTTAGGACTGGGGCATGGACCAGGCTCTCTTTTAACTCCTGGAGTTTGTCTGTGTCCTCTTGGCTCAATTTTAACAATCCTTCTTGTGTTAATTTGTAATACAAAAATCTGGCCTTGCTGCTATAGTTTTCAATCCACTGTCTACAATACCCAGTAAGTCCTAAAATTTGGCGAATTTGTCTTTTATTCTTTGGTATTGGCAATGCCACAATTGCTTGGATCCTTTCAGGATCTATTCTCTTTTCTCCCCTTCTCTCTCGGTCTCTCTCTCTCTCTCTCTCTCTCGGCTTTTCTCTCTCGGTCTCTCTCTTCTCTCCGGGCCCGCGCCCTTCGAGACTGGGCCTCGCGTTCGCACGGTAACCACCACCACACGCGCGGCTGGGCGCGTGCGGGACGAGGGCTCGGCTGGGGCTGACCCACCCCCCGAGGCCGGCCCTATAAACACCGGCTCCGACCCGCAGGAGCGGCATCGTGGACGCGACGGTGGCGGAATGGCAGCGACGAGCACACCGGCGGCGGCGGCCGGCGACATCGCGGCCCCGCAGCGCCTGGGGCGGGGAACGGCGCCGCGCGTGGAGCTAACCCCCACCCGCCGGGCGGCGGGGAGGCGGGATGCCCCCTTCCCTCGGTGACGGCCGACCCCGGCGGCCAGCCCTTCCCGTGCCGCCATGGGCAAGGAGCCGGGACCACTGCGCAGCTTTTTTATTTTCGCTTCGGACACACAGCGCAAGCCTTTTTTTTTTTTTTTTTTTTTTTTTTTTTTTTTCTCTCTTGCCCTTCCACCGCTTGTGTTTTTTCTCTCCCCTTCTCAAGTAATGTCCCAAATACTTGACTACCTCCTCCACAAATTGAAGTTTGGCTTTGGAAACTTTCAGCCCTTTAAGTCCCAGAAAATTCAATAGCTGGATACTTTCTTCTCTTACGTCCTCCTCCAATTTCCCTGCCAGCAATAGGTCATCCACATATTGTATCAGGGTCACCCCCGGCCTAGTTTGATAATCTTGTAAGATCTGTTCCAGTGCCTGTCCAAACAAGTTTGGAGATTTCGTAAACCCCTGGGGTAACACTGTCCATCTAAGCTGTTGTCTTCTTCCTGTATCAGGGTTTTCCCATTCGAAAGCAAAGTAATCCCGGCTTGCTTCATCGAGGGGACAGGCCCAAAAGGCATCCTTTAAGTCCACTACACTATACCATAAATTATCAGGTCCTAGCTTGCTCAAAAGGGTGTAGGGGTTTGCTACTACAGGAAACCTCGCTATGGTCCGTTTGTTTATCTCCCTCAAATCATGTACTAGACGGTACGACGGTACGTCTTTTTGACAGGAAGTATAGGTGTATTGTAGGGAGACATACAAGGCTCCAGCAGCCCCCTATTTAGTAGTCTTTCTATCTCAGGTTTTAGTCCCCTCCTTCCTTCTAGGGAAATGGGGTATTGCTTTATTCTCACGGGTGTCCCAGTCTGGGGTTCCTCCTCTGCCCCGAGATCACCCCAGAGGGACACGAAGGTGGTTCAAAACCTGGTTTTCCCCGAAGCCACCGAAGAGAGACTGCCGGAGACAGTTTTCTCTTTTTCCAAGGACAGTTTATTGTTTCTTATCTCTGGGACACTTTGCCTGGCCAGCAGCGGTCTGCTCAGCCTGGCATCCATGGTGGAATCTGCCTGGTCAAGGCAGGGCTTATCTTATATAGTATTACATGTTTACAAAATTTTACCAATACAATGCAATTTTATTAAATGGTCCAGCCCTGACCCCAACCAATCCAAGAGGCCAACGTGTCACCCAACATGGATGACATGGAGAAGAAGGAGGAAAAGGTGTCCACCCTCCAAATTCTCCATCTTGGCCACGTGTCCCTTATCATAAACATTCAAGAAAACCTATTTATCTACGTTCTAACATTCTAATTTACACTCTACTCATCATTATTTTCTGTGTCTCTTCTCTCAATGTGGGCAGATTCTCCCAAGGAGCCAAATCCACCCCCTGCAGCTCCTGGGCAGCACTCAGGGGTCTCTGAGGGGTCTGCCAGGGGGGTTTTTGCACCCCCAAAGGAGCCAGGGAAAAACCCTGGACTCCCACACACGGGGACCTCAGAATTCTTAATTTTTATCGTGAATGGGGCTATTTTCAGTTGTCCAACGCTTCCTGGGTTGTACCACACATCAGGACTTATTCTGTCCTCATCCTCTTGTCTAAGGGGGTAAAGTCTAATTCCTTTTTCACTACTTCTATTTGACTTCCTAATTCTATGATCATGTCTCTTCCTAATAGGTTATAATCAGATTCTGGTACTAGTAAAAAGTCCCCTATTCCTATCTTTGATTCTGATTCCACCGTCACCCTTTTTATCACCCCTACTTCAAAAGGTTCTCCTTTTGCCCCCACCACAGTGGCGGTTTCTTTAGACAGGGTGCATCCCTTGGGCAAAAATTGAATGGTAGATCTTTCTGCACCCGTGTCGACCAGAAAGGTTATCTCCTGGTCATGGGGACCTGCTCTCAGTTTTATCAAGGGCTCTTTTTGTTGTTTCCGGGTCCCCATTAAATAGAGCCCCTGACCCCTCTAATCTGCTTTGAATTTTCTCATCTCTAATTAGAACTCGACATTCCCTCTCGAAATGTCCTCTCTTTCCACAATAAAAGCACACCTTCTGGTCTTGCCTCTCCCTCGAATCTCTCGGACCCCCAAACTCTCTTATAGGCTGTTTTTGCATCTTTCCCTGATCTTGCCCTCTACTTTTCCACACCGCTATGGGGGAGGGGCTGTCATAGTCTCCTCAGCTCGACCCCCCTTCTTCTTCTCCTTATTCTCTCTAGATTTTTCTGTTAGTTTAAAAATAAACACCTCTGGGCTGCCCACCCACACCTTAGCATATTCACTCTCCTCCAGGTGAAAAGGTTTCTTTGTATTTACCCAAATGTTTAGTTTTTGCTTCACCCAGTCCTCGGAAGACCCAAATACTGGCCAAAACACACCCTTTGAGATTTCCTTTCCACCCCATATCTCTACACAATAGTGTATCATCCTAACCTTATCCTTCCCCCGTGTCCGGAAAATGTTCCCAATTATCTAATAAAAACCCCAAGGGACTGTCCCTTGGTAGAGGTGGGAGTTTAATCCCTGCAGGAGGCTTACTCGTCCCCTGTCCCATTCCTCCGGAGTGCCTTCATTCGCACAAAAAGTCACTTTCGCTTCCCGTTTCGTGGCCCAAGCCCTCGCGGGTCAATGGGAACCGCACTACTAAGGGTCAGCACTCACTTGGGGAATCTGGCTGCCAGTTCCCCTCTCAGTCACACACCACGTCGCCGCACTCCGGGATCCCGACCCCGCCTGAATGGATCCCCTTTTACTTACGCGTTCCGCGTCTTCGTCCGGACTTTGTGCACAAAATTTAAGGGGTCAACCGGGCCCTTTCCTCCTTTGCTTTTGCCTTCTGGTTTTAGGTTCATCGGTTGAGGTGGGAGCGGGGGCTCCCGTCCCTCGGGACCACCAAGAGGGTGGGGCGCGCCTTCCCACAGACGGGAAATCCCCCTTACCCAATCTCGATCCGAGTCATGGCACCAAATTGTTATAAATGAGCACAAAGGGCCATACTCAAAACCAATTTGAAAAATTTATTGAGTACAGACGGCAAAAGCAAATTGCAGCGCTGGGTGGCATGGAGACTCCGCTCCACAAAACTGCCACGCTTTCCCCCAAAGTTCGTTCTCTTTTAAGTCCCCTGATTTCCGGGTGCGCACGTTTCTCCGGTTGCTAGGGGGTCTTCCGTTGTCAGCGCTGATCCTTGCAGTACCCTTTGTTTTCCTAAAAAAATTACTAAGACGTTTGGTTATTGTGCTAGCCTAAGCAATCAGTAATCACATACCCACAGACCAGCCCGCATATCCGGGCTTCAAGATTACTTATCTTAAGCCTGCATGTCTGGGTTTCAAGATAACCTATCTTACAACGAACAAAAAGGTCACCATTCCCTCACAGGGGGAGCAGGCGGAAATCAAAGAACCTACTCGCCGGTAAATCCGAAGGACATGCAGGCAATTGTCAAAGCGATTACGGACAGGGGAATTAATTCTGCTATGGTTTCCACACTCATTGATAGTGTTTTTGGAGGCGATGACATGCTCCCCTTTGATATCAAACAGACTTGCAGGCTGATTTTCGATGGGGCGGGGATGATCGTTTTTAAACAAGAATGGGAGGACAATTGTGTAAAGCAGCTAGCCTTAGTAACAGGGGCAGACCATCCACTGCACGGCTCCAGCATACAGAGGCTAATGGGCACAGACTCAACTATGATCACCCCACAAGCACAGGGAGAAGGCCTGTGGGCCCATGAGGTCATGACAACAACTCATGCTGCCCGAGAAGCCATCCGTTCAGCTTCTAAAGTAATAGCCAAACCTTCGCCATGGTCCACTATAAAGCAAAGTGAGAGTGAGAGCTTCACTCAGTTTGTGGACTGTCTTCAGGCAGCATTAGATTTCTCTGCATTACCTTCAGAGGCGAAGGGTCCTGTGCTAGCAGACTGCAAACACCAGCAATGCAATTCAGCCACCAAGGACATTTTAAGATCACTGCCACCTGGGTCCAATCTCACAACCATGATCAGACATGTTGCAAAGGAAGAGCACCTAATTCCCATCCAGGCAGCAGTCCGTACTGCAATAACCAGTGTGATGGCATGCTTTAACTGTGGCCAGGCAGGCCACGTAGCAGTAAACTGCCCCCAGTCAGGACGCCCACCAGCAGCTGCTCCGCCACGCCAGGGGAAGCTTAGGGGACCGTGCTGGGCATGCGGAAAGAAGGGGCATTTAGCTAAGGAATGCAGATCCAAGCCTCAGGGAAACGGGAAGGGGAGGGGGCAGCCTGGCCATACCCAGCCTCCTCCATCCTGCAACATGCAATGGCCCAGCTACAGCAACCCTCAATGGGGCAGGGGGCTTCCACACTCATTACCCCCTCAATATATGACCAATTTTGTTGCTTAACCAGCAGCTCAATCAAACCAATCCGCATCTCAGGACTGCCCAGAACAGCTCCCTGGGGACAAGGCATCTGGGTGGCTTTGGCCATGAAAGCAAAGGAACAAGACCCATGGGTGGACTTTGCTGTGAAGGTGGGTAAGCACCCACTGATCGTGTGGGCAGCGTGTCATCTCCACAACAGCTCTGACAACTCGGCCCTCTGCCTTCCCTTTTGGGTAGACACAAGATCAGAAGTCACCGTCATCCCAGACATACACTGGACTCTACTATGGAAGCTATAAGAAGGCCTCATGGTTAGCAGAGTTGGAGGGATGACCCGAGCCCGCAAGAGCACCCAACCGATAGCAATAACACTCTGCACCGAGAGAGGACCAGGAAGGACTATCACCCTTATAACATACGCTATGTCGGATTGCCCACCCTTGTTGGGGAGAGATGCCCTAGCCATGCTGGACGTTAGGGTGATAAATTTATTCTAAGGGCCACTGTCACATTCCCGCCATTGCCCATCAAACTAACTTGGAAATCAGTCCATCCGGTATGGGTCGCACAGTGGCCCTTGTCCAAGCCTCGAATTACTGCTCTCCTTGAGCTAGTTGGCTGTGAGCTACACAAGAATCATATAGAACCCTCCATGAGCCCATGGAACACCCCAATCTTTGTAATACCTAAACGGTTCGGTGAAGGCTTTCGTATCCTGCACGACCTGCAGGAAGTGAACAAGAAAATCCAGCCGATGGGCCCGGTACAAACTTTACTGCCCATGAACTCGATGATACCTAGAGGGCAACCCTGCACAGTGCTTGACATCAAAGACTGCTTCTTTTCTATTCCCCTTCACGAAGATGACAAGGAGCGGTTCGCCTTTTCCATCATCTTTCCAAACAGCCAGCGGCCCAACCTATGCTTTCATTGGAAAATGTTGCCCCAAGGAATGACCAACTCCCCTACCATCTGCCAGATCACAGTAGACCGAGTGCTAGCACCGGTCTGGCAGAGCAATCCGACTGCAACCATCATCCAGTACATGGACAATATCCTGATCTCCGCACCATCAACAAGCCAAGTGGACCAGCTGGTGTCAACCATCTCCAAGACCTTAAAGACAAATGGCTTTGAAATAGCGAGGGCAAAAATAAAAAAGGGACCGTGCGTGACCTTCCTAGGAGTGGGAATCACAAGCTCCTATGTAACTCCTCCCCAGATAAAAATCTGCCAAAACATCAAGACGCCCCATGACGTACAGCAGCTGGTAGGATCCTTGCAGTGGCTCCACAACATCATCCTGATTCCTCCCGAGGTCATGGACCCTCTAAACGACCTTTTGAGAGGAAAGAACCCATGGGAACAGAAAACCTTGACACCAGAAGCGATAAGCTTGCTCAACTTTATCGAACACCAGATGTCAGTGAGCACGCTCACCAGATGGGATTCAAGTGCACCGATCGATCTGTATGTCCACTTTACAAAAAAGGGGGGAGTGGGAGCCTTAGCCCAAGGACCCCCCGACAAAGCCCAACCGATACAATGGGTGGTCTTGGGGAAACCGTCATGCGCTTTTTCCCTAGGAGTCGAGTGCCTCAGCAACCTCATAATGACAGACAGGAAACTCGCCCTAGGACATCTGGGCATCGAATCTGCCACGATATACTAGCCCTTCCGCAAACAGCTCTCTGCACAGTCAACAACAGTATCTGAATACCTAGCCATGGCCCTTGCAGGCTTCGGAGGAGAGATTCGCTACGTGCCAAAACCCCCGTGGACTCAGCTGCTCACGGTCGTCGACATTGACCTCCCACCAAAGATAATCGACCAACCGCAGGCAGGACCAATCATCTTCACGGACACATCGTCGCTGACCTCTACCGCAGCGACAGTATGGCAGTCAGGAGAACAATGGTAGTGTGTCAAGACAACCGACCCCACGCTTTCAGTCCAACAACTTGAAGCAGCTGCCGTAGTGCTAGCATGCGGACTGTTCCCAGAAGAACACCTTAACATTGTGACTGACTCCATATTTGTGGCCAAGCTCTGCCTAGCCATGTCCGGACCAAGTGTATCAGTGTCCGTGGTGGCAACGATGCTAGAAGAAGCGCTCTATTCTCGGAAAGACACCATATCTGTCATCCATGTCAACAGCCATAACCCAATCAAAGGATTCTACCAGATTGGCAGTGACAAGGCTGCCGCTGCCGCAAAAGGCGTATGGACGCTGAAAGAAGCCCGTCAGTTGCATGAATCCCTTCACATCGGAGCAAAAGTACTTGCAAAGAAGTGCGGAATTTCTGCCGCGGACGCAAAGCACGTCGTCGCCACTTGCCCTCACTGTCAGAAATCACCACTGTGGTTAAGCAGCGTGAACCTCAGGGGCCTTAAAGCCTCAGAAATATGGCAGACAGACTTTACACAATGCCAGTTGTTAAGACCCCGAGCATGGCTCACAGTTACCATGGATACATACAGCGGCATGATCATGGCCACACAGCACCTCAAGACCAATTCCAAAGCAACCATCCAACACTGGCTGACAGCCATGGCATGGCTTGGAGTTCCAAAACAAATCAAAACAGCCAACGGCACAAACTTCACCTCAAAGACAGTCCAAGCGTTCGTCTCGAAATGGAACATCGCCTTGGTACATGGCATCCCATACAACAGCACCGGACAAGCCGTCATTGAAAGAGCAAATCAGATTCTGAAAACCAAACTGGAAGTACTAGCAAAGACAGAAGGTTTCGCCAATGCCATTCCTCGGGGTGACCAGGCTCACATACTAGCAACCGCGCTGCTAGCATTAAATCAATTCCCCAGGGGGAATGAAACAAACAGTCCTGTCCAGAGACACTGGGCCACTCGAGCACTAGAGAAAGGCCCACGGGTTGTGATCAAAAATGAACTGGGGGAGTGGGAACAATGTTGGAGACTAGTGCTTACAGGGTGGGGGTATGCAGCCATTAAAAGAGATGGGGACATCAAATGCTATCCACTCAAATCAATCAAACCAGACCTTCAGAGTGGAGCTAATGAGAATTGTGAGACTTTGTTTGCAGGACTGGATCATCGGATGCCCCCGCGACCTACCAGGAAAGAGAGAGATACCACCCCACAACCCGGCATCACCTGAGAAGCTCGTACCATCAAAATCAAAGCAGCAATGGTATCTCTGTGTTATGCTGTTTCTAGGGTTAGTAGGCAGAGGACAGGCAGACACAAAGCATTACCCTCACCAGCTGTTCAGGTGGGTTCTACGCCATCTCTCACGTGAGAGGGTCATCAAAGAAATTGTTACAGCCGACACCCCATCTTTCAAGTTCAGGCTAAAAGACATTTTTCCCTCGCATACGGGGTTCCCCAAATTTGAAGAGACAACATTATTTCAGACCTATTGGTGCCTTGCCTCCAACCCAGGAAAAAGTTACTGTAATTACCCAGGGTATGGATATTGTGGATATTGGGGGTGTGAAACTATCGTAACAGGCAATAGATGGAAACCACAACAGCCTGATAAGTTCCTGCAAATTAAATATATTCCCAATGGCTGTCTCAAACCAAAATTTAATATGGATAGGTATGTGATCTTACCCTAAGGCAAGAAACAACACACCTGCACAGGCTATGTCATGACAATCCTACAGCCGACCCATGATAGCTGGGCCACGAGCAAAGCCTGGACAGCGTTTGTTCACCTTTCTCACCGCATCTGGGTGAACATACAAATTATCAGATTCCCATCTCCAATATCCCAATCAGTCGGACCCGATCTGGTTCTTACAATGAGTACGTCCAGGGAAGAAATCGCAGCTAACCATAGCTCTAGCCACAAAACACAGATGTTAAAATCTACCTCCTCCCCATCCGATCTATTAGCTAAACCAACACTCTCCAATCCATTCTTAAGCGTGTTGAATGCTACCTTTTTATCGTTAAACCAATCCAACCCGAACCTCACAGAATCATGCTGGTTATGCTATGATGCACAACCCCCTTTTTACAAAGGTGTAGCCCTTAATCTCCCATTCATCTTTTCAAAGTCAACAAATCCACGCCAATGCAGATGGGACACCCTCTGGAGAGGCATTACCCTAAGCCAGGTTATGGGCCAAGGCAAATGCTTTGGCAATGCAACCTTGGCAAAGCAGATGGGCAACGTCTGCCAGCAATTCGTCAAACTTAAAGGGGGGAAGTTCCAGTGGGTGATCCCAGCTGCATCAGGGATGTGGGTCTGTCAACGATTAGGGGTAAGCCCATGTGTACCCCTTGACAAATTCGATCATTCTACCGACTTTTGTGTCCAAGTTTTAATTGTCCCCAGGGTCCTGTATCACCAGGGAGAAGAAGGGCACCGCTTGTTCAAGGAACCCGAACAGATCCACAAGCGAGAAGTGATAACAGGCATCACCATCGCTATGCTCCTCGGCTTAGGAGCTACCGGCGCTGCCACAGGCGTCTCCGCCCTTGCAACACAACATCAAGGAATGGCCCAATTGCAGATGACTGTCGACGAGGACTTGCAGAGAAGTGAGAAATCCATTTCTTCCCTAGAAAAATCCCTTTCCTCACTCTCAGAGGTCATCCTCCAAAACAGGCGAGGACTGGACCTTTTGTTCATGCAGCAAGGAGGCCTGTGTGCCACCTTGAAAGAGGAATGCTGCTTTTATGCGGACCACACCGGAGTCATTAGAGACTCCATGGCCGAACTGAGACACTGACTGAACCTGAGAAAAATGGACAGAGAAGCTCAACAGGGCTGGTTCGAGTCATGGTTCAACCAATCCCCATGGCTCACCACCCTAATTTCTACCCTAATAGGCCCACTCACTATAATCTTACTAACACTAATCTTCGGGCCCTGCATGTTGAACAAATTGGTGCTATTCATTAAAATGTGTCTAGAAACGGTTAACATTATGTTCGTCGAATGCCGACAATTGCTTTAAGGCATGCCAGTTACTAATACATTTACAATTTTATACTAACTTAACTAACCCATGAAATTTTATAATTTCTACATTTTATAATTTTATACAATTTTTCTAATCATGAGAGAGGGGGGAAATGTGGAGAGTTAGGGATATGCGAGCGGAAGAACTCGAGCTGTACAATCAGTTAGGACCCCTTGCCCCCTCGCAGTCAGACCTTTGCTCCATGCCTGGCCTCACCCAGCCAGACATGAGCAGAAGAAAATGCCACTAACAGCCCAAGTTATAAAAACCCTGTGACCCTTCAATAAATGCCATTTTGCTGTCCACCAAATTGGTGTCAGGAGCATATGGACCAAGTTGCCCTGGGTTTTGGGCTGCTGTGCCGGGCTTAATCCAGAACCAGGTCGCCGCAACACCTAGATGAACCCTATTCAGAGGTGTCTGCCCGAACTTGCCCTAAACCAAAACAAATATAGTAATTGGTACCCAAATTGTGGCTCAAGAAAGTGGAAAAAAACCCCTGTCCTGATTGCAGTTTGGTTGTCCTTACTATGTATTGGGATAAAGCAGTCAGTATCCATGTTGCTTGAACTCATAATGTTGCTTTTGGTGGAGGCCTTCATCTGTCTCTGATCCCTAGGCCTGTTTGAGGTTTTATAAACTTTCTAGTCCCTAGGCTTATTTTCCTATCCAGAGATAGCTCCACTAGTGTCCCTAACAACATAGTTTTAACAGTACAGGGGCATGGATTAGAAAAGCTATTGTTCTGGGCTCAGTGATAATGATTTATAGAAAGTTTAAAAAGGTACTAAAGCTTGTTCCAGGTATGCACGGCTTATGTTTTCTTCATCCTACCCTCCATCCCATTTGCAGTAGCAAGCCTGGGGGATTTATTAGTAATTGCACCCAGTTTGTTAGAGGAGGTTGAGAGCATCGTGCTAATATGATAACACCGGATATTTTCCCCTTCATGATCATAGGGGCTATCTCAAATTCTAAAGGTGTGTGTACTGTGTCTCCCACAACAAAATACTCACGCTCTATGCGGCAAACCATCATATCAATTAGGGGGCTCGAAACGTCCACTAGAATGATCGTCCACTCAGCAGATCTGAAATGAAAACTTTTGGTAGTCTGGACCCGAACACGGCCACAAGACTGCCTGACTTGGTCAAGAGACCATTTAACATTTACATTATCTGTTATACCCACATTGTCCATCCCCTCCTCCCCCTTTATTTTTAAGGGAGAGTCTTTTGCTAGAGTATAGCCTGCAGAATTTATATCATGGCGCGTTATGGTGTTTATAGCAGACCCGCACCTCAATTCTAGTTTGTTTGTTTGTTGAATTTCTTCTGTTTCCTGTTCTGAGGACAGTCTCTAGCAATATGTCCTTGCTGCTGACACTGGAAACAGGTGATGTTTTTCAGCTGCTATGATGACATCTGCGGCTTATTCATCTGTGGTGGTTCAGGAGCTGAAGGCTCAGGTGGTGCTGGACTCGGGGTCTTCTCTGGAGTACTGAACATCTCCGCTCTGTGGGTGCAGGCTTTGATCATCTGTGCCAGGGTTGGTTCTGGGTATAGTGGCAGACTCAGGATAACTCTCCGACAAGCTTGATTGGCGTTTTTCTATGCCAATTATCTAATCAGTTCTGCCTGCATGGCTGGATTATGCACCTGTCGTTCCACCTGTGCCTTTAAGCGATCTACAAAGCTTGAAAAAGTCTCAGAAGAATATTGTTTAATATTAACATAACTACTAGTTACTTCAACCGTTGGCAATTTGATAAAGGCCTTTTCAGCAACATCACATACCTTATCCAAAATAAATTTAGACAACAATCGAGTTTGCTTTTCAGGGCAGTGTATTTCCCCCTCCCCACATAAATGATTTAATGTAATTTCATTATTATCAGAAACTTTGGAATGTTCAGGATTTTGGTGAAGCTCTATTAAAAGACTGCTTAAGGAATGTTTCCAAATATTAGACCATAATTCATATTCAGCTGGGGTTAGCAAACACCTGAAAAGGTCCTTTAAATCATGCGGAACAAGTTCATTTGATGTAAAATTTGCTCTCATAATGCCCTTAAATATTTCACTTTGCCTTCCAAACTCGCGTTGTAATTTACAAATTTCCTTTCTGTCTTGGTATGATAATGGTTGGTAGCTTCTTTTACCATTATTTTTACCTACATAATGAACCGGGGCTGAATCCAAAATACGGTTAGGTTCAGGGTTAACTGGTAAGTTAGGGGTTAATTGGTTCTGCGCCTCTGCAGTCTGTGGCTGTGTAACTGAGACACATGCTTTCCCTCCCCCTCCCCCTCCTCCTGCTCCTGCTCCTTCGGGGTGTGGCTCCTCCCTCCCGGAGTGAATAGAAGGATTAGGAGGCGGTGTAGGGTTACAAGGTTGGAATAATGGGTTAAAACAGCCAGGAAAATACTGAGCAGAAATAGGTGTTGGATGCATGAACAGATTATTTGAAGAAAAAGGCATATTGTAAGAAGGTATTACAGGTTTTTCTGCCTGCACTAGAGAAGGGTGATTTTCTAAATTAGTATGCTCAGAAGGCAAGGCTGACAGAGATGGATACAGTGGCAAGTTTGTAGCAGGTTGTTCAGAAGTTTCTAAGTCTGTATATTTTGTGGGATCTTTAGAATTAGTAGTTTCTTGAGGTATTTCTAATTTCTCTTTTAATTCAGGGACAGAAGGTTTCGAATTAGGTAAAGAGGGCTTTAAAGAATTTTCCTGTGGTTGATCTTTGTTGTCTAATTGTGATAATTGTTTGTGAATATCTAAAAATATAGGCAAAAATAAAGCAGCAGTAGTATCACCTTTCTTTATTTTAGAAGTTAATAAATTCCCAACACTGTCCCAAAATAAAACCGAATTGATATTTTGCTTTTCAAATTCTATAACTTCTCGAGACAACCAGCTAACAAACTTTCCAATCTGTTTCTTAGAAATTACAACATCCTGTGCATCTAACATTTCTTTAAGCTGAGAAATAATACTCTTTTGTTGTGCAGAGAAATTCCCCCCCATTCCGATGTTATAAAAACAAAATGCACAAGTCCCTTACTTTTGCAGAAAAGTTACACAATAGCAGTTAGTCGCAAACCCAGGTGGTGTTTCTGAGTGGGGGTGCTGGGCTTTGTTACAACACGTGGCTGCCGGTATGGCCACACAGCCGTTCCTGGGGAAATCCTCCTCAGGGAATTCCCCTCGCCTGTGCTTACAGCAATAACGTAGCACACGCCAGGCAGAGTCTGGCTGAGCACGTGTAATGCCAGGTGGGTTGCGCAACACTGCCCACATGCTCGCTGCTCTGCACTGCAACTGCCGCTGCTGCTACCACCCCGAGGGGTACAAACCTCCCCCCACGGGCCTGGAACCACTCCATCTAAAAACACCCCCCCCTGTACCTCGGGGCTAAATTGGGGTTCACACCTCCCCGAAGGGATGTTTTACCTCTCTCAGACGAAGTGCGGTTCCGCTGTACTGTGCGAAAGCTCTAACCCGGAAACGGCTCCTTCAATTCCCCGGAGGAGTTTTCTGTCCCGTCCTCCTGTGCTCGGGGCTGGTAAAAGCAGCTCCGCAGCCACAGAGGTAGATGAACAGCCCAAACGGCCTTTTAAAGTCCAAAGACTGGGACTCTAGGCAAAGTAGTGTCTAAAAAGCAAGCCCCACGTTGGGTGTCAACTGCAACAATATTTTGTATCTTTTTCCTAATTACTTAAGATCTGACAAAGTATCTGCATGGATTAGAACGGATACAAAAGAGGGTCTTTCAGGTCTCAGGTTTATTCCATGGCGATGGCATGGCAGGAAAGAGGGAGATTCTCTCCGGGAAAGGGGAATTCAGGAGAGGGGAATGGGAGTGGCTTTGGCTGGCAGCCAATGGGGTAAGGTCATGGGGGGGTCTAGGTTCAGAATACCAAAACTCTAGGTGGGCTACAAGGTCACAGGGGAAGGTCACAGGACAGGAAGAAGGACAGGGAACTGGGGACCAGCTGAAAGAGATGGACAGAGGTATGCACCTCATTACAACATGCAGCTTCTGTAGAAAGAGGGCTGAGATATCCAGAGAAGCTGATGAGACCCCTGACCCAGGAGTAGACCCAGGTGTGGAAAATCCTGAGTGGTGTGGAGAATGGGAAGATGTGGGCCAAACCCTGAAGGAATTTTCTTACACTATAGCCTGGGACTTCCCACATAAACAAATTCCGAAGCCAGATGAGGTGGGAAATACCTGAAAGAAAAGTGCCATGATCACTCTAACAAGAAAAAGCTCATTGCAATCAGCTGGCCCCTGGCAGATGCTTATCGCACACTGCTAGATACTGTGGGGCAGCAAACAGAGGCGAGGGAGCAGGGAGATAAATCAGCAGCTACCCCAGTCACTCAGGTTGCAACCACCACCCCAATTACTCAGGTTGTAGCTAAACCAGACAGTAAGCCTAAGCCACTGGCCATCGCTGCAGGAAAGAAGCATACAGGCAAAGCTGATGGGCCAGTGGACAATGACGATCTAGGGGAAGGATCCTCAAAACAAGCTCCTGATACAAAATCAGAAGTCAGAGCAACCGACATAAGATCAGAAGTCACTACTGCGTCCTTATCCCTGAAAGTCCTCCGTGGCCTAAGAAGGATTACATGCATGGCCCAACACATGCAAGAATTGCAGCTATGGAAACACACCTGTAGAAATTAGAAATAAGACAGAAGAGAATCACAAGAAACTCAGGGAGGAGAGGAGAGAGAGCTTTCTCCAAATCTCAGCAGTACAGATCAAAGGTCCTGGTACTGTAGTAATTATGTTAAGACAGACACAACTAGAATCACAACAAGTCCTTTATTACAAAACTTTTCATGCTTTCTTTCAGTGAACCTCTTTCTGAAAACTAATTCCTTCCCTCATAAGTGTAAGGAAAATTAATCCACAAATAGCAGAGTTTTATGTCCAAAAAGGAGACAGAGGAGTCCTTTTTGCTTTATTCGAATAAAGGGAGAGGCCATGGGACATTCCCCTGGGATCGCTCAAATTTTTAGAGGACGCAGCCTCCCTTTTTATCTTATTTTCTCGGCCGCTTTTCCCTCTCTCTTTCCCCATTGGCTGAGGTACTTGAGAGGCACAGACTTCCCGGAACTCCTGACACCTGAGATTCCCCTCTAATGTTGTTGGGGGTTTAGGGTTTTTCTATTACTGTGTCAATTTAAAGAATTTTTCCCATTATCATGCCAATGGAGCTGGCCGGGTTACACCCTGGATCTTTGACAACTCTAGACAAAAGGGGTAGGTGGGAGCAGCTTCTGGAGGGGCTTCTCGTGTTTCCGGAGGGGGATTCGTGTTTCCGGTGAGCTCGGAGGAAGACGCCCCATCTCCAGCCCACACGGCCGAACACGGGAGAGCCAGACGGTCTGTGATCACCTGCCCTGCATCGGCCCCGTTCCAGCCTCCTGCCTCTGCGGACACAGCTGATCACCCGGACAAAAACGGTGAGCGAGGAGCCGCCGCTCCAGCCCGTTCCCACCCAAGACCGGCGTGGCCGCTGCCGCCCCTCCCGCCTGCTTTTCTGCAGCTCCGGGCTTGTTCCAGCTGCAGGACCAGGACCGAGCACAGAGAGAGTGTGCCTGCAGCTAAAGAAAGGACTGGAACTGAGTTAACTGATCTGTTTTGTTGGTAATTTTAACAACTGCTGTTGTTTCTGCTTGTACGGTTAGATATATTAGTAAAAGAGCTGTTATTCCTACCCCCTTATCTCTGCCTCAGAGTCCTTAATTCAAACAATTATAATACTTGGGGGGAGTGGAATTAAAGTCTCTATTTCAAAGGAAAACTACTGCCTTCATCGGCAGTCACCTGTCCTTCAAAAGAGCACAAATGTATAACCTTTTCTAGTAATTTTTAATTTTTATAGAATTCATAGTTTCCCCCCCCCCCCGTTGCTTCTTTCATCTTCTGTTACCCATTTTCATTTACCAGCAAACCTACAGTTTGTTTGTAAAGGCAAATCTCTTTTCCTATTGATGAATCAGTGTAATCCCTCCCATTGTTTCTTTTATCTCTAGGTGCTAACTTTTTCTACTTACAGATCTACAACTTGTTTAAAAAGACAAATGTAACATTCCTCTCAATCCCTCCTTTTTTATTTTTAATAATTGTCTTTACAAACTTTATCTATCATTGTCTTAATTACTTGTTCTTGTGTCTTTTTTGGTTTTGCAATTATTTGCAATGACATCAATTTCTGTCCTTTTGTACCCATCTCTGGGTCAGTAGGCATGGCTATAACCTGCATTCCCTTGATCACATGTTGAATAAGTTGTATTAAGCAAGGGATCATGAATGGTAAAAAATTAGAATTGCTACAGCACAAAAGAGGAAAAAATCAGTTGTTTAACCCACAGTCCACCAGGTAGCCACGAAAACATGTCCCATTCCCATCCTTTCCATGTTTGGACAGGTACATGGGCTAACTTTCTTATTCCTTTTGCTATTTGTTTCACCACCTTTCCATTGTCATCTATTTGCAAACAGCAGTTTGAGTCATGTAATTTGCCACACATGGCCCCTTCTTCTGCCAATAAATAGTCTAATACCATCCGGTGTTGACCTGATTGCTGACCAATCTACTCAGAGGAGAAATGCAATATTTCACGAGGCAGTCCATGGGTAGGCACACGAGGCTTCCCCCAATGTCAACGCACTTGCTACTGCTCCAGTTCCCCCCAGCTGAGTGTCAGTCATGGCTTCCCGTCCTTCTCCTCCAGCTGAGATGTCCAAATCCCTGGGGCCTTAGAGATCTTGACCCGAGTGTGATGGGTCCACCCGTGTTCAGCTGTCTTCATGGCTGTTTCTGTGGTCAGTAACACTTGGAAAGGTCTACACCACTTCACCACCAGCGGTGCGTCTTTCCACTCCTTAACTAGGACCCAATCTCCTGGCTGGATGTTGTGAACAGCAAAGTCCAAAGGCAGGGGCTCTTCCAGATGAGCTTCCTGTCAAAGAGATTTCACAACAGACAGTATCCAAGCCACACAATGTTTCAAATATACATTACTTATCTCTACACCCCCCACCCCCCCACCCCCCCCCACTAGGCTGAGAGTTGCAAGGGTAAGGAATTCCAAACATCAATTCCAAGGGAGATGATTGAATATCTCCCCTGGGTCTGGCCCTTATTTTTTCCAAAGCCAGGGGCAGGAGTTGCACCCACAGCACCTTGGTTTCTATAACCAGTTTCAGAAGGTGTTTCTTTATTTCTCCATTCATTCTTTCAACCCAACCTGAACTCTGGGGGTGCCAGGGGTATGGAGGTTTCATTGTATTCCTAAAGCAGCTATAACTCCTTGAAGAATTTTCCCTGTAAAATGAGTTCCTTTATCTGAGTCTATTGCTTTCACAACCTCGTATCTTGGAATTATTTGTTTTAAAAAACTTTAACAACTGATCCTGTAGTTGCTTAAACAGCTGGAAATGCTTCTGGCCACACTGTTAATTGACATAGTATTACCAGAAGATATTTAAACCTTGCCACTCGGGGCATTTCAGCAAAATCCACCTGACATCTCTGTAAGGGACGTACAGCCCAAGGCCTCCCTCCCCTGGCAAGTTTCTTTGTAACTTTGTTATTGGCTTTAGCACAAATTAAACAATCTCAATAGTTCGTTTTGCCAAGCTAAAAAGACCCACAGCAGCATACATTTTTAGGAAGGCTTCTGTCAGCCCTCGAGAGCCCCAATTACTCCCTTCACAAAGTTTTTTTAAGAATTGTAAGGCCAGAGCTTTTGGGATCCACTGCCTCCCATCCCTTGTAAACCAGTTACTTCCTCTTTCTTCTGCCCCACCTTTTTTTTTTTTTTATTTAATTATCTCAAGTTCCTCTGGTGGGAAAGACAGTTTTTCCGGCAGGGATGTGGTTACTGGGAGTAAAGGGAGGATCTTGGAGATTTCTGGCAACAATGCAGTTTTCCCGAGCTTTTTCATCAGCCAGTCGGTTTCCTATTGCCTCCTCTGAGTATCCTGCCTGATGCCTCTTAATGTGAATTATTGCCACCCTTTTTGGGAAATTCACCACCTCCAATAGGCGAGAGATTAAGTTCTCGTGGGCTAACATCTTTCCCCTGCAAGTTAATAAACTTCGTTCTTCCCACAGTTTCCCAAATGCATGTATCACCCCATATGCATATTTAGAATCAGTAAAAACACTCACTGTCTTATCCCGGTATAACTCACAGGCTCTGATAAGCACATACAGCTCAGGTGTCTGAGCTGACCAGGTGAGGATAACCTCCCCCTTTCTTTTAATTGTTTCCCATTCACGATAGAGTATCCTGTAAACAGTTTCTTTTCTATCACCCTTGAAGGCCCATCAATGAACACATTCCCTCCCTCAGGGCAGGGAGTATCTCTCAAATCTTCTCCAACCCTGTCTGGAGATCTATCACCTGGATACAGTAATGGGGTTCTTCCTGTCCCCCCTTTCTTTAGGGCCATTCAAACAGGAGCCTGGATTAAAATTTTCCCCATTTTTAAATTCTAAATCCTCCTGTTACATTAAACAAGATTCATATTGTAATATTTGAGCATTCGTCACCCACTTAGAGGCTCTCTCAGTTAACAAAGTTTTAATCTGATGTGAAACTTTTTACAATCAGATAACCTCCCCTTGTCAGCCCCTATCAGAGCTGTGGCCACAGTTTCTGCAGCAATGGGGCCAACCTCTGGCCAGCGGGTTTAACAATTTAGAAAAATAGGCGACAGGCCTCCCTGTCCCTCATTCTCTTACACCAAAATTCCTCTAGCATGACCCAGCTCAACACCCACATGTAGTTGAAATTCCTTTGCTGCATCCGGAAGAGCCAAGACCGAGGCACCAACCAATCCATCCCTTAATTTTCCAAAGCACTGCTTCACCTCTGGTGTCCACATCACAACACCAGGACCGCTCTGGGTTAAAAAGTTACACAAAGGTCTAGCCACAACAGAAAAATCTTCGATCCAAGCTCCGCAGTACCTCACCAATCCCAAAAATTGCCGCAATCCCTTGTCAGTCTTGGGCAAAAATCCCCTGCACTCCTTCTGGACCAACACACCGCAACCCCCCAGTCAGAAGGTGCCCCAAATATTTGACTCTTCTTTTCACTAACTGCTCTTTACTTTCAGACACTTTTTGAATAACCACAGATATTTTTGACAATTTCCTTCCCCAGGTATAAAATTTAAGGTGGATCGGGAGACCCCTGTGTCTACCAGAAAACACACCTTCTCTCGATCCGGGACCGACCTTAAAAGTTACTAAGGGCTCCTGAGTGGTGGGTCCTTGATATAATAGGAGCCCCTGACACCCCTAACAATCCATTTCTATTATCCTCTGGACTTCCTCCTCCTGAGGGTCCCGCTGTTTCTGCGAACACTCATTTTTCCAATGCCTTTCCGCCCTGCAGATAGCGCACTGGTTCCTCCCCAGCTGCGGTTTGGGTTGGCCATTCCCTGCCAAACAGGGAATGCCTCTGCCACTTCCCTGTGGCTGACCATGTCCCCTCTGTCCCGGGGGACCCCTTGGACCCTGCGGTTTATTCCTCTGGGGCTGCAAAAACTCTGCCATCATCTTTGCCTTAGCCTTTTCCTTTTCCTCATACCTTCTTACATATATCTGCTGTGGTTTTTTTAACCAATTCTTCCAGAGGCTTATTCTGCCACTCTTCATCTTTTTGTACTCCTTTCCTTGTATCAGGCCAAGCCTTAGTAACAAATTGCACTTTCAGCAATGTGTCAAAGGGTGGCCCCTCAGAATCCATCCCCCCATGCTTCCTCAAGGCATCCCTAATCCTCTCCAACCAATGAGAGGGGCTTTCCTGTTTCTCCTGTTCTAACGACATAGCCTTAGATATGTTGCTCGTTTTGGGGGCATCTGACTTGATTGCCCTGATCAGATAAGCAGAGTAACTGTGGAGGCGAGCCAGACTAGCCTGGCCACCTGGGCCCCACTGGGGGTCCGACCGGGGGACGGCACCATCCACCGTAGGTGCATTGGGTCCAGCCTCCCCCCCGCTGCCCGCGGACGCTCATCCCCTCACAGCTGCCGAGCCCCCCGCAAAACCATTAGTCTCTCCAATGACGCAAACAAAACTCCCAAAAGAAAACCCCAATCCTTCCATGTATAATTCTCATTTCCCAAATATTTGTTTATTTTTGTTCTCCCTCTTTATCACACACCGTATACCAGAGCCTGTCTCTGTCCTGTCACAGTCCAAACACAGCTCCTCCCCTACCACTGCTCCCAGCGAGCACGGCCAGCAGCATCACAGGCGGCTGGCCACCCTGAGCCTCACGGGGGCCAGCGGACACCACCGGCCCTGCTCGGGGGTGGCGGGGTCAGGCACAGCCCCGCGCTGAGCCCCAGCAGCCCCACAGCCCCCAACCCGTGTTCCTGGTCCCGCAGCTCCGTGCCCGGACCTGCCGCTCATTGCCTCACCCATATCTATCACACACTCCTCTTCAATTCTGTTCCAACACACAAACACTCTCCATCCACCCGCCACTGTTGAGACCCTCTCTTGACTCCCTTTTTTGCCCCTCAGGTCATGAACTATCGAGACCCTTTCTCGACCCCCCTTTCTTGCCCCCCCAGGGCATCTATATAACACGGCCTTATAAGCGCTTTTGACAACTTATACTCTGGCCACACAAAATAACAATATTTTACCATAATTTTCATAGTTATCTCTGGGTGAATATACAATTTGTCCCAAGACCTCAGCATTTTACCCAAGGCACTCTCCAGGGGTCCTTTCCCAGCTTCACCCTTCCAACCCTCCATGGGTGTCCTATTTCACCTGTGCAACCAACCCTCCATGGCTGCCCTGCCAGGTGTACCTGTGTTGCCCTCCCTGGGCGCCCTCCCAGGTTTGCTCCCCTAGGATCCCACTTTACTCACTGGTGAGGTTTTCAGTGGTCCTTTCCTGCGGACTCTTTGTGTACCCCTCTGGTCCGCCACTCGTCTGTCTCCTGGACAGTCTCGAGAACCCAATCGATCCCCCGGTGCCAGCCGGCACCCAGGGGAGCTGATCATCGAAACTGGGTGAGGCACGCCTTCAGCTCCACCCGCTGCCTGCCACCCCGGATGATGCAAATATCCCGGTCAGAGCCCCCAGTTGTAAGGAAAATTAATCCACAAATAGCAGAGGTTTATGTCCAAAAAGGAGACAGAGGAGTCCTTTTTGCTTTATTCGAATAAAGGGAGAGGGCATGGGGCATTCCCCTGGGATCTCTCAAATTTTGGAGGACGCAGCCTCCCTTTTTATCCTATTTTCTCGGCCGCTTTTCCCCTCTCTCTTTCCCCATTGGCTGAGGTACTTGAGGGGCACAGACTTCCCGGAACACCTGACACCTGAGATTCCCCTCTAACGTATAACCCTTTCTTTTAATTTTTAATTCTTATAGAATTCATAGTTTCCCCCCCCCCCCGTTGCTTCTTTCATCTTCTGTTACCCAATTTCATTTACCAGCAAACCTACAGTTTGTTTGTAAAGGCAAATCTCTTTTCCTCTTGATCAATCAGTGTAATCCCTCCCATTGTTTCTTTTATCTCTAGGTGCTAACTTTATCTACCAACAGATCTACAACTAGCTTGTAAAGACAAATGTAACATTCCTCTTATAAGCAACTTTTCTTACAGGTAGCTCTACACAACTCTGACTCCTTATTTCCTCTCTGCATAACTGGATAAACCCTAACCTGTCTGCTTCACCCTGACTGTCCCTTGCACAACATCTTTTTACCTTATCTGCCCCTTGCACGCCTACATGGCCCTTACCACCTCACAGAACAACCAACAGACTCTCAGTCTTACATTCTCATTTGAACTGCAACTCATGGCTAGCTAACCCACTCTTTTATAACACCTAAATTCATTGGGCAGGCACAGATGTTTCCACTTCTCAATAATCAGTACAGATGTAATTCATCGGGAGAGATCTCCTTCTGTACCATCCTGCACTATCCTTTCAACCTATCTTATCACATGGTACCTGTCCTGGTTTGAAGGACAGGTATCTGCCAATAAAGGCAGAAGCTTCTCTTTGAAATGGAGAATGTAAACCCCCCTCCCTCCAAATTATTGGAATTTTGAAATTAAGGGGCTCTCAGGCAAAGATATGGGAATTAACAATAACAATTCTTTACTAGGAAAATTAAAATAGAAATACAGTATTACAAAGAACAATCCCAAAAAACCACTGACAGATTCAGAATACAGCCTGACACCCTGTCAGTCAGGGTGTTGGTAGCAGTCCCATTACATGGTGGCCACAGTCCTCCTGCAGTGGCAGATGTGGTTCAGCTGAAGCAGTGGTCCTGTAGAAGTGTGCAGTTTTCCTCTGAAGGTCCAGGGATGATGTGGAAAAGTCCAGTGTTCCTCTGGAATCCAGTGGAAAAATGGATAACTTTCTGTTCAGAATCTCAGTTTTTTATCTAAGTAGGAAATGCTTGGTTCCTCTCCCAGGCTGGAGCATCTCCCAGTGGGATGATGTAATTTTATCAGTCATACAGTGGGACTTAATGGCCCAGAAGCAGATGATATCTTCCTGGAGGAAGGATGGGTTGTGGAAAAGATAAAGATGATTGCCTCACCTTGTCTTAAAGACGGCCCATTTGCCATAATATGTGCCATGGAGATAATGAAATAACTACCCCACCCGGCTTTCAACAGATTGTGATAGAATACACATTTCTGGCCACATCAACCCAACACAGTACCAAACATAGACATCCCCCAGATGGGGATAGAAGGTACACCCCACGATCTGAGCTGTGGTTTTTCCTGTGTGATTGTGGAGAAAACATGAAGAAGTGGGATGGAAAATCTAGTGCTGCTCTGGGAAAACAGGTGCTTGAATTGCAGGATAGGAAGGCTCAGAGAGGAAGTTAGACGAAAAAGGAAGCAGCTCCATTCGCCCCTAGACAAACTGCCAGGTATGATGATGATGACATGTCCGATCCCCTTGAAGGAAACTCCAAGACTTATGCCCAGTGAAAGAAGAATAACCAGGCTTAGAGGGGCCCTGCCTCTAGTCAGGTAGAGGCAAGGGAAAACCATGTTTTTTGGACTGTGTGGATTCGTTGGTCAGGCACATCAGAAACACGAAAATATGAGGCCTTGGTTGACACTGGTGCACAGTGCACACTAATCCCATAGTGACATGTAGGGGCAGATTTTATATTGCTGGCAGGACAGGGGGATCACAGGATTTTTCTTTGGTGGAAGCTGATGTGAGCCTGACAGGAAATGAGTGGAAGACAAGTGGGATCATCAACTGATAATTAACATCTTAAGTACAGCTAGTGAGAATATCTCTTAGGCTCTTGGGTGTACACAGGCACAGTTATGGATGCAATCAGTGGCTGCCTCAGTCATTAGGGACAGGGGAAATGGCATATTCCCTGCTGAAGTTGTTTGGGATAATGCCTCAGATTTAAAAAAATAACTCTAACCCTAGTGGGTTTTAGTTAATTTTACCTATGATCCTGTAACAAGTATGGTAATGGCCTTTGTTTTAACCATACACAATGCGTCAGTAAGTTTGATAAACCCAATTGTTCCTTTAAGATTAAATCATGAGGGTACCATACTGTATCCTTCTGAACACAAAATGTGGGCACGGAACGTCAAAGGAAGGTGATGAACTATTAACTTAAAACCCTGCTCAATGAGGAAACAACTGGGGTTTATATGTGAACCAAACAACCCTGCTTGTGTATACAAGGCAAGGTTGTGTCTGCCTCAGGACAGCATGCCCCACTGTAATGGTAGATGAGATCATTGAGTAAAACTCAATTTAACTTGTGCATTTGTAACTTGGTCAAAATTAAAGGATGTTACTTTTCCTATCAGGTACCTGTTGTATCGTACCAGCATATCAAGGCGAACTTAACTACTGTGCAAAAAATATCACCTGTGCCTATGGGGATGAACCTAACCTTGGTTGCACAATTGTTGAAACATAATGAATTAAAGGAAATTCTTAAAGAAATTAATGAAGAAAAGAAAACTTGAATTATAATACACCATGACACAGAGACTATATGAAGAGTATTTAAAAGATTAGAAAAAGGCCTGTCTCATCTTTAGTGGGATGTGCTTTTTAGGTGGTCACCAACACCAAATGGCTTACTCAATACCCTGGTTCATCGAATTATTACATTACTTGGTACAAGTTTGATCTTGTCTGTTATAATACCTGTTTGGAATTGGAGAATGCTGCAATGAGTAGCAGCTTTGACTTCACTATCAAGAGCATATGATACTGTTTTAAGAGATACCTACCGCACAACTTGGATAGTTGAAGAATCTATATATTAGGAAAATAATTTACTAACCTTGAAGAAGGAGGGGGGAAATTAATCATGATTTTAAGCAGTTAAGATTTTAGCTAAGGCTTAGAAGCAATTCATATTGATCAGGGTGTAAATTAGATAAACAAACAATAGGTGAATGATTATTAGATGCTTAAGCTAGAGCTAATAGAGGTATTGTTAGCCATTATGAGCTTGTTTCAGCTTTGTTTATAGAAAGAGATGGAGCAATTGAACCATTATAAGAATGAACTGAAACCAGCAAAACAGTGACTAGCACCTGGACTTTATACCAATCAGTCACAAAGCAGGGAACATTGGATTGTGCCAGAGGATCATGGCGACCTGATGAAGACATTCCTTACTTCTTCTTTCAAGACCACTGACCCAATTAGAGATCACCGACCCAATTCAAGAAAAGAATTGTGCACATGTGAAGGACTAATAGCTTCATTTTAATACAGAGTGGGGATGGGAGGTGCTAGGGTTATGCATATGTATAAATGTAAGACTTTGGGAAATAAATAGAGGGCAAGGAACCTTGTACGGGGCTGCCACGTCTCTAGGGGACTACCCCTGTGCAGCCCTCCAGTGTCTTAATAAACATACCACTTTCTAACTTTATTTAGTTAGAGAGTCTTTGTCAGTCAACATATCGGTTTTAATGATTCACTCAGAGCTACTCGAGCAAGAGCTGTCTGACTCTGTTGTAGCATATAATCTACTTCAACTAGTCCTGATCCTAGAAAGCAACATGCAGGACTTGCTGCCTCTTGGCCTAGGCTGCCTGTCTGCCTGCATCAATGACAATATCTGAGGCAGCTCTCTGGCGTTCACGGTTGCTATGGCAGCTCATAGACCTGAGAACAGAAGAGGCACCACTCCACCTATGGGAGGTTCCCTCTCCACCCTCTTTGTAGAAGGCCCTCTCCCCCGGCTCCTTTTTCAGGGCGGTGCTGTGGGCTGCACATGCCGGCTGTTCCCTCACCCCAGCTTCTCTTCTCACTGGGACCCAGCCAGAGCTGCGCCCGCCCCCCCCACCCCGCTCCCCCTTCTCCCCCTTGCTGTGACGATGGCAGTGACGGTAGCCAGGGCGGGGGCCTGACTGGTGGGGGTTGAGGGGCCGCACTCAGACCTGGGCCCACCGCGAGCAACATGACTGGCCCCAGCTTCAAGGCAGGGGCTGATAGATCTAGCTCTGCTCCCTCCTTTTTGTTTGCTGGTGGGCTTTGTTGGCAAGCTAAAATCATAAGCCTATCATATTCTAATTCATCAAGGTATCTGTCTTCACGTATACGGGAAATCAAACTTGATATTAATTTCTAATCAAAACTACTGAATTTTGACCACGCCTCATCATTATTAAGTTCATAAGTAGGCCATATCTTTTCTGAGAGTCTGATAAGTTTGGATTAAAAAAAAAAAACAGTTTTTCAATACGAACCCCAAAGGGTTACCTCTGGGAATATTATTATTATTCCAACACTCACAAGAGAATATACACCCCATATCTTAACAGTTACGAATAAGAAAGTCTGTGGAGATCAAAAGAACCAGGAAGAGAGCACAGACCAAGCAAGAGAGGACTTGTACTCTTGTCCTTCGGAGCCACAGCACAGGATTTAACCCACAGCACCATCGCTGGCCTCCAGCCTCCAGCCCACTGGACTGAAATCTGACCCCGGTTTTCAGAGAGCATCCTCTCCTACTACTAGCGGGGAGATGGAGAGCACTAGCAACTCTGCCTGGACCCCCCTAGTCCACACTAAACAAAATTACAGGAGATCTCTTAACACCTAACTCAGGCGCTAAACAGAATTCCACTTTTATCTAGTTACTCACAAGTTTTTATACCAGTCCTGAGGTTCTTGGGCTCTGATACCTTCTGGACTGCAGCTGGGCCCCCTTGGAGTGCTGGCAGGGGCCGAGGAGGGGGGGGCAGGGGAAAAGAGATAGGTGTTCCTCCAGTCCAGGGTGCCTTGGTTTTTGTTCAAAACCGGGCAGAAATCCTAATTAGTGTAGTGGTTTGGATTTGCTAATTTTAATATACTCACTTTTTGCTGTGAGATAGGATTAGGAGCAAAAGCAAGGCAGGCATAAAACTTAAAGGGTGTAAAGAAAACTTTATTAACAATGTTATAGGTAATAAACGAATCAAACTGAATTAAAAGGTTAAATTGGCAAATTTTATTTTCGCGACCGAAAATACGGCCCTGGAAAGCCACAACCAGAAAAAACAACACCGAGCCCGGGTTCGGAGTTGGGTGAACACACCATGTTACCCAGCCTCTATCGCACTGGGTTCCCCTGGTGTTCACGCCGCCTTCTTGGTTGGCCCCCTTTTTATACTGTTTTTCATAGCCTGGAGTGAGACAGTCCTTTATTTCTTTCAGATTCAGCTCTGGTGTCCACACAAGACAACGTCCTTCCTGCTCCTTGACGAGATTTTGTGTCTGTTGTGTATTGCTTTTAGGTGGTTGATTTCATCTTTACGGGAACCAGAGTCGGGGAATGCAGTCCTGGGGGAGGTGGTGGGATTTTCGGGAAATGCTGCTCCCCTGTGAGTTTCCAGGCTTCCCCAGGAGATAGGTGCTTATCAGTAGCAGTCCGTCCTGTAGATATGTTAATTTACCTAGTTCTAAGGCAATCAATGCCTTTGCCTGTGGCTTGTTTATTTTTATTTTGCAGACTTATTTTATACAAAACATGAATTACAATATGGTATATATATATATATATCCCAACAACATAAAGGAATAATAAATTCAGAATAAAAGCTTCAGACCACCCCTCCCCTCCCACACCCTCTTCTTCTTTTCAACTACAATATACAGAAACACTTCAGTCAGTTACCAACTTAAGAATACTCTTTTTCAGTTCACTCTAGGGAAAAGAGTGTCCCCTTTTCAGGCTATAGGGACTTACTTTTCCACAAGAGAAAAAAAAACCAGTTGTCTTGTGGCTTCACTTTTCATGAATAGCAGTTTGCCATCCATTTCTCCGTTGTATTTTCACGGAGAAAACTTCTGTGAATGCCTTATTCTAAGTGCCAATTAATGCAAAACCAGCACAGAGGGGTTTTTCAGATGCCTTGAGGTGCCTTCTCGGGGTGCCCGAACTGATGCCTGGAAAGGCTGACCTGGAACAGAGACTAGACAAAGCAAAAGGAATAAAATAGGTATTTACTGAAAAGATACAATTTGGGCAGTGCAAGAGCCCGGCCGGGGCTACGCCCAGATCAAATCCAAGATGGATCCTGATCACGAGTCTACATTTTTATAAGTTTTGGTTCGTCTACATATTGGGGTCAATTATCCAACCACAGCCCCAGGCTATCAAATATCAGCCCCCTGGCTTGCCCCTTTTCCCTCTCTGTTGTTTATGTTTTTGGGTATTGGTTGTCCTTGATTCTCTAGCTAGGAAGGGATTGTTTTGTCTAACTACCCTGTGAAGAGAACTTACTAACACATAATAGGAAGTTTCAGAGTTACACACTAAGCAGCAGAGATTCTGGAAAAATATAAAATCTAAAATCCAAGGCATCATTCTTAGTCTACTGAAAATGTATCTTTTTAACGATCTAGCAAATTTTTAGTGGATTTTTATGGTTTCTTATGGTTAATTAAGTGATCTTAGCTAGTTTTCTAGCAGAGTTCAGACTGAAATCTATGAAACAAAGTCTTAGATTTAATTAATAATACCTTCAAGAGATTTTAAGATTTTGGATAAAAATTAGTTACACATACCTATAGATATATATGGTATAATCCATCAGGTCTGGCACCCATGTCCAGGGTTGCCTAGTCAGGAGCAGCAAAACATAGAGACAAAATTGCAACATAGATCTAATGAGCCCACACACAAAGTAGAACTAAAACTGTTGCCTGAAATCAAAGAAAAAAACTCTTGCAACAGTACTAAAATGGTAGTATAAAAAAGCAGTTCTTTATTAGAAGCTTCTAAGTGCATCCATACTCATGAGCACACCCACAATTAATCTTCTACAATTTTTATAAGATAAATTAATTAGGATATCTAACAAGTGTATACAACAGGAGATTCATTTGCCCTAGTAACCCACTCCTGTATCAGCCCCTTGGAGTTGGTTCAAGGGGTTCTCTGCCCCACTTCTTATTATATCTTACTGTAGGTCCCCTACTTGGAATAAGACTAAACAATATTTTGGGAAGATATTAGAAGGTCAGTTTATTACTCTAAAATCTAAAATAAAGGGTAGGAAATATACCAGGAACTACATAATTATTATACAGAGCTCTGAATATGTGAGAAATACATCAAAAGCAAAAACCTTTAGGTATCAAAACTCCCTAGGTATCTATAACATAAGCCTAAAAGCCATTCAAAAAAGAAAGCTAGCAACAGAACTTAACCATAACTACAGGACAGCTCAAACTAGAAGGGTCCAGGGCTGAGCTTAAATGGAGCTCCTGGGGTAGTTGACAGAGGGCAGGGGTGGAAACCCCAGGTGAGGCTGGTCCTTAAGACCTATTAGCGCCCTCAGTGTCCTGATAATAGCTTCCCCTCGCCATCAAGGTGTATTTTCACACCTTAAGAAGAGCTGGGAGGAACGTTTGCTGTCAAGAGGTTTAGTTGCTGTGGTTTGTTGCAAGGCTATTTTGGGGTACAGATCCAGGGGCAGGAACTGGAAAAGGGATATGGTATGGTGATCTTATAGGTGAGCCGGGGGGTTAGGAGTGTTCTGGCTGTCTGAGAGGGGCCGTTTAGGCTGGGCAGGATTGGGGGAGGGGGGATTTCAAGCTGCCACTGAGATAGGGTGAAATTCTCTCAATAATTACAAAATATATTATTATAGGGAAACTGATATTCAGTTCTCTGGTGAGCTGAACTGATCCAGCATTCATTTGTTGCACAAGGGCAGAGAAGCATTTCACTGGGTTGGATATCATAGCTTCTATTTATTCTCAATTTTTTCATGGTTTGATCAGACTCACTGCAGGAAATAAACCTCAATTATTCCAAATCAAGGGAGGAAAAAAAAAATTCTCAGTTCTGTGATGTTAAAAATTACTCTATCCTTCTTGTTATAGATAAAAACGAGATCAAGCAGAATTAAACATGATTAAAATAAGCGATATTTATTTTGCGACCGGAACACGGTCCTCTATAGCCATAATCAAAAAAGGGACAGAGCCGAGTCCCGGGTCGGCGCCGGGTGAACACACAATGATTTGAACTCTACCGCTCCGGATCCCCAAATGTTCACAAAAACGCTTTAGTTAGCCCAGTTTTTATACAGTTTTTCCTTGCCCGGAGCGGAGGTCTTTGTCTTCTTTTGTCGTTCCGCATATTCATATGGTTTTCTTTCACTGCGTTGGGCTGGACAAAACCATATTCCAGGAGATGATAAATTTTGATGAAGGCAGGTTCAGGTTTACAGGAAGATGGAATTGAGATGTAACTTGCAGATTTCGGTTTACTGGAAACGGGCATTCAGATGTATTTTTCTTGATGGCTCTGATTACCTTAATTGTGGGTGCTTATCGGGCTCTTATCTTTTGGGTGTTCCCTGGACAGAGCCATCTCCACCTCGGCTACGTCTATTGTCTTGCCAACCCTAGCTCTTCAGCTTTTGCTGGCAGTTACAGTGTTGCGATTAAGCAATCCCTGTTCCTCCCTCTGTAGCTTTTGGTTTTTGAGGTTTTTTTATTATTATTATTTTAGTCATATAGACATTGCTTATTCTACATTAATTTACAACTTTACACTAATTACAATATATCATATATCACACTTCTGATTACATATTTTTTAAAAAAATACATTTTCAACGTTATTCTTCACATAATTTTCCTAAGATCCCTATCTGCATCTAAGTTTTTTTCATCCTTAAGTGCTAATCAGCCTCTTAAGAAATAATTTTGGCCGAGAGAAAATAAAAATCAACACCTTGGTCATCCTGCTGTGTACTGCTCATCGCCCTGCTTTTGGGTTTTCTGGTATGTAATTCACCAAGCAGCTCCTATTGTATTCAGTGGCTCCAACAACAGAACTTTGGTGTCAGACAGCATTTCCACAACAGAATTGCCTGGAAATCACTGTATACCAACAAGCAACTGCCCGGGAAACAAAATGTTTTGGCCCAGGTAGACTTTATCACTGAATTTCCTGGGTCAGATTGTTGCCAATTTAGGGACTATCTAAACACAGGCAAAGAGCCTAGTTTAGAAATGAGACGCTTATTCTGTGCATGGTGGAAGGTGGAGGTTTTTCCACAAATCACGCATACCGATTCTCAAAACTTTGCACTAAATGTACCTTTTAGCAAACAGAGCAATCACAGTTCATTGACAAATTACCTATTTCTCTTATTAATTAGTATTCTGCCTTCTATTGGTTGAATTTGTTGCCCCAAACAGAACACAAACTAACAGAGTTAGTTTATGCGGTGCTTTATTCAGGGCCCGAGGAACCTGCGGACTAGCGTCCAAAGTCAGGATCCCACAGTTCCCTTTTTCCATCAGGTTTTTATACCTTTTTTACAAAGTGGTCTACGTGCAGAAATACACATTCTTCAAAACAATACAGATACATAAATCTTGCAGGTATCATTCCTAAAAGTTATAAATTCTGCATGCTTGTCTACTCAGAACTATAGGCTACCCCCCTTAATCCCCCTTGTATGTTTGCCCATCACCAGAACTCTTTATTTATTATCATTATACTTTAGCCTTATCTTGAAAGTTTCTAGATGTCCTATATGCTCTACTAAATCCTTTGATTATTGTTTTCACAGTTCTAAATGTTCTATATGCTCTACTAATTCTTTTCACTATTGTTTCACAAGGTAGGTTCTCAGGGCCTGTCCAAAAACTGCAGTTTTCTAAGCCTTAGCATGACTACTACTATATCTACATTAGTCCTTTTTCTCATTATTTCGGTATCAACTCCCCCCTTTTGAGCATTCTTCAGATTTTCTGCAAGGATGCTCAATTCTTCAAGTTGTGGTTTCTATGTAGAACGGTGAGTCTTCTTTTCGAGTTGGCAGGATTGCTTCCTTCTGGGTCAGTGCTCTCATGACGTCGAGTATAAGTTCCTTCTCTGGCAATCATTCCTAAAAGACATCTATACATAATCATGCATACTACAATAATTAATACAATCATTATCACATATTGTACAATTGATGATATCCAACTAGAGACTTGGATTCCTAGGGAGCTAAACAGTGCTTCTACCCAGTTATGTTCAGCTTCCTCCTGGACTTCATGCACTTTTGTTTCAATTTGTTCCAATTGACTTATGTCCTTTTCTACTTCTTCTGTGACATTTGGGATATGTATACAGCAATGATTAACCTTTCCTTGAAGGTATCCACAGACTCCATGTTCTTTTAATAAAAGCAAATCTAATGCCATTCTATTTTGGATTGTCATTCTTGTTGTTGCCTGCAATTGTAAATTTAGATCCTTAAATCCTTTCTTTGTAACTGCAGCTAGCCTCTTAGTTTGTCCTAATAATTTGTACAGCATCTCTCGGTTTCTATATGTAGAAATTGGTGCAAACAAGGATTCCAGTACCCATCCAAATTTAACTCCTGATGAGGGTTCATGCCATTCATCTTCATCTCCCTGTCCTAGTTCTTCTGCTACTTCATTTGTTTCTCTCTTTGCTCGTGACTGCATCTCTTTCTGCGTTAATTTAGACTGTTTCCAAAAAGGACATAATGTGGGAACCCCTAAGGTAATTTGTGTTACAGGCCCGTCTAATGGTAAATGTGTTGTCCATTGTCCATGTCCCATAATCCATACTAAATTTCCTGGACTCCTGATAGTTGTATCCTTACAGCTCAAAGTTTTACCCTTCTGGTCCTGCGGGAAAGCTCTTCCTGGAATTGTATGGTTAAGTTTTCTACACTCACAACCCCATTTTATAAGCATTCTGACCGGTGCCAAACTAATTTGATTCTCTGGAGTGTCACAGGTGAGAATTTGAGTGCAGTTCCAATTTTCTTTTGTGGCGCTCAAAGTTTTTGTAGAAGTGCTGGTTTGAGATACTTTTGTGTGAGTGGCATTTCTGCTTCCCGTCCATTGGACACACCAATTAACTTGTCTAATGTAACTATAATGTTCTAATATGCTGGGGCCCCATACCGTTTTCCAACTGTCCCACGAGGATTCCTGCCGGGATGAGTTCTGGCATATCATTTCATAATAGCTTTCATTTTTAGGTATTCTTTTCTTTTGCCAATGTGGTATAAAACATTTCCACTTAGCAGCATCTTCAGGTTTTACTTTTCCCCCTGCCGCTAATTGAATTCCCCAAGCCCTAATTTGTCCTAACCTTCCATGGCTAATTAGACAATCCTTATAGGTTAATATTCTTAATGTTTTTCCAACCTTTTCCCATATTTCTTCAATTTCGATTTTATTTCGTAATTTTAATTCACTACTTCCATTCTTACCTCTTTTTATTAGGGGTAAATTTCCTACTGGAATCACTCCCTAAGGGATTGGTTCCCCTGCAGCTTGTGGCAGAGGTAAACATGCCGTTATTTTTGATACGTTTTGTATTTGTCCAAAATCTCGAATTAACCCTACTACTAAATTTTGTTGTTCCTGGTTTCTCTGTAATGCCAGGCTTGTATCTCTCAATCTATTCCACATATCTACCTGTGCACTGACTGGTATTACCTGCACCGAGTACCCCCTTCGGGTTTTATTTTCCTTTAAAATACCTACATTTATGTCCCCATAATCAAAGTTTTCTCTAATCCACACAATGCATGAGAATTGTCCTACCTGATCAGCTTGCATATGAGATATTGTCAATGTGGTGTTACCTCTTTGCTGTTCCATATCCCAAAATGTCACGATTCCTTCTGTAAATACTTCGTCTGTGGTGATTTGTCTCCAGGCTACCTTTACTTCTTTTAATCCAGCTCTCTGGTTGTCAGAAAACAGACAGGTTAAATTTATTCCCGCACCTTCTGGCACCATTACATCTGGCTTCGGAACTGTAATTTTAACAAATGCTTCTCCCACCTGCATTATACAGACTAATGTTAAAAGAACTAAGTCCTTGCCCTGAACACCAGCTTTGTTGCTGACAGAGGCTGTACTTCCCATCTTGACGGGACCTTCTTGATTCGAGTGTAGTGAATCCAGTTGTCGATCCCTTGGACTTTCACTGCCGTGTAGGTAGTCATGATCACTTGGTGAGGACCGCCCCATACTTCTTTTAAGGGTTCTGTATTCCAGTTCTTCACATATACTTGATCTCCTGGCTGGATGTCATGGACAGGATTTTCCAAGGGCAGAGGCCGGTTACACTGCAATGCTCCCCGCAGTGCTGTAAGGACTTTATTTAAAGACAAAATGTAACTTAACAATACTTGATCTCCTACTAAGTGAGGGTCCCCTTTGTAAGTTGCAGCATGATATGGCTTGCCATACAAAATTTCGTATGGACTTACTCCTATCTTTTCTTTGGGTTTAATCCTGATTCTTAGTAAGGCTAGAGGTAGTGCCTGAGGCCACTGTATCTTTGCTTCCTGACAAATTTTCTTAATCTGCCCTTTTAATGTCTGATTCATTCGTTCTACCTGGCCACTAGATTGTGGTCTCCAGGGCGTATGGAGATCCCAAGCTATCCCTAATACTCTGGCTACCTCTTGGACTACTCCAGCTACAAAGTGAGGTCCCCTATCTGAGGACATTCCTAATGGGATCCCAAATCTAGGAATGATTTCTCGTAGTAAGGTTTTAATTACTTTCTTTGACTGGTTAGTCCTGCAAGGGAAAGCTTCCGGCCACCCTGAAAAAGTACACACATACACCAGTAAATAACGGTACCCTTGTGCTTTTGGTAGCTCTGAGAAATCTATTTGCCAATAGTCTCCTGGTTGCGGCCCTACTTGTAACTTTCTTAGTTGTATTTGCCTTCGTGTCACTGGATTATTTTTAATACAGACAGGACACGTGGCGTTAATCCGTTTTGCCATTGTTAACATCTGCTTGGAAATCACCTCATGTTTTAAAAATTGTACCAATACATCTGCTCGCCAATGGAACTTGTTATGTTCGATTTCTAAAATTGTTTTCATTACTTTTGTTGGCAGTACAACCTGACCTTCAGCTGTGGCATACCATCCTTTTTCGTTCTTCTGGGCCTGGAGAAATTGAGCAAGCTTCTCATCTTCATGTGTATACCATGGTTTCTGCTCAAGAAAAGAAGTTGCAGGGTTAATTCGCACTGGCAATAAAGCTAATTGTGTCCATACCTCTCGGGCAACCTGTTTGGCAACTCTGTCAGCCAACTGGTTTCCTTGGAACGCTTTTCCCTCTTCCTTTTGATGTCCTTTTACATGCATCACTGCCACTGCCTGAGGTTTATGCACTGCTTCCAATAGTGCTAATATTTGTTCTTTGTGCTTAATTTCTGATCCTTGAGAATTCAACAGTCCTCTTTCTTTCCATAGTGCTCCATGTACATGTATTACTCCAAAGGCGTATTTTGAATCAGTCCAAATGTTTACTCTTTTCCCTTGACTCAATTCTAAGGCTCTCACCAGAGCATGTATCTCGGCTTTCTGGGCTGAAGTTCCCGGGGTTAAAGCTCGAGCTTCTATTATTTGTGTCAAAGTCACTACTGCATATCCCGCATACCTGGTTCCGTTTTCCACAAAGCTGGATCCATCTGTAAACAGTTCCCATTCTGGATTCTCCAAAGGCTCGTCTTTCAGGTCCTTCCGGCTGGCATACACCTGTTCAATGATTTCTACGCAGTCATGTGTCAATTCGCCTCCTTCTTCCTGGCTGCTGCTCCTAAGAAATTCTGCTGGGTTGAGATGATTAGTTATTTTTAATTCAATGTCATCTTGTTCTCGGAGAAGTGCCTGGTATTGTAACATGCGGCTTGACGAGAGCCAATGCCCCCCTTTTTGTTCCAAAACTGCAATGACCATGTGGGGAACAAATACTTCCATCCTTTTTCCCAGAGTCAATTTTCTGGCTTCCCGAATTAGAAGCACTGTTGCTGCCACCGCTCTAAGACAACCTGGCCATCTGGCACTTACAGTGTCTAGCTGCTTTGAGAAGTACCCCACCGGGCGCTTCCATGAGCCCAGTTTTTGGGTGAGCACCCTTATTGCCAGTCTCTGTCTCTCATTTACGTATAGTTGAAAAGGTTTTGTAAGATTTGGCAATCCTAGTGCTGGGGCTTCCTTTAAGGCTTGTTTCAGACTCTGGAATGCCTTTTCTTGAGTTTGTCCCCACTGAAACACAGGGCTTTTGGCTGCCTCATACAGGGGTTTTGCTTTTAGTCCAAATTCCGGGATCCACAAGCGGCACCACCCTACCATGCCCAAAAAGGATCTTAACTCTTGTGGATTTCGTGGTGTGGGTATGGTGCAAATTGCTTGTATTCGATTAACTCCCAACTTTCGCACCCCTTGTGAAATTTCGCAGCCTAGGTAAATTACTTGGGTTCTTACCAGCTGAGCTTTTTCTTTCGATACTCGGTATCCAGCTTGTCCCAGCATATTAAGTAATCCAATAGTGAGTCTGAGGCAAACATCCTTTTCTGTGGAGGCTATAAAGATGTCATCAACATATTGTAGGAGAACATATAAGAAAGGTGATTCTTTTACCTGAGTCGTCTTCCATTCTTCTAACTCTCGAGCCAATTGATTTCCAAAAATAGTTGGTGAGTTTTTGAATCCTTGTGGTAGACGCGTCCAGGTGAGCTGCTTCTTGCGTCCCGTGTCTGGGTTCTCCCATTCAAAGGCAAAGTATTTCCTACTTTCAAGTGCCAAGGGGATACAGAAAAATGCATCTTTCAAATCAATCACTGTGAACCACTTAAACCTTTCCGACACAGCTGTCAACAATGTGTACGGATTAGCTACTACTGGGTGTATATCTTTAGTGATGTTATTAATTGCTCTTAAATCTTGAACTAATCTATACTTACCATTTGGCTTTCTGACTGGGAATATCGGAGTATTGAATTCTGACTCACATTCCTGTAAAATTCCCAAGCTAAGAAATTGTTCAATCATGGGTGCTATTCCTATTCGTGCTTCCAATTTCAAAGGATATTGTCTTACCCTTACTGGGGAGGCTCCTTCCTTTAGTTCTATTACAACTGGTTGTGCTGCTTTTGATTTTCCAGGTACTCCTGTTTCCCATACCCATGGTACTACAGCTTGTTCTATTTCTTGTGGTATTTCTGCTGCTTCAACTTTTTTTACTACAAACAACTTAGCAATATTCTCCTCAGGAAATTCCAATCTTACTCTACCTTTTTCAAATATTATCTTTGCCTCTAACATTGACAATAGATCCCTCCCGAATAGCGATTCTGGGCTATTTGGCGTATATAAAAATCGATGGTCAAATTCCTTCCCCCCAAATTTTATATCTAATGGCCGCAAAAATGTTAGTTCCTCAACTTGTCCCGTAACCCCCACTACTTGGATAGTAGAATCACTCAAAGGTCCTAGCTTAGTGTTAACAGCTGAATATGATGCCCCCGTATCTACTCTAAATTCTAATGGTTCCCCATCTACTTCCATTATTACCTTTAAATCCTGGTCTAGTCAGCTCTGATTTTGCTAACTCCCCATCATAAGGGCTTGGGCGACACCTTGGGGATTTCCCGGGAAAGCACCTGTATTATTCATCAATCCCTGATTTCCATCCCCGCTGGCTATAATTCCTCCCCCAAAACCCATTCCTTGGTTGAGAGGACACTCATTTTTCCAATGTCCTCTATTTTTACATAGAGCACATTGATCTATCCCTAGCTGCATTCTCCCTCTTCCCATATTCAATTGACCCATAAGTCCTCCCGCACCCATTGGCATTCCCCCCTTTGCTATTCCCCTTCCCCCTCCTTGTCCACGTCCACGACTCCCCCCTCTCATATTATTTTCAGCCGCTTGCTGTAACACCGCCAACATAGTAGCCTGTTGTTTCCTGGCCGTTTCTTTTTCCCTATTATTATATACCTTCCACGCAACTTTCAACAGTTTATCTAAATTCCGAGTATCCTCTCCCTCCAATTTCTGTAATTTCTTTCTAATATCTTCCTGAGACTGCCCCATAAAAATTAATGCTAGCTGTAATTTTCCCGATTCCCCTTCAACTTCTAAATTAGTGTATCTACGAGCTGTCTCCTTAAGCCGCTCTAAAAAGGTTGACGGAGACTCATTCTTTTCCTGCCTGACCGAATACAACTTAGACCAATTCAAAGTTTTTGGTATTCCATTCCGTATTCCTTCTGTTAACAAATCCTGATAAGCTTTAAGTCTCCGAGACCCGCCTGTCGAGTTGGGATCCCACTCTGGATCTTCCCTAGGTACCAAATCATTTACTGTACCATCCACAAGCCGCAACCTAATCATTTCTCGTGCTTTCTCTGTCATAGCTTTAAACACCATTTCCTTTTCAGTAGAATCCATTATTGTGTCTAACAAAACTTGTAAATCATTCCAATCTGGGTTCTGAGTCTTAATTACCATTTTTACCACCCGCGCAGTTTGTTCAGGATCCTCCCGATACGCCCCCTGCTGATTGTTTTCAAATTAGTAAATCATTCGGAGAGAAGGGAACTTTCACTATGACCCGTTCCCCCTGCGGCCCGACAGCTTCACGAAGCGGAACCATTAAATGAGCACCTTCTTCCTTTTTCTTCCTTTCCACCTCCCACCGCCCTCTCTGAGTTCTTTCACATAAGGGGGTCCGTGGTATATCAGTGGTTTCTATTTTTGCTTCCCGATCTTCCCTTTCTACCTCTGGCATACTTCCTCCACGTTCCTCCACCGGAGGGGCACTAGGGGCTATCAGCAAAGAAACATCCTCCTCAGGTTCCGAAAACCTAACCGAGCATTCCTTCTCTTTCTGCCAACCCTTACATCCATCACAATTCTGCTTTAATGTTTTCAAAACCATGATCCCACACTCCTTTTGCCACTCCGGTTTATCTTTCAAATAATAAATGAGGTCTAGATACGGTATTTCATCCCATTTTTCATTACTTTGCAGAAAATGCATCAAAGGTGTAATAATGTCAGGATTCAGTGTACCGTTCCTAGGCCATTGCATACCATCGGGTTCATATAAAGGCCATACATGATTACAGAAATCAATCAATTTCCTTTTACTTAGTTCTTGACCAAAATTCCCCACATTCCAATGTTGTAATAAACAGCCCAAAGGCGAATCGTCCGGGATTTCTATCCCAGAACTTGCCATAGTTCTAAATGTTTTTAAAGACATCATTTCACCTTTTTTTTTTTTTTTTTTTTTACAATACACACCACACAACACCACACCCTTCCACAAACCTTGCCACACTACACACCACACACAACACTCACACCCTTTTCCACCAATCCACCAATCTTGCCTTTCTCGTCGCCACGAGTGGCAAGTGCTGAACCTGCGCAGTCACTGCCGCATCTGACGGTCAGTGCCTAGGCTTTTCCACAACCTTAAAGATGTCTGTGACCCCCGTGCGGAATCGCCGTTCCGACTTAATCGGCAGGCCCCCCTTCCCCTTAATAAAAAGAATAAAGCACCTTCGGGCTTACCTCCAGGTCGTCCGTCAGGCGCGGGGTCGGGCACGGGTTGATGTTCTCCCCAGAAATCACCTGGTGCCAGCGTGGAGTGGATCAGCCCACGAACCGCCCCAGCCACCTCCGGAGTCCCATCTGGGTCGCCAGAAAACTGTTGCCCGATGCCCCAAACAGAACACAAACTAACAGAGTTAGTTTATGCGGTGCTTTATTCAGGGCCCGAGGAACCTGCGGACTAGCGTCCAAAGTCAGGATCCCACAGTTCCCTTTTTCCATCAGGTTTTTATCCCTTTTTACAAAGTGGTCTACGTGCAGAAATACACATTCTTCAAAATGTGTATTTCACATACACATACAGATACATAAATCTTGCAGGTATCATTCCTAAAAGTTATAAATTCTGCATGCTTGTCTACTCAGAACTATAGGCTACCCCCCTTAATCCCCCTTGTATGTTTGCCCATCACCAGAACTCTTTATTTATTATCATTATACTTTAGCCTTATCTTGAAAGTTTCTAGATGTCCTATATGCTCTACTAAATCCTTTGATTATTGTTTTCACAGTTCTAAATGTTCTATATGCTCTACTAATTCTTTTCACTATTGTTTCACAAGGTAGGTTCTCAGGGCCTGTCCAAAAACTGCAGTTTTCTAAGCCTTAGCATGACTACTACTATATCTACATTAGTCCTTTTTCTCATTATTTTGGTATCAACTCCCCCCTTTTGAGCATTCTTCAGATTTTCTGCAAGGATGCTCAATTCTTCAAGTTGTGGTTTCTATGTAGAACGGTGAGTCTTCTTTTCGAGTTGGCAGGATTGCTTCCTTCTGGGTCAGTGCTCTCATGACGTCGAGTATAAGTTCCTTCTCTGGCAATCATTCCTAAAAGACATCTATACATAATCATGCATACTACAATAATTAATACAATCATTATCACATATTGTACAATTGATGATATCCAACTAGAGACTTGGATTCCTAGGGAGCTAAACAGTGCTTCTACCCAGTTATGTTCAGCTTCCTCCTGGACTTCATGCACTTTTGTTTCAATTTGTTCCAATTGACTTATGTCCTTTTCTACTTCTTCTGTGACATTTGGGATATGTATACAGCAATGATTAACCTTTCCTTGAAGGTATCCACAGACTCCATGTTCTTTTAATAAAAGCAAATCTAATGCCATTCTATTTTGGATTGTCATTCTTGTTGTTGCCTGCAATTGTAAATTTAGATCCTTAAATCCTTTCTTTGTAACTGCAGCTAGCCTCTTAGTTTGTCCTAATAATTTGTACAGCATCTCTCGGTTTCTATATGTAGAAATTGGTGCAAACAAGGATTCCAGTACCCATCCAAATTTAACTCCTGATGAGGGTTCATGCCATTCATCTTCATCTCCCTGTCCTAGTTCTTCTGCTACTTCATTTGTTTCTCTCTTTGCTCGTGACTGCATCTTTTTCTGCGTTAATTTAGACTGTTTCCAAAAAGGACATAATGTGGGAACCCCTAAGGTAATTTGTGTTACAGGCCCGTCTAATGGTAAATGTGTTGTCCATTGTCCATGTCCCATAATCCATACTAAATTTCCTGGACTCCTGATAGTTGTATCCTTACAGCTCAAAGTTTTACCCTTCTGGTCCTGCGGGAAAGCTCTTCCTGGAATTGTATGGTTAAGTTTTCTACACTCACAACCCCATTTTATAAGCATTCTGACCGGTGCCAAACTAATTTGATTCTCTGGAGTGTCACAGGTGAGAATTTGAGTGCAGTTCCAATTTTCTTTTGTGGCGCTCAAAGTTTTTGTAGAAGTGCTGGTTTGAGATACTTTTGTGTGAGTGGCATTTCTGCTTCCCGTCCATTGGACACACCAATTAACTTGTCTAATGTAACTATAATGTTCTAATATGCTGGGGCCCCATACCGTTTTCCAACTGTCCCACGAGGATTCCTGCCGGGATGAGTTCTGGCATATCATTTCATAATAGCTTTCATTTTTAGGTATTCTTTTCTTTTGCCAATGTGGTATAAAACATTTCCACTTAGCAGCATCTTCAGGTTTTACTTTTCCCCCTGCCGCTAATTGAATTCCCCAAGCCCTAATTTGTCCTAACCTTCCATGGCTAATTAGACAATCCTTATAGGTTAATATTCTTAATGTTTTTCCAACCTTTTCCCATATTTCTTCAATTTCGATTTATTTCGTAATTTTAATTCACTACTTCCATTCTTACCTCTTTTTATTAGGGGTAAATTTCCTACTGGAATCACTCCCTAAGGGATTGGTTCCCCTGCAGCTTGTGGCAGAGGTAAACATGCCGTTATTTTTGATACGTTTTGTATTTGTCCAAAATCTCGAATTAACCCTACTACTAAATTTTGTTGTTCCTGGTTTCTCTGTAATGCCAGGCTTGTATCTCTCAATCTATTCCACATATCTACCTGTGCACTGACTGGTATTACCTGCACCGAGTACCCCCTTCGGGTTTTATTTTCCTTTAAAATACCTACATTTATGTCCCCATAATCAAAGTTTTCTCTAATCCACACAATGCATGAGAATTGTCCTACCTGATCAGCTTGCATATGAGATATTGTCAATGTGGTGTTACCTCTTTGCTGTTCCATATCCCAAAATGTCACGATTCCTTCTGTAAATACTTCGTCTGTGGTGATTTGTCTCCAGGCTACCTTTACTTCTTTTAATCCAGCTCTCTGGTTGTCAGAAAACAGACAGGTTAAATTTATTCCCGCACCTTCTGGCACCATTACATCTGGCTTCGGAACTGTAATTTTAACAAATGCTTCTCCCACCTGCATTATACAGACTAATGTTAAAAGAACTAAGTCCTTGCCCTGAACACCAGCTTTGTTGCTGACAGAGGCTGTACTTCCCATCTTGACGGGACCTTCTTGATTCGAGTGTAGTGAATCCAGTTGTCGATCCCTTGGACTTTCACTGCCGTGTAGGTAGTCATGATCACTTGGTGAGGACCGCCCCATACTTCTTTTAAGGGTTCTGTATTCCAGTTCTTCACATATACTTGATCTCCTGGCTGGATGTCATGGACAGGATTTTCCAAGGGCAGAGGCCGGTTACACTGCAATGCTCCCCGCAGTGCTGTAAGGACTTTATTTAAAGACAAAATGTAACTTAACAATACTTGATCTCCTACTAAGTGAGGGTCCCCTTTGTAAGTTGCAGCATGATATGGCTTGCCATACAAAATTTCGTATGGACTTACTCCTATCTTTTCTTTGGGTTTAATCCTGATTCTTAGTAAGGCAAGAGGTAGTGCCTGAGGCCACTGTATCTTTGCTTCCTGACAATTTTCTTAATCTGCCCTTTTAATGTCTGATTCATTCGTTCTACCTGGCCACTAGATTGTGGTCTCCAGGGCGTATGGAGATCCCAAGCTATCCCTAATACTCTGGCTACCTCTTGGACTACTCCAGCTACAAAGTGAGGTCCCCTATCTGAGGACATTCCTAATGGGATCCCAAATCTAGGAATGATTTCTCGTAGTAAGGTTTTAATTACTTTCTTTGACTGGTTAGTCCTGCAAGGGAAAGCTTCCGGCCACCCTGAAAAGTACACACATACACCAGTAAATAACGGTACCCTTGTGCTTTTGGTAGCTCTGAGAAATCTATTTGCCAATAGTCTCCTGGTTGCGGCCCTACTTGTAACTTTCTTAGTTGTATTTGCCTTCGTGTCACTGGATTATTTTTAATACAGACAGGACACGTGGCGTTAATCCGTTTTGCCATTGTTAACATCTGCTTGGAAATCACCTCATGTTTTAAAAATTGTACCAATACATCTGCTCGCCAATGGAACTTGTTATGTTCGATTTCTAAAATTGTTTTCATTACTTTTGTTGGCAGTACAACCTGACCTTCAGCTGTGGCATACCATCCTTTTTCGTTCTTCTGGGCCTGGAGAAATTGAGCAAGCTTCTCATCTTCATGTGTATACCATGGTTTCTGCTCAAGAAAAGAAGTTGCAGGGTTAATTCGCACTGGCAATAAAGCTAATTGTGTCCATACCTCTCGGGCAACCTGTTTGGCAACTCTGTCAGCCAACTGGTTTCCTTGGAACGCTTTTCCCTCTTCCTTTTGATGTCCTTTTACATGCATCACTGCCACTGCCTGAGGTTTATGCACTGCTTCCAATAGTGCTAATATTTGTTCTTTGTGCTTAATTTCTGATCCTTGAGAATTCAACAGTCCTCTTTCTTTCCATAGTGCTCCATGTACATGTATTACTCCAAAGGCGTATTTTGAATCAGTCCAAATGTTTACTCTTTTCCCTTGACTCGATTCTAAGGCTCTCACCAGAGCATGTATCTCGGCTTTCTGGGCTGAAGTTCCCGGGGTTAAAGCTCGAGCTTCTATTATTTGTGTCAAAGTCACTACTGCATATCCCGCATACCTGGTTCCGTTTTCCACAAAGCTGGATCCATCTGTAAACAGTTCCCATTCTGGATTCTCCAAAGGCTCGTCTTTCAGGTCCTTCCAGCTGGCATACACCTGTTCAATGATTTCTACGCAGTCATGTGTCAATTCGCCTCCTTCTTCCTGGCTGCTGCTCCTAAGAAATTCTGCTGGGTTGAGATGATTAGTTATTTTTAATTCAATGTCATCTTGTTCTCGGAGAAGTGCCTGGTATTGTAACATGCGGCTTGACGAGAGCCAATGCCCCCCTTTTTGTTCCAAAACTGCAATGACCATGTGGGGAACAAATACTTCCATCCTTTTTCCCAGAGTCAATTTTCTGGCTTCCCGAATTAGAAGCACTGTTGCTGCCACCGCTCTAAGACAACCTGGCCATCTGGCACTTACAGTGTCTAGCTGCTTTGAGAAGTACCCCACCGGGCGCTTCCATGAGCCCAGTTTTTGGGTGAGCACCCTTATTGCCAGTCTCTGTCTCTCATTTACGTATAGTTGAAAAGGTTTTGTAAGATTGGCAATCCTAGTGCTGGGGCTTCCTTTAAGGCTTGTTTCAGACTCTGGAATGCCTTTTCTTGAGTTTTGTCCCCACTGAAACACAGGGCTTTTGGCTGCCTCATACAGGGGTTTTGCTTTTAGTCCAAATTCCGGGATCCACAAGCGGCACCACCCTACCATGCCCAAAAAGGATCTTAACTCTTGTGGATTTCGTGGTGTGGGTATGGTGCAAATTGCTTATATTCGATTAACTCCCAACTTTCGCACCCCTTGTGAAATTTCGCAGCCTAGGTAAATTACTTGGGTTCTTACCAGCTGAGCTTTTTCTTTCGATACTCGGTATCCAGCTTGTCCCAGCATATTAAGTAATCCAATAGTGAGTCTGAGGCAAACATCCTTTTCTGTGGAGGCTATAAAGATGTCATCAACATATTGTAGGAGAACATATAAGAAAGGTGATTCTTTTACCTGAGTCGTCTTCCATTCTTCTAACTCTCGAGCCAATTGATTTCTAAAAATAGTTGGTGAGTTTTTGAATCCTTGTGGTAGACGCGTCCAGGTGAGCTGCTTCTTGCGTCCCGTGTCTGGGTTCTCCCATTCAAAGGCAAAGTATTTCCTACTTTCAAGTGCCAAGGGGATACAGAAAAATGCATCTTTCAAATCAATCACTGTGAACCACTTAAACCTTTCCGACACAGCTGTCAACAATGTGTACGGATTAGCTACTACTGGGTGTATATCTTTAGTGATGTTATTAATTGCTCTTAAATCTTGAACTAATCTATACTTACCATTTGGCTTTCTGACTGGGAATATCGGAGTATTGAATTCTGACTCACATTCCTGTAAAATTCCCAAGCTAAGAAATTGTTCAATCATGGGTGCTATTCCTATTCGTGCTTCCAATTTCAAAGGATATTGTCTTACCCTTACTGGGGAGGCTCCTTCCTTTAGTTCTATTACAACTGGTTGTGCTGCTTTTGATTTTCCAGGTACTCCTGTTTCCCATACCCATGGTACTACAGCTTGTTCTATTTCTTGTGGTATTTCTGCTGCTTCAACTTTTTTTACTACAAACAACTTAGCAATATTCTCCTCAGGAAATTCCAATCTTACTCTACCTTTTTCAAATATTATCTTTGCCTCTAACATTGACAATAGATCCCTCCCGAATAGCGATTCTGGGCTATTTGGCATATATAAAAATTGATGATCAAATTCTTTCCCCCCAAATTTTATATCTAATGGCCGCAAAAATGTTCGTTCCTCAACTTGTCCTGTAACCCCCACTACTTGGATAGTAGAATCACTCAAAGGTCCTAGCTTAGTGTTAACAGCTGAATATGATGCCCCGTATCTACTCTAAATTCTAATGGTTCCCCATCTACTTCCATTATTACCTTTAAATCCTGGTCTAGTCAGCTCTGATTTTGGTAATTCCTCATCATAAGGGCTTGGGCGACACCTTGGGGATTTCCCGGGAAAGCACCTGTATTATTCATCAATCCCTGATTTCCATTCCCGCTGGCTATAATTCCTCCCCCAAAACCCATTCCTTGGTTGAGAGGACACTCATTTTTCCAATGTCCTCTATTTTTACATAGAGCACATTGATCTATCCCTAGCTGCATTCTCCCTCTTCCCATATTCAATTGACCCATAAGTCCTCCCGCACCCATTGGCATTCCCCCCTTTGCTATTCTCCTTCCCCCTCCTCGTCCACGTCCACGACTCCCCCCTCTCATATTATTTCCAGCCGCTTGCTGTAACACCGCCAACATAGTAGCCTGTTGTTTCCTGGCCGTTTCTTTTTCCCTATTATTATATACCTTCCACGCAACTTTCAACAGTTTATCTAAATTCCGAGTATCCTCTCCCTCCAATTTCTGTAATTTCTTTCTAATATCTTCCTGAGACTGCCCCATAAAAATTAATGCTAGCTGTAATTTTCCTGATTCCCCTTCAACTTCTAAATTAGTGTATCTACGAGCTGTCTCCTTAAGCCGCTCTAAAAAGGTTGACGGAGACTCATTCTTTTCCTGCCTGACCGAATACAACTTAGACCAATTCAAAGTTTTTGGTATTCCATTCCGTATTCCTTCTGTTAACAAATCCTGATAAGCTTTAAGTCTCCGAGACCCGCCTGTCGAGTTGGGATCCCACTCCGGATCTTCCCTAGGTACCAAATCATTTACTGTACCATCCACAAGCCGCAACCTAATCATTTCTCGTGCTTTCTCTGTCATAGCTTTAAACACCATTTCCTTTTCAGTAGAATCCATTATTGTGTCTAACAAAACTTGTAAATCATTCCAATCTGGGTTCTGAGTCTTAATTACCATTTTTACCACCCGCGCAGTTTGTTCAGGATCCTCCCGATACGCCCCTGCTGATTGTTTTCAAATTAGTAAATCATTCGGAGAGAAGGGAACTTTCACTATGACCCGTTCCCCCTGCGGCCCGACAGCTTCACGAAGCGGAACCATTAAATGAGCACCTTCTTCCTTTTTCTTCCTTTCCACCTCCCACCGCCCTCTCTGAGTTCTTTCACATAAGGGGGTCCGTGGTATATCAGTGGTTTCTATTTTTGCTTCCCGATCTTCCCTTTCTACCTCTGGCATACTTCCTCCACGTTCCTCCACCGGAGGGGCACTAGGGGCTATCAGCAAAGAAACATCCTCCTCAGGTTCCGAAAACCTAACCGAGCATTCCTTCTCTTTCTGCCAACCCTTACATCCATCACAATTCTGCTTTAATGTTTTCAAAACCATGATCCCACACTCCTTTTGCCACTCCGGTTTATCTTTCAAATAATAAATGAGGTCTAGATACGGTATTTCATCCCATTTTTCATTACTTTGCAGAAAATGCATCAAAGGTGTAATAATGTCAGGATTCAGTGTACCGTTCCTAGGCCATTGCATACCATCGGGTTCATATAAAGGCCATACATGATTACAGAAATCAATCAATTTCCTTTTACTTAGTTCTTGACCAAAATTCCCCACATTCCAATGTTGTAATAAACAGCCCAAAGGCGAATCGTCCGGGATTTCTATCCCAGAACTTGCCATAGTTCTAAATGTTTTTAAAGACATCATTTCACCTTTTTTTTTTTTTTTTTTTTTACAATACACACCACACAACACCACACCCTTTCCACAAACCTTGCCACACTACACACCACACACAACACTCACACCCTTTTCCACCAATCCACCAATCTTGCCTTTCTCGTCGCCACGAGTGGCAAGTGCTGAACCTGCGCAGTCACTGCCGCATCTGACGGTCAGTGCCTAGGCTTTTCCACAACCTTAAAGATGTCTGTGACCCCCGTGCGGAATCGCCGTTCCGACTTAATCGGCAGGCCCCCCTTCCCCTTAATAAAAAGAATAAAGCACCTTCGGGCTTACCTCCAGGTCGTCCGTCAGGCGCGGGGTCGGGCACGGGTTGATGTTCTCCCCAGAAATCACCTGGTGCCAGCGTGGAGTGGATCAGCCCACGAACCGCCCCAGCCACCTCCGGAGTCCCATCTGGGTCGCCAGAAAACTGTTGCCCGATGCCCCAAACAGAACACAAACTAACAGAGTTAGTTTATGCGGTGCTTTATTCAGGGCCCAAGGAACCTGCGGACTAGCGTCCAAAGTCAGGATCCCACAGTTCCCTTTTTCCATCAGGTTTTTATACCTTTTTTACAAAGTGGTCTACGTGCAGAAATACACATTCTTCAAAACAATACAGATACATAAATCTTGCAGGTATCATTCCTAAAAGTTATAAATTCTGCATGCTTGTCTACTCAGAACTATAGGCTACCCCCCTTAATCCCCCTTGTATAGTTTGCCCATCACCAGAACTCTTTATTTATTATCATTATACTTTAGCCTTATCTTGAAAGTTTCTAGATGTCCTATATGCCCTACTAAATCCTTTGATTATTGTTTTCACAGTTCTAAATGTTCTATATGCTCTACTAATTCTTTTCACTATTGTTTCACAAGGTAGGTTCTCAGGGCCTGTCCGAAAACTGCAGTTTTCTAAGCCTTAGCATGACTACTACTATATTTACATTAGTCCTTTTTCTCATTATTTTCGGTATCAACTCCCCCCTTTTGAGCATTCTTCAGATTTTCTGCAAGGATGCTCAATTCTTCAAGTTGTGGTTTCTATGTAGAACGGTGAGTCTTCTTTTCGAGTTGGCAGGATTACTTCCTTTCCGGGTCAGTGCTCTCATGACGTCGAGTATTAGTTCCTTCTCTGGCAATCATTCCTAAAAGACATCTATACATAATCATGCATACTACAATAATTAATACAATCATTATACATATTGTACAATTGATGATATCCAACCTAGAGACTTGGATTCCTAGGGAGCTAAACAGTGCTCCTACCCAGTTATGTTCAGCTTCCTTCCTGGACTTCATGCACTTTTGTTTCAATTTGTTCCAATTGACTTATGTCCTTTTCTACTTCTTCTGTGACATTTGGGATATGTATGCAGCAATGATCAACCTTTCCTTGGAGGTATCCACAGACTCCATGTTCTTTTAATAAAAGCAAATCTAATGCCATTCTATTTTGGATTGTCATTCTTGTTGTTGCCTGCAATTGTAAATTTAGATCCTTAAATCCTTTCTTTGTAACTGCAGCTAGCCTCTTAGTTTGTCCTAATAATTTGTACAGCATCTCTCCGGTTTCTATATGTAGAAATTGGTGCAAACAAGGATTCCAAGTACCCATCCAAATTTAACTCCTGATGAGGGTTCATGCCATTCATCTTCATCTCCCTGTCCTAGTTCTTCTGCTACTTATTTGTTTCTCTCTTTGCTCGTGACTGCATCTCTTTCTTCGTTAATTTAGACTGTTTCCAAAAAGGACATAATGTGGGAACCCCTAAGGTAATTTGTGTTACAGGCCCGTCTAATGGTAAATGTGTTGTCCATTGTCCATGTCCCATAATCCATACTAAATTTCCTGGACTCCTGATAGTTGTATCCTTACAGCTCAAAGTTTTACCCTTCTGGTCCTGCGGGAAAGCACTTCCTGGAATTGTATGGTTAAGTTTTCTACACTCACAACCCCATTTTATAAGCATTCTGACCGGTGCCAAACTAATTTGATTCTCTGGAGTGTCACAGGTGAGAATTTGGGTGCAGTTCCAATTTTCTTTTGTGGCGCTCAAAGTTTTTGTAGATGTGCTGGTTTGAGATACTTCTGTGTGAGTGGCATTTCTGCTTCCCGTCCATTGGACACACCAATTAACTTGTCCTAATGTAACTATAATGTTCTAATATGCTGGGGCCCCATACCGTTTTCCAACTGTCCCACGAGGATTCCTGCCGGGATGAGTTCTGGCATATCATTTCATAATAGCTTTCATTTTTAGGTATTCTTTTCTTTTGCCAATGTGGTAGAAAACATTTCCCACTTAGCATCTTCAGGTTTTACTTTTCCCCCTGTCCGCTAATTGAATTCCCCAATCCCTAATTTGTCCTAACCTTCCATGGCTAATTAGACAATCCTTATAGGTTAATATTCTTAATGTTTCTCCAACCTTTTCCCATATTTACTTCAATTTCGATTTTATTTCGTAATTTTAATTCACTAACTTCCATTCTTACCCTCTTTTATTAGGGGTAAATTTCCTACTGGAATCACTCCCTAAGGGATTGGTTCCCCTGCAGCTTGTGGCAGAGGTAAACATGCCGTTATTTTTGATACGTTTTGTATTTGTCCAAAATCTCGAATTAACCCTACTACTAAATTTTGTTGTTCCTGGTTTCTCTGTAGTGCCAGGCTTGTATCTCTCAATCCTATTCCACATATCTACTCGTGCACTGACTGGTATTACCTGCACCAAGTACCCCCTTCGGGTTTTATTTTCCTTTAAAATACCTACATTTATGTCCCCATAATCAAAGTTTTCTCTAATCCACACAATGCATGAGAATTGTCCTACCTGATCAGCTTGCATATGAGATATTGTCAATGTGGTGTTACCTCTTTGCTGTTCCATATCCCAAAATGTCACGATTCCTTCTGTAAATACTTCGTCTGTGGTGATTTGTCTCCAGGCTACCTTTACTTCTTTTAATCCAGCTCTCTGGTTGTCAGAAAACAGACAGGTTAAATTTATTCCCGCACCTTCTGGCACCATTACATCTGGCTCCGGAACTGTAATTTTAACAAATGCTTCTCCCACCTGCATTATACAGACTAATGTTAAAAGAACTAAGTCCTTGCCCTGAACACCAGCTTTGTTGCAGACAGAGGCTGTACTTCCCATCTTGACGGGACCTTCTTGATTCGAGTGTAGTGAATCCAGTTGTCGATCCCTTGGACTTTCACTGCCGTGTAGGTAGTCATGATCACTTGGTGAGGACCGCCCCATACTTCTTTCAAGGGTTCTGTATTCCAGTTCTTACATATACTTGATCTCCTGGCTGGATGTCATGGACAGGATTTTCCAAGGGCAGAGGCCGGTTACACTGCAATGCTCCCCGCAGTCGCTGTAAGGACTTTATTTAAAGACAAAATGTAACTTAACAATACTTGATCTCCTACTAAGTGAGGGTCCCCTTTGTAAGTTGCAGCATGATATGGCTTGCCATACAAAATTTCGTATGGACTTACTCCTATCTTTTCTCTGGGTTTAATCCTGATTCTTAGTAAGGCTAGAGGTAGTGCCTGAGGCCACTGTATCTTTGCTTCCTGACAAATTTTCTTAATCTGCCCTTTTAATGTCTGATTCATTCGTTCTACCTGGCCACTAGATTGTGGTCTCCAGGGCGTATGGAGATCCCAAGCTATCCCTAATACTCTGGCTACCTCTTGGACTACTCCAGCTACAAAGTGAGGTCCCCTATCTGAGGACATTCCTAATGGGATCCCAAATCTAGGAATGATTTCTCGTAGTAAGGTTTTAATTACTTTCCTTTGACTGGTTAGTCCTGCAAGGGAAAGCTTCCGGCCACCCTGAAAAAGTACACACATACACCAGTAAATAACGGTACCCTTGTGCTTTTGGTAGCTCTGAGAAATCTATTTGCCAATAGTCTCCTGGTTGCGGCCCTACTTGTAACTTTCTTAGTTGTATTTGCCTTCGTGTCACTGGATTATTTTTAATACAGACAGGACACGTGGCGTTAATCCGTTTTGCCATTGTTAACATCTGCTTGGAAATCACCTCATGTTTTAAAAATTGTACCAATACATCTGCTCGCCAATGGAACTTGTTATGTTCGATTTCTAAAATTGTTTTCATTACTTTTGTTGGCAGTACAACCTGACCTTCAGCTGTGGCATACCATCCTTTTTCGTTCTTCTGGGCCTGGAGAAATTGAGCAAGCTTCTCATCTTCATGTGTATACCATGGTTTCTGCTCAAGAAAAGAAGTTGCAGGGTTAATTCGCACTGGCAATAAAGCTAATTGTGTCCATACCTCTCGGGCAACCTGTTTGGCAACTCTGTCAGCCAACTGGTTTCCTTGGAACGCTTTTCCCTCTTCCTTTTGATGTCCTTTTACATGCATCACTGCCACTGCCTGAGGTTTATGCACTGCTTCCAATAGTGCTAATATTTGTTCTTTGTGCTTAATTTCTGATCCTTGAGAATTCAACAGTCCTCTTTCTTTCCATAGTGCTCCATGTACATGTATTACTCCAAAGGCGTATTTTGAATCAGTCCAAATGTTTACTCTTTTCCCTTGACTCGATTCTAAGGCTCTCACCAGAGCATGTATCTCGGCTTTCTGGGCTGAAGTTCCCGGGGTTAAAGCTCGAGCTTCTATTATTTGTGTCAAAGTCACTACTGCATATCCCGCATACCTGGTTCCGTTTTCCACAAAGCTGGATCCATCTGTAAACAGTTCCCATTCTGGATTCTCCAAAGGCTCGTCTTTCAGGTCCTTCCAGCTGGCATACACCTGTTCAATGATTTCTACGCAGTCATGTGTCAATTCGCCTCCTTCTTCCTGGCTGCTGCTCCTAAGAAATTCTGCTGGGTTGAGATGATTAGTTATTTTTAATTCAATGTCATCTTGTTCTCGGAGAAGTGCCTGGTATTGTAACATGCGGCTTGACGAGAGCCAATGCCCCCCTTTTTGTTCCAAAACTGCAATGACCATGTGGGGAACAAATACTTCCATCCTTTTTCCCAGAGTCAATTTTCTGGCTTCCCGAATTAGAAGCACTGTTGCTGCCACCGCTCTAAGACAACCTGGCCATCTGGCACTTACAGTGTCTAGCTGCTTTGAGAAGTACCCCACCGGGCGCTTCCATGAGCCCAGTTTTTGGGTGAGCACCCTTATTGCCAGTCTCTGTCTCTCATTTACGTATAGTTGAAAAGGTTTTGTAAGATTTGGCAATCCTAGTGCTGGGGCTTCCTTTAAGGCTTGTTTCAGACTCTGGAATGCCTTTTTCTTGAGTTTGTCCCCACTGAAACACAGGGCTTTTGGCTGCCTCATACAGGGGTTTTGCTTTTAGTCCAAATTCCGGGATCCACAAGCGGCACCACCCTACCATGCCCAAAAAGGATCTTAACTCTTGTGGATTTCGTGGTGTGGGTATGGTGCAAATTGCTTATATTCGATTAACTCCCAACTTTCGCACCCCTTGTGAAATTTCGCAGCCTAGGTAAATTACTTGGGCTCTTACCAGCTGAGCTTTTTCTCTCGATACTCAGTATCCAGCTTGTCCCAGCCTATTAAGTAATTCAATGGTGAGTCTAAGGCAAACATCCTTTTCTGTGGAGGCTATAAAGATGTCATCAACATATTGTAGGAGAACATATAAGAAAGGTGATTCTTTTACCTGAGTCATCTTCCATTCTTCCAACTCTCGAGCCAATTGATTTCTAAAAATAGTTGGTGAGTTTTTGAATCCTTGTGGTAGACGCGTCCAGGTGAGCTGCTTCTTGCGTCCCGTGTCTGGGTTCTCCCACTCAAAGGCAAAGTATTTCCTACTTTCAAGTGCCAAGGGGATACAGAAAAATGCATCTTTCAAATCAATCACTGTGAACCACTTAAACCTTTCCGACACAGCTGTCAACAATGTGTACGGATTAGCTACTACTGGGTGTATATCTTTAGTGATGTTATTAATTGCTCTTAAATCTTGAACTAGTCTATACTTACCATTTGGCTTTCTGACTGGGAATATTGAAGTATTGAATTCTGACTCACATTCCTGTAAAATTCCCAAGCTAAGAAATTGTTCAATCATGGGTGCTATTCCTATTCGTGCTTCCAATTTCAAAGGATATTGTCTTACCCTTACTGGGGAGGCTCCTTCCTTTAGTTCTATTACAACCGGTTGTGCTGCTTTTGATTTTCCAGGTACTCCTGTTTCCCATACCCATGGTACTACAGCTTGTTCTATTTCTTGTGGTATTTCTGCTGCTTCAACTTCTTTTACTACAAACAACTTAGCAATATTCTCCTCAGGAAATTCCAATCTTACTCTACCTTTTTCAAATATTATCTTTGCCTCTAACATTGACAATAGATCCCTCCCGAATAGCGATTCTGGGCTATTTGGCATATATAAAAATTGATGATCAAATTCTTTCCCCCCAAATTTTATATCTAATGGCCGCAAAAATGTTCGTTCCTCAACTTGTCCTGTAACCCCCACTACTTGGATAGTAGAATCACTCAAAGGTCCTAGCTTAGTGTTAACAGCTGAATATGATGCCCCCGTATCTACTCTAAATTCTAATGGTTCCCCATCTACTTCCATTATTACCTTTAAATCCTGGTCTAGTCAGCTCTGATTTTGGTAATTCCTCATCATAAGGGCTTGGGCGACACCTTGGGGATTTCCCGGGAAAGCACCTGTATTATTCATCAATCCCTGATTTCCATTCCCGCTGGCTATAATTCCTCCCCCAAAACCCATTCCTTGGTTGAGAGGACACTCATTTTTCCAATGTCCTCTATTTTTACATAGAGCACATTGATCTATCCCTAGCTGCATTCTCCCTCTTCCCATATTCAATTGACCCATAAGTCCTCCCGCACCCATTGGCATTCCCCCCTTTGCTATTCTCCTTCCCCCTCCTCGTCCACGTCCACGACTCCCCCCTCTCATATTATTTCCAGCCGCTTGCTGTAACACCGCCAACATAGTAGCCTGTTGTTTCCTGGCCGTTTCTTTTTCCCTATTATTATATACCTTCCACGCAACTTTCAACAGTTTATCTAAATTCCGAGTATCCTCTCCCTCCAATTTCTGTAATTTCTTTCTAATATCTTCCTGAGACTGCCCCATAAAAATTAATGCTAGCTGTAATTTTCCTGATTCCCCTTCAACTTCTAAATTAGTGTATCTACGAGCTGTCTCCTTAAGCCGCTCTAAAAAGGTTGACGGAGACTCATTCTTTTCCTGCCTGACCGAATACAACTTAGACCAATTCAAAGTTTTTGGTATTCCATTCCGTATTCCTTCTGTTAACAAATCCTGATAAGCTTTAAGTCTCCGAGACCCGCCTGTCGAGTTGGGATCCCACTCCCGATCTTCCCTAGGTACCAAATCATTTACTGTACCATCCACAAGCCGCAACCTAATCATTTCTCGTGCTTTCTCTGTCATAGCTTTAAACACCATTTCCTTTTCAGTAGAATCCATTATTGTGTCTAACAAAACTTGTAAATCATTCCAATCTGGGTTCTGAGTCTTAATTACCATTTTTACCACCCGCGCAGTTTGTTCAGGATCCTCCCGATACGCCCCTGCTGATTGTTTTCAAATTAGTAAATCATTCGGAGAGAAGGGAACTTTCACTATGACCCGTTCCCCCTGCGGCCCGACAGCTTCACGAAGCGGAACCATTAAATGAGCACCTTCTTCCTTTTTCTTCCTTTCCACCTCCCACCGCCCTCTCTGAGTTCTTTCACATAAGGGGGTCCGTGGTATATCAGTGGTTTCTATTTTTGCTTCCCGATCTTCCCTTTCTACCTCTGGCATACTTCCTCCACGTTCCTCCACCGGAGGGGCACTAGGGGCTATCAGCAAAGAAACATCCTCCTCAGGTTCCGAAAACCTAACCGAGCATTCCTTCTCTTTCTGCCAACCCTTACATCCGTCACAATTCTGCTTTAATGTTTTCAAAACCATGATCCCACACTCCTTTTGCCACTCCGGTTTATCTTTCAAATAATAAATGAGGTCTAGATACGGTATTTCATCCCATTTTTCATTACTTTGCAGAAAATGCATCAAAGGTGTAATAATGTCAGGATTCAGTGTACCGTTCCTAGGCCATTGCATACCATCGGGTTCATATAAAGGCCATACATGATTACAGAAATCAATCAATTTCCTTTTACTTAGTTCTTGACCAAAATTCCCCACATTCCAATGTTGTAATAAACAGCCCAAAGGCGAATCGTCCGGGATTTCTATCCCAGAACTTGCCATAGTTCTAAATGTTTTTAAAGACATCATTTCACCTTTTTTTTTTTTTTTTTTTTTTTTAAAAAATACACCACACAACACCACACCCTTTCCACAAACCTTGCCACACTACACACCACACACAACACTCACACCCTTTTCCACCAATCCACCAACCTTGCCTTTCTCGTCGCCACGAGTGGCAAGTGCTGAACCTGCGCAGTCACTGCCGCATCTGACGGTCAGTGCCTAGGCTTTTCCACAACCTTAAAGATGTCTGTGACCCCCGTGCGGAATCGCCGTTCCGACTTAATCGGCAGGCCCCCCTTCCCCTTAATAAAAGAATAAAGCACCTTCGGGCTTACCTCCAGGTCGTCCGTCAGGCGCGGGGTCGGGCACGGGTTGATGTTCTCCCCAGAAATCACCTGGTGCCAGCGTGGAGTGGATCAGCCCACGAACCGCCCCAGCCACCTCCGGAGTCCCATCTGGGTCGCCAGAAAACTGTTGCCCGATGCCCCAAACAGAACACAAACTAACAGAGTTAGTTTATGCGGTGCTTTATTCAGGGCCCGAGGAACCTGCGGACTAGCGTCCAAAGTCAGGATCCCACAGTTCCCTTTTTCCATCAGGTTTTTATACCTTTTTTACAAAGTGGTCTACGTGCAGAAATACACATTCTTCAAAACAATACAGATACATAAATCTTGCAGGTATCATTCCTAAAAGTTATAAATTCTGCATGCTTGTCTACTCAGAACTATAGGCTACCCCCCTTAATCCCCCTTGTATGTTTGCCCATCACCAGAACTCTTTATTTATTATCATTATACTTTAGCCTTATCTTGAAAGTTTCTAGATGTCCTATATGCTCTACTAAATCCTTTGATTATTGTTTTCACAGTTCTAAATGTTCTATATGCTCTACTAATTCTTTTCACTATTGTTTCACAAGGTAGGTTCTCAGGGCCTGTCCAAAAACTGCAGTTTTCTAAGCCTTAGCATGACTACTACTATATCTACATTAGTCCTTTTTCTCATTATTTCGGTATCAACTCCCCCCTTTTGAGCATTCTTCAGATTTTCTGCAAGGATGCTCAATTCTTCAAGTTGTGGTTTCTATGTAGAACGGTGAGTCTTCTTTTCGAGTTGGCAGGATTGCTTCCTTCTGGGTCAGTGCTCTCATGACGTCGAGTATAAGTTCCTTCTCTGGCAATCATTCCTAAAAGACATCTATACATAATCATGCATACTACAATAATTAATACAATCATTATCACATATTGTACAATTGATGATATCCAACTAGAGACTTGGATTCCTAGGGAGCTAAACAGTGCTTCTACCCAGTTATGTTCAGCTTCCTCCTGGACTTCATGCACTTTTGTTTCAATTTGTTCCAATTGACTTATGTCCTTTTCTACTTCTTCTGTGACATTTGGGATATGTATACAGCAATGATTAACCTTTCCTTGAAGGTATCCACAGACTCCATGTTCTTTTAATAAAAGCAAATCTAATGCCATTCTATTTTGGATTGTCATTCTTGTTGTTGCCTGCAATTGTAAATTTAGATCCTTAAATCCTTTCTTTGTAACTGCAGCTAGCCTCTTAGTTTGTCCTAATAATTTGTACAGCATCTCTCGGTTTCTATATGTAGAAATTGGTGCAAACAAGGATTCCAGTACCCATCCAAATTTAACTCCTGATGAGGGTTCATGCCATTCATCTTCATCTCCCTGTCCTAGTTCTTCTGCTACTTCATTTGTTTCTCTCTTTGCTCGTGACTGCATCTTTTTCTGCGTTAATTTAGACTGTTTCCAAAAAGGACATAATGTGGGAACCCCTAAGGTAATTTGTGTTACAGGCCCGTCTAATGGTAAATGTGTTGTCCATTGTCCATGTCCCATAATCCATACTAAATTTCCTGGACTCCTGATAGTTGTATCCTTACAGCTCAAAGTTTTACCCTTCTGGTCCTGCGGGAAAGCTCTTCCTGGAATTGTATGGTTAAGTTTTCTACACTCACAACCCCATTTTATAAGCATTCTGACCGGTGCCAAACTAATTTGATTCTCTGGAGTGTCACAGGTGAGAATTTGAGTGCAGTTCCAATTTTCTTTTGTGGCGCTAAAAGTTTTTGTAGAAGTGCTGGTTTGAGATACTTTTGTGTGAGTGGCATTTCTGCTTCCCGTCCATTGGACACACCAATTAACTTGTCTAATGTAACTATAATGTTCTAATATGCTGGGGCCCCATACCGTTTTCCAACTGTCCCACGAGGATTCCTGCCGGGATGAGTTCTGGCATATCATTTCATAATAGCTTTCATTTTTAGGTATTCTTTTCTTTTGCCAATGTGGTATAAAACATTTCCACTTAGCAGCATCTTCAGGTTTTACTTTTCCCCCTGCCGCTAATTGAATTCCCCAAGCCCTAATTTGTCCTAACCTTCCATGGCTAATTAGACAATCCTTATAGGTTAATATTCTTAATGTTTTTCCAACCTTTTCCCATATTTCTTCAATTTCGATTTTATTTCGTAATTTTAATTCACTACTTCCATTCTTACCTCTTTTTATTAGGGGTAAATTTCCTACTGGAATCACTCCCTAAGGGATTGGTTCCCCTGCAGCTTGTGGCAGAGGTAAACATGCCGTTATTTTTGATACGTTTTGTATTTGTCCAAAATCTCGAATTAACCCTACTACTAAATTTTGTTGTTCCTGGTTTCTCTGTAATGCCAGGCTTGTATCTCTCAATCTATTCCACATATCTACCTGTGCACTGACTGGTATTACCTGCACCGAGTACCCCCTTCGGGTTTTATTTTCCTTTAAAATACCTACATTTATGTCCCCATAATCAAAGTTTTCTCTAATCCACACAATGCATGAGAATTGTCCTACCTGATCAGCTTGCATATGAGATATTGTCAATGTGGTGTTACCTCTTTGCTGTTCCATATCCCAAAATGTCATGATTCCTTCTGTAAATACTTCGTCTGTGGTGATTTGTCTCCAGGTTACCTTTACTTCTTTTAATCCAGCTCTCTGGTTGTCAGAAAACAGACAGGTTAAATTTATTCCCGCACCTTCTGGCACCATTACATCTGGCTCCAGAACTGTAATTTTAACAAATGCTTCTCCCACCTGCATTATACAGACTAATGTTAAAAGAACTAAGTCCTTGCCCTGAACACCAGCTTTGTTGCTGACAGAGGCTGTACTTCCCATCTTGACGGGACCTTCTTGATTCGAGTGTAGTGAATCCAGTTGTCGATCCCTTGGACTTTCACTGCCGTGTAGGTAGTCATGATCACTTGGTGAGGACCGCCCCATACTTCTTTTAAGGGTTCTGTATTCCAGTTCTTCACATATACTTGATCTCCTGGCTGGATGTCATGGACAGGATTTTCCAAGGGCAGAGGCCGGTTACACTGCAATGCTCCCCGCAGTGCTGTAAGGACTTTATTTAAAGACAAAATGTAACTTAACAATACTTGATCTCCTACTAAGTGAGGGTCCCCTTTGTAAGTTGCAGCATGATATGGCTTGCCATACAAAATTTCGTATGGACTTACTCCTATCTTTTCTTTGGGTTTAATCCTGATTCTTAGTAAGGCTAGAGGTAGTGCCTGAGGCCACTGTATCTTTGCTTCCTGACAAATTTTCTTAATCTGCCCTTTTAATGTCTGATTCATTCGTTCTACCTGGCCACTAGATTGTGGTCTCCAGGGCGTATGGAGATCCCAAGCTATCCCTAATACTCTGGCTACCTCTTGGACTACTCCAGCTACAAAGTGAGGTCCCCTATCTGAGGACATTCCTAATGGGATCCCAAATCTAGGAATGATTTCTCGTAGTAAGGTTTTAATTACTTCTTTGACTGGTTAGTCCTGCAAGGGAAAGCTTCCGGCCACCCTGAAAAAGTACACACATACACCAGTAAATAACGGTACCCTTGTGCTTTTGGTAGCTCTGAGAAATCTATTTGCCAATAGTCTCCTGGTTGCGGCCCTACTTGTAACTTTCTTAGTTGTATTTGCCTTCGTGTCACTGGATTATTTTTAATACAGACAGGACACGTGGCGTTAATCCGTTTTGCCATTGTTAACATCTGCTTGGAAATCACCTCATGTTTTAAAAATTGTACCAATACATCTGCTCGCCAATGGAACTTGTTATGTTCGATTTCTAAAATTGTTTTCATTACTTTTGTTGGCAGTACAACCTGACCTTCAGCTGTGGCATACCATCCTTTTTCGTTCTTCTGGGCCTGGAGAAATTGAGCAAGCTTCTCATCTTCATGTGTATACCATGGTTTCTGCTCAAGAAAAGAAGTTGCAGGGTTAATTCGCACTGGCAATAAAGCTAATTGTGTCCATACCTCTCGGGCAACCTGTTTGGCAACTCTGTCAGCCAACTGGTTTCCTTGGAACGCTTTTCCCTCTTCCTTTTGATGTCCTTTTACATGCATCACTGCCACTGCCTGAGGTTTATGCACTGCTTCCAATAGTGCTAATATTTGTTCTTTGTGCTTAATTTCTGATCCTTGAGAATTCAACAGTCCTCTTTCTTTCCATAGTGCTCCATGTACATGTATTACTCCAAAGGCGTATTTTGAATCAGTCCAAATGTTTACTCTTTTCCCTTGACTCGATTCTAAGGCTCTCACCAGAGCATGTATCTCGGCTTTCTGGGCTGAAGTTCCCGGGGTTAAAGCTCGAGCTTCTATTATTTGTGTCAAAGTCACTACTGCATATCCCGCATACCTGGTTCCGTTTTCCACAAAGCTGGATCCATCTGTAAACAGTTCCCATTCTGGATTCTCCAAAGGCTCGTCTTTCAGGTCCTTCCAGCTGGCATACACCTGTTCAATGATTTCTACGCAGTCATGTGTCAATTCGCCTCCTTCTTCCTGGCTGCTGCTCCTAAGAAATTCTGCTGGGTTGAGATGATTAGTTATTTTTAATTCAATGTCATCTTGTTCTCGGAGAAGTGCCTGGTATTGTAACATGCGGCTTGACGAGAGCCAATGCCCCCCCTTTTTGTTCCAAAACTGCAATGACCATGTGGGGAACAAATACTTCCATCCTTTTTCCCAGAGTCAATTTTCTGGCTTCCCGAATTAGAAGCACTGTTGCTGCCACCGCTCTAAGACAACCTGGCCATCTGGCACTTACAGTGTCTAGCTGCTTTGAGAAGTACCCCACCGGGCGCTTCCATGAGCCCAGTTTTTGGGTGAGCACCCTTATTGCCAGTCTCTGTCTCTCATTTACGTATAGTTGAAAAGGTTTTGTAAGATTTGGCAATCCTAGTGCTGGGGCTTCCTTTAAGGCTTGTTTCAGACTCTGGAATGCCTTTTCTTGAGTTTGTCCCCACTGAAACACAGGGCTTTTGGCTGCCTCATACAGGGGTTTTGCTTTTAGTCCAAATTCCGGGATCCACAAGCGGCACCACCCTACCATGCCCAAAAAGGATCTTAACTCTTGTGGATTTCGTGGTGTGGGTATGGTGCAAATTGCTTATATTCGATTAACTCCCAACTTTCGCACCCCTTGTGAAATTTCGCAGCCTAGGTAAATTACTTGGGTTCTTACCAGCTGAGCTTTTTCTTTCGATACTCGGTATCCAGCTTGTCCCAGCATATTAAGTAATCCAATAGTGAGTCTGAGGCAAACATCCTTTTCTGTGGAGGCTATAAAGATGTCATCAACATATTGTAGGAGAACATATAAGAAAGGTGATTCTTTTACCTGAGTCGTCTTCCATTCTTCTAACTCTCGAGCCAATTGATTTCTAAAAATAGTTGGTGAGTTTTTGAATCCTTGTGGTAGACGCGTCCAGGTGAGCTGCTTCTTGCGTCCCGTGTCTGGGTTCTCCCATTCAAAGGCAAAGTATTTCCTACTTTCAAGTGCCAAGGGGATACAGAAAAATGCATCTTTCAAATCAATCACTGTGAACCACTTAAACCTTTCCGACACAGCTGTCAACAATGTGTACGGATTAGCTACTACTGGGTGTATATCTTTAGTGATGTTATTAATTGCTCTTAAATCTTGAACTAATCTATACTTACCATTTGGCTTTCTGACTGGGAATATCGGAGTATTGAATTCTGACTCACATTCCTGTAAAATTCCCAAGCTAAGAAATTGTTCAATCATGGGTGCTATTCCTATTCGTGCTTCCAATTTCAAAGGATATTGTCTTACCCTTACTGGGGAGGCTCCTTCCTTTAGTTCTATTACAACTGGTTGTGCTGCTTTTGATTTTCCAGGTACTCCTGTTTCCCATACCCATGGTACTACAGCTTGTTCTATTTCTTGTGGTATTTCTGCTGCTTCAACTTTTTTTACTACAAACAACTTAGCAATATTCTCCTCAGGAAATTCCAATCTTACTCTACCTTTTTCAAATATTATCTTTGCCTCTAACATTGACAATAGATCCCTCCCGAATAGCGATTCTGGGCTATTTGGCATATATAAAAATTGATGATCAAATTCTTTCCCCCCAAATTTTATATCTAATGGCCGCAAAAATGTTCGTTCCTCAACTTGTCCTGTAACCCCCACTACTTGGATAGTAGAATCACTCAAAGGTCCTAGCTTAGTGTTAACAGCTGAATATGATGCCCCCGTATCTACTCTAAATTCTAATGGTTCCCCATCTACTTCCATTATTACCTTTAAATCCTGGTCTAGTCAGCTCTGATTTTGGTAATTCCTCATCATAAGGGCTTGGGCGACACCTTGGGGATTTCCCGGGAAAGCACCTGTATTATTCATCAATCCCTGATTTCCATTCCCGCTGGCTATAATTCCTCCCCCAAAACCCATTCCTTGGTTGAGAGGACACTCATTTTTCCAATGTCCTCTATTTTTACATAGAGCACATTGATCTATCCCTAGCTGCATTCTCCCTCTTCCCATATTCAATTGACCCATAAGTCCTCCCGCACCCATTGGCATTCCCCCCTTTGCTATTCTCCTTCCCCCTCCTCGTCCACGTCCACGACTCCCCCCTCTCATATTATTTCCAGCCGCTTGCTGTAACACCGCCAACATAGTAGCCTGTTGTTTCCTGGCCGTTTCTTTTTCCCTATTATTATATACCTTCCACGCAACTTTCAACAGTTTATCTAAATTCCGAGTATCCTCTCCCTCCAATTTCTGTAATTTCTTTCTAATATCTTCCTGAGACTGCCCCATAAAAATTAATGCTAGCTGTAATTTTCCTGATTCCCCTTCAACTTCTAAATTAGTGTATCTACGAGCTGTCTCCTTAAGCCGCTCTAAAAAGGTTGACGGAGACTCATTCTTTTCCTGCCTGACCGAATACAACTTAGACCAATTCAAAGTTTTTGGTATTCCATTCCGTATTCCTTCTGTTAACAAATCCTGATAAGCTTTAAGTCTCCGAGACCCGCCTGTCGAGTTGGGATCCCACTCCCGATCTTCCCTAGGTACCAAATCATTTACTGTACCATCCACAAGCCGCAACCTAATCATTTCTCGTGCTTTCTCTGTCATAGCTTTAAACACCATTTCCTTTTCAGTAGAATCCATTATTGTGTCTAACAAAACTTGTAAATCATTCCAATCTGGGTTCTGAGTCTTAATTACCATTTTTACCACCCGCGCAGTTTGTTCAGGATCCTCCCGATACGCCCCTGCTGATTGTTTTCAAATTAGTAAATCATTCGGAGAGAAGGGAACTTTCACTATGACCCGTTCCCCCTGCGGCCCGACAGCTTCACGAAGCGGAACCATTAAATGAGCACCTTCTTCCTTTTTCTTCCTTTCCACCTCCCACCGCCCTCTCTGAGTTCTTTCACATAAGGGGGTCCGTGGTATATCAGTGGTTTCTATTTTTGCTTCCCGATCTTCCCTTTCTACCTCTGGCATACTTCCTCCACGTTCCTCCACCGGAGGGGCACTAGGGGCTATCAGCAAAGAAACATCCTCCTCAGGTTCCGAAAACCTAACCGAGCATTCCTTCTCTTTCTGCCAACCCTTACATCCATCACAATTCTGCTTTAATGTTTTCAAAACCATGATCCCACACTCCTTTTGCCACTCCGGTTTATCTTTCAAATAATAAATGAGGTCTAGATACGGTATTTCATCCCATTTTTCATTACTTTGCAGAAAATGCATCAAAGGTGTAATAATGTCAGGATTCAGTGTACCGTTCCTAGGCCATTGCATACCATCGGGTTCATATAAAGGCCATACATGATTACAGAAATCAATCAATTTCCTTTTACTTAGTTCTTGACCAAAATTCCCCACATTCCAATGTTGTAATAAACAGCCCAAAGGCGAATCGTCCGGGATTTCTATCCCAGAACTTGCCATAGTTCTAAATGTTTTTAAAGACATCATTTCACCTTTTTTTTTTTTTTTTTTTTTTACAATACACACCACACAACACCACACCCTTTCCACAAACCTTGCCACACTACACACCACACACAACACTCACACCCTTTTCCACCAATCCACCAATCTTGCCTTTCTCGTCGCCACGAGTGGCAAGTGCTGAACCTGCGCAGTCACTGCCGCATCTGACGGTCAGTGCCTAGGCTTTTCCACAACCTTAAAGATGTCTGTGACCCCCGTGCGGAATCGCCGTTCCGACTTAATCGGCAGGCCCCCCTTCCCCTTAATAAAAAGAATAAAGCACCTTCGGGCTTACCTCCAGGTCGTCCGTCAGGCGCGGGGTCGGGCACGGGTTGATGTTCTCCCCAGAAATCACCTGGTGCCAGCGTGGAGTGGATCAGCCCACGAACCGCCCCAGCCACCTCCGGAGTCCCATCTGGGTCGCCAGAAAACTGTTGCCCGATGCCCCAAACAGAACACAAACTAACAGAGTTAGTTTATGCGGTGCTTTATTCAGGGCCCGAGGAACCTGCGGACTAGCGTCCAAAGTCAGGATCCCACAGTTCCCTTTTTCCATCAGGTTTTTATACCTTTTTTACAAAGTGGTCTACGTGCAGAAATACACATTCTTCAAAACAATACAGATACATAAATCTTGCAGGTATCATTCCTAAAAGTTATAAATTCTGCATGCTTGTCTACTCAGAACTATAGGCTACCCCCCTTAATCCCCCTTGTATGTTTGCCCATCACCAGAACTCTTTATTTATTATCATTATACTTTAGCCTTATCTTGAAAGTTTCTAGATGTCCTATATGCTCTACTAAATCCTTTGATTATTGTTTTCACAGTTCTAAATGTTCTATATGCTCTACTAATTCTTTTCACTATTGTTTCACAAGGTAGGTTCTCAGGGCCTGTCCAAAAACTGCAGTTTTCTAAGCCTTAGCATGACTACTACTATATCTACATTAGTCCTTTTTCTCATTATTTTGGTATCAAATTAGTCTCTCGCTTCTCATGATAATTAGTCCACATGCTCAATCTTTCTCTTCTTTTGAGTCAGTGGGCTTATTGAGTAGATGGTCCCAATCTCCCACTGCCAAAATCAAGGGGCCATGAACTGGCATTATAAAGAACGAAGGGACCTGTGGCTCCAGCCAGGAGACAAGAGACACACCAGGAGCCCAGGACTCAGCAAGAAAACCTCAGACTATCCATGAAGGGTATAAAAGCCCAGGTGGTCCTTTGGGATTCCTCCTTTCAAGCTATGAGGCCTGTTTCACAGCTCTCTTCTCATTCTCTCTAACTCTCTGGGCAAATTGTTAACTATTTCCGACCCTTGAGATGTCAGCATCAAGATCAGCGTAGATGTATCCTGTTCATGAGGCTGGAACCTGTTCCTGAATAATTTTCTTATTTACTTCTGTCAGACTGAAATAGTTCATGCGTCAAACATTGAAATAAAGTTTTGCTCATACCAAAAACTGTATAAAAATCACCCCTACCTAAGGATGCCTGACTGGAACTTTGGACTAAAAGTCGAACTGCTGAGATTAGATAAAGGAAAAACACATTCTTCAATCACCTGAAACAAACAATCAAAAAGAAAAGAATGGGAGCCAAACCCAGCAGCAGTGCTAAGAATAATCTCTGGCTTGCTTTGGGGTGGGGGAGGCCATAGCCCACAGACCCATTTGCTGGGAGCAAGTTTGCACAGATTTCTCTCCCAACCAAGGTAGGGGGGGGAAGTTTTGGCGCATTGTAACCTCTGCTCAGGGGCAGTGAACCCATCCTCCCTTACACAAACTAGCTATGGAACCCCCAACCCTGGGAAGGCCACATCCACGGGACATTCACTGAGACACAGCTGAGGGGGTGCCTTAATCCATCAAAGCACCCCCAAAATGCTCATCAGAGTCATTCCTGAAGCCTTGCACCACAGGACTGCACATAATGCAACAAACTCAGTCTGTTGTAAGAGACAATGGCAAGCTCCCCCTCCTTTTTCTGCCAGGCACTGCCTCGGTTTTCCTACCTAGCCTGAGCATATATTGACCCATCGAATTCTATGCTTTTCGGGGGGGTTGGGGGGAGGGGGGGGGGGGAGGGGAGGGGATGGGATGGGATGGGATGGGATGGGATGGGATGGGATGGGATGGGATGGGATGGGATGGGAGGGAGGGAGGGAGGGAGGGAGGGAGGGACAGAGGGACTTCCACCACTAAGAAGACCAGCTGGAGAGGATCAACAGAACATCGTTGGGATCCACGGAGTGGTGATATTTTCCTTATTCTGTCTATCACCCTCTTTCTGTCTCACTCCCTCCCACACCTGTTTTCTATTTATTTATCTTCTTTTGTCTCTCTTTTTCTCTCTCTTTCATTTGCTATTAAATAAAATCCATACTATTGTCATTGGAATATGATCTCGTTTGCACCTTAATTCGGGCAGAGGCATTTCTGATAACCTCTAATAACCATATAATGACAACTTCCAATCCCTGGGCATATGAATGAGACATCATCTACCCTAGGTGAGCTAAATTGCATGAGTGAGTTGAATAGTTTCACTTTTTTACCCAAACCAACACCTTCCTTAAGTGTCACACATTGGTGAGACATTGATCTCGCCTGGAAAGATAAACAAAGAAACTGGACCAAGTCTGAAGTCCCCTTCGGTCCCCCAGGGCACAGATTCGACCAGACAAAGTGGCTAGGAGCAAAACTGACATTTACCACACCTTCTGTACAGGCTTCCATACTCCCTGCAACTAACAGGGTTGCCTGGTTGAGGAGATAACAGTGCCTTTGTTTACAGCACAGATGTCCTGAATCACTAGAGATTGAAAAAGGAACACTAAGAAAGGTGCAAACTATCTTTATTCCTGTTGTAAATCCTCTAATGGACTGTTAACTTGCAAGGCTAATTCAGGATCAGTCAGTTGTCAGCACGGCTAACCTCTTTATTGCTGATCACCACAGCTGGAAAGTAGAACTAGTGGAGCATGAATTTTCTTACCTTTGGCGCTTTTCAGCAGACAATGTGCTCTGGCACACCGGCATTATTATTGCACTGGCATTACTCTTGAACTATAGGGCTGATTCCTCTGTTTCGCCATAGACTTGTGAGTTCAGCAGCTGTCCTGGTTTGAAAGGACAGGTGTCTGCCAGTAAGGGCAGAAGTTTCCCTTTGAAACAGAGACTTTGGTTCAACTCCCCCCCAAGTATTATAATTGTTTGAATCAAGGACTCTTAGGCAGAGATAAGGGGGTGGGAATAACAGCTCTTTTACTAATATATCTAACTGTACAAGCAGAAAACAACAGCAGTTGTTAAAATTGCTAACAGAACAAAATAGATAACTCGGTGTCAGTCCCTTTAGATGCAAGCACACTGTCTCTGTGCTTAGTCCACAGCCCGGAGCTGCCGAGGGCAGGCGGGAAACGAAGGCAGGAGGGGGAGGCAGCGGCTACGCCAGTCTCGGGCGGGAACGGGCTGGAGCGGGAGGCTCCTCGCTCACCATGTGTGTCCGGGTGATCAGCTGTGTCCGCAGAGGCAGGAGGCTGGAATGGGGCAGATGCAGGGCAGGTGATAGCAGAGGGTCTGGCTCTCCTGTGCTCCGGCCACGTGGGCTGGCGATCCCGCGCGTCCTGCTCCCAGGTCGCCGGAAACCTGAGTGCCCTCCCGGAAGCCTCAGAGGCCCCTCCGGGAGCCGTTCCCACCCACCCCTCCATCTGGACCCATCAGAGACCCTGGGTGTAGCCTGGCCAGCTCCATTGGCATGATAATGGGAAAAATTCTTTCCATTGACACAGTAACAGAAAAACACTCAACCCCCAACATTATCCACCCCAAATTTTTTCCATGCCAATGTGCTACATCATATTGAAACCTTTAAATTATATACATACATGTAGTTACAGGCACAGTATCATATATAGTTCACCCGAGAACAAGGTCCCCTTGGGGTATGCATCGGATCTCTCCATCCTTTTGCATCAACCACCAAGTGCAACCTGGTCCTTGAGCGAAAACCACCCCACGAACAGGATTGTCTTTGCTGGAAGCAGAGTTCACCCAGACAGTTTTCTCTAACATGCCTCTCAAGTATACCACTGGAACCTTATCTCCATCTGCTGCTCCCAAGGGCTCTGACTGGGCAGGGCCTGCTTGGTTAGTGGAACCTCGGGTATTCACTAACCATGTGGCCTTTGGTAGATTGATCTCCCAGTTCTTGAAAGTCCCCCCACCAAGTGCCTTTAAGGTGGTTTTAAGCAGACCATTGCACCGTTCGACTTTCCCAGCCGCTGGTGCATGGTAGGGAATATGGTACACCCACTCAATGCCATGTTCTTTAGCCCAGGTGTTTATAAGGCTATTTTTGAAATGAGTCCCATTGTCTGACTCAACTCTTTCAGGGGTACCATGTCTCCAGAGGACTTGTTTTTCCAGGCCCAGGATGGTGTTCCGAGCAGTGGCATGGGGCACAGGGTAGGTCTCCAACCATCCGGTGGTGGCTTCCACCATGGTCAGCACATAACATTTTCCCTGGCGGGTCTGAGGCAGTGTGATATAGTCAATCTGCCAGGCCTCTCCATACTTATATTTGGACCATCGCCCCCCATACCAGAGGGGCTTCACCCGCTTGGCCTGTTTGATGGCAGCGCACGTGTCACAGTCATGAATAACCTGAGAGATGCTGTCCATGGTTAGATCCACCCCTCGGTCTCGTGCCCACTTATAGGTGGCGTCTCTGCCCTGATGGCCAGAGGCATCGTGGACCCATCGAGCCAGGAACAGTTCTCCCTTGTGTTCCCAATCTAAGTCTATCTTTGAAACCTCTATCTGTGCAGCCTGATCTACCTGCTCGTTGTGCCTATGATCTTCATTAGACCGACTCTTGGGAACATGGGCATCCACATGACGGACTTTCACGGGGAGCTTCTCTACCCGAGTGGCAATGTCTTTCCACTCATCAGCAGCCCAGATTGGTTTTCCTCTACGTTGCCAGTCAGCCTTTTTCCACCTTTCCAGCCAAACCCACAGAGCATTGGCTACCATCCACGAATCAGTGTAAAGGTAGAGCTTTGGCCATTTCTCTCTCTCAGCAATGTCCAAGGCCAGCTGAACAGCTTTGAGTTCAGCAAGTTGACTCGATCCACCTTCTCCTTCGGTAGCTTGTGCAACCTGTCGTGTGGGGCTCCATACGGCAGCTTTCCACTTCCGGTTCATCCCCACAATTCGGCAGGAACCGTCGGTGAAAAGGGCGTAGCGTGTTTCATCTGCTGGCAGCTGGTTGTATGGTGGAGCTTCTTCAGCCTGGGTCACTTGCTTCTGCTCCTCTTAATCAGCGAGACCAAAATCTTCACCTTCTGGCCAGTTCATAATTATCTCCAAATTCCCAGGGCGATTTGGGTTACCAATACGGGCGCGCTGTGTGATGAGGGCAATCCACTTGCTCCATGTGGCGTCGGTGGTGTGGTGAGTAGAGAGAACCTTTCCTTTGAACATCAACCCCAGCACTGGCAGTCGAGGTGCCAGGAGAAGCTGTGCTTCAGTGCCAATCACCTCTGAGGCAGCTTGAACTCCCTCATAGGCAGCCAAGATTTCCTTCTCTGTGGGAGTGTAGTTGGCTTCAGATCCTTTGTAGCTTCTGCTCCAGAATCCCAGGGGTCGGCCTCGGGTCTCACCAGGCACCTTCTGCCAAAGGCTCCAGGACAAACCATGGTTCCCAGCTGCAGAGTAGAGCACATTCTTTACCTCTGGTCCTGTCCTGACTGGGCCAAGGGCCACTGCATGAGCGATTTCCTGCTTGACCTGGGCAAATGCTTGCTGTTGTTCAGGGCCCCAGTGGAAATCGTTCTTCTTGCGAGTGACCAGGTAGAGAGGGCTCACAATCTGGCTGTACTCAGGTATGTGCATTCTCCAAAAGCCGATAGAACCTAGAAAAGCTTGTGTCTCCTTCTTGCTTGTTGGTGGAGACATTGCAGTGATCTTATTGATGACCTCAGTGGGGATCTGGAGCCGTCCATCCTGCCACTTCACTCCCAGGAACTGGATCTCTCGGGCAGGTCCTTTAACTTTGCTCTTTTTAATGGCAAAACCGGCTCCCAGCAAAATCTGGATGATCTTCTCTCCTTTCTCAAACACCTCCATTGCTGTGTTCCCCCACACAATGATGTCATCGATGTACTGCAAATGTTCTGGAGCCTCACCCTTCTCCAGTGTAGCCTGGATCAGTCCGTGGCAGATGGTGGGGCTGTGCTTCCACCTCTGGGGCAGTTGGTTCCAGGTGTACTGCACGCCCCTCCAGGTGAAAGCAAATTGAGGCCTGCATTCTGCTGCCAAAGGAATGGAGAAGAATGCATTTGCAATGTCAATGGTGGCATACCACCTTGCTGCCTTGGACTCCAGCTCGTACTGGAGTTCCAGCATGTCCGGCACAGCAGCACTCAGCGTTGGAGTCACTTCATTCAATGCCCGATAGTCCACAGTCAGTCTCCATTCTCCATCAGATTTCTGCACAGGCCAGATAAGACTGTTGAAGGGTGAGTGGCTCTTGCTGACCACCCCTTGGCTCTCTAGATCATGGATCATTTTGTGGATGGGGATCACAGCATCTCGATTTGTCCGGTACTGCCGGCGGTGCACGGTCATGGTGGCAATTGGCACCGGTTGTTCAGTCACTTTCAGGAGTCCTACTGCAGAGGGGTTTTCTGACAGTCCAGGCAAGGTGTTCAACTGCTTAATGCTCTCTGTATCTACAGTAGCTATTCCAAAAGCCTACCTGAACCCCTTTGGGTCTTTGTAGTAGCCGTTCCTGAGGAAGTCTATGCCTAGAATGCACGGTGCCCCTGGGCCAGTTACAATTGGATGTTTCTGCCACCCCTTCCCTGTCAGGCTAATCTCAGCTTCCAGCAAAGTGAATTCCTGTGATCCCCCCGTCACCCCAACAATGGAAACAGGTACCTTCCCCACATGTTCTGATGGTATCAGGGTGCATTGTGAACCAGTATCAACTAACACTTTATGTTTCTGTGGCTTTGACGTGCCAGGCCATCGCACCCACACTATCCAATAGATCCTGTCATCCCATGCCTCTCCCTGGCTAGAGGCAGGGCCCCTCTAGCCCTGCTTATTATTTCTTTCCTGGGCATACATAGTGGAGGTTCCTTCCAGGGGATCTGAGAGAACATCCTCCTTGCTGTAATACCCTGCACCTTGCTTGTGGGAGGTTGAGGCTACCTTCATTTTAGTGCGGCTCCCTCGGTTAGCATTTCCCTCCCTGAGCTGACGCACCCGTGCTGCCAGGACAGAAGTGGGTTTCCCATCCCATTTTCCCATGTCTTCCCCATGGTCTCGCAGGAAAAACCACAGGTCAGCTCGTGAGGTGTACCCTCTCTCCCTAGCTGGGGGACGTGAAGCTCTGACTTGGGGGCCTGTGACTCGTACTGGTGCTACGCTGATCTTCCTCACCTCCTCCCTCACCTCCCTCATCCCCTCCATCATCTCCTCCCTCATATCCCTCATCCTGTCTTCGACCTGTTGGAGGTCCCTGGCCACGGCAGAGACATTAGCCTGCATTGGGCCATTCATCATGCTCTCGAAATTTCTGAGTTTGTTGGCAACAGAACACACTGTCTCTGGATGGTTATCGGCATTAATCATTGCTAGGTAGGTGGTATATTGAGATGGACCCAAGGTTGCCAGATTCCATAACATCTGCCCTGTGCACTTGACCTTGTCAGGGTCATTGTCATGCTGTCCATCCCTCCCAAAGAGTACCTCTAATACTTCTGTCTCTCTCAGCTGCTGGATCCCTTCCTCAAGGGTCTTCCAGCGCATCCTACGGTGATGCTCCTGCATTCTCTCTCTGTGTACAAACTTCTCTCTCACACTCATTAAAAGGCGGTCCCAGAGGGAAAGGAGGCCTTGCTTCCTTACAAATATCTGGTCCACACCTGAATCCCGGGCCAAGGATCCCAAATTCCTGGCCTCAGTTCCATCCAGTTGTACACCTGTTCCCGTAAGGTCCCAGACCCGGAGTGACCAAGTTGTAAAAGGCTCACGGCCCCGCCGAGCAATGTCTTTACGCAGGTTGCGGAGATTATCGTATGAGAGGGACTCGGTGACAATCTCAACCTCTGGCTCCCTTGCTGGTTGTGAGGACCCTCCTTGCTGATCCCCATTATCTAAGTGCCTCGTTTTAATCTTAGATTTCCTAGTTTCCACAGGAGCAACTGCTGCTGGCTGTGGCTGCTCCTGTGATCCAGCTGGAACCTGGACAGATACAACATCTACGGGTTCCACTGCAGCACCATCTGACTCTCCCTCTTTAGGGCAGGGTTTCTCACCAGCTGGAGAAAAATACTCCATCATCTGGCTATGCTCCTTCAGCATTTGGCCTATATCCTTCACTAGAGCTCCCACCCACTCTGGGTGGCTCATTTCTGCGGTGGGCTGTGGGGCAGCATCAGGCTCTGGGGCAGCATTCCTAGTCCCTAAGGCAGAGGCAGGTTCTGAGGCAACATCCCTAGTCCCAGGGGCAGGCTCTGGGGCAGCATCCCTAGTCCCTGGGGCAGAGGCAGGTTCTGGGGCAACATCCCTAGTCCCAGGGGCAGGTTCTGGGGCAGCATCCCTAGTCCCTGGGGCAGAGGCAGGTTCTGGGGCAACGTCCCTGGGGCAGGTATCAGAGTTTTCGTCCAAGCCAATATTCCCTTGCTTCTGAATGCTAAGTAGAACAGGCCTATCAGCAACACCAGCCACTGATTAATAACACTAGCAATTAAAGCAGATCTGAAATCCTTGAGAACTGGTGGGGTAGCCTCAAAAAACTGGGTGATGGGTTGGGAGAAAATTTCCCTTGCACTCATTATCTCACAGTAAGTACCATTACTGAAATAGCCCCAGAAACAAGCAGTTAGAGTACGATAGCTCCGGATCCATGCAACCGCTTCCCAGAAAAAATTAAAACCCCATGAATTCCTGGCATAATCAATCCACCAAACTAATCGGATAATAGCTACAGTACCTTTGGTGAGGGGGCCCAAATTCAAAAATGGGCTTACAAATGGGAGGGAGATGGCTGTGACCACATGGAACACAAACCAGATTAAACCAGACAACATATTGCCAGTTAAGAGAGCTGTTATTTCTGTCTTAACTCTCAACTCAGTGCCCTCTGTCCCACGTCTGGGCGCCAAAATCTATCCTGGTTTGAAAGGACAGGTGTCTGCCAGTAAGGGCAGAAGTTTCCCTTTGGAATAGAGACTTTGGTTCCACTTCCCCCTCCCAAGTATTATAATTGTTTGAATCAAGGACTCTGAGGCAGAGATAAGGGGGTGGGAATAACAGCTCTTTTACTAATATATCTAACTGTACAAGCAGAAAACAATAACAGTTAAAATTGCTAACAGAACAAAATAGATAACTCGGTGTCAGTCCCTTTAGATGCAAGCACGCTGTCTCTGTGCTTAGTCCACAGCCCGGATTTGCCGAAAGGCAGACGGGAACGGAGGCAGGAGGGAGGGGGGAGGGGCAGCAGTGGCCACGCCGGTCCCGGGCGGGAACGGGCTGGAGCGGCCGCTCCTCGCTCACCATGTGTGTCCGGGGGATCAGCTGTGTCCGCAGAGGCAGGAGGCTGGAACGGGGCAGATGCAGGGCAGGTGATCACAGAGGGTCTGGCTCTCCTGTGCTCGGCCGCGTGGGCTGACGATCCCAGGCGTCCTCCTCCGAGCTCGCCGGAAACCCGAGTACCCTCCCGGAAGCCTCAGAGGCCCCTCCGGGAGCTGTTCCCACCCACTCCTTTGTCTGGACTCATCAGGGACCCTGGGTGTAGCCCGGCCAGCTCAATTGGCATGATAATGGGAAAAATTCTTTCCATTGACACAGTAACAGAAAAACACTCAACCCCCAACAC
>NW_027636312.1:0-229550 GCF_903797595.1 Erithacus rubecula
TCAGGAGTCCTACTGCAGAGGGGTTTTCTGACAATCCAGGCAAGGTGTTCAACTGCTTAATGCTCTCTGTCGCTACAGCAGCTATTCCAAAAGCCCACCTGAACCCCTTTGGGTCTTTGTAGTAGCCGTTCCTGAGGAAGTCTATGCCTAGAATGCACGGTGCCCCTGGGCCAGTTGCAATTGGATGTTTCTGCCACCCCTTCCCTGTCAGGCTAATCTCAGCTTCCAGCAAAGTGAATTCCTGTGATCCCCCTGTCACCCCAACAATGGAAACAGGTACCTTCCCCACATGTTCTGATGATATCAGGGTGCATTGTGAACCAGTATCAACTAGCACTTTATGTTTCTGTGGCTTTGATGTGCCAGGCCATCGCACCCACACTATCCAATAAATCCTGTCATCCCATGCCTCTCCCTGGCTAGAGGCAGGGCCCCTCTAGCCCTGATTATTATTTCTTTCCTGGGCATACATAGTGAAGGTTCCTTCCAGGGGATCTGACAGAACATCCTCCTTGCTGTAATACCCTGCACCTTGCTTGTGGGAGGTTGAGGCTACCTTCATTTTAGTGCGGTTCCCTCGGTGAGCATTTCCCTCCCTGAGCTGACACACCCGTGCTGCCAGGACAGAAGTGGGTTTCCCATCCCATTTTCCCATGTCTTCCCCATGGTCTCGCAGGAAAAACCACAGGTCAGCTCGTGAGGTGTACCCTCTCTCCCTAGCTGGGGGACGTGAAGCTCTGACTTGGGGGCCTGTGACTCGTACTGGTGCTACGCTGATCTTCCTCACCTCCTCAATTCTCTCCATCATCTCCTCCCTCATATCCCTCATCCTATCTTCGACCTGTTGGAGGTCCCTGGCCACGGCAGAGACATTGGCCTGCATTGGGCCATTCATCATGCTCTCAAAATTTCTGAGTTTGTTGGCAACAGAACGCACTGCCTCTGGGTGGTTATCAGCATTAATCATTGCTATGTAGGTGGTATATTGAGATGGACCCAAGGTTGCCAAGTTCCATAACATCTGCCCTGTGCACTTGACCTTGTCAGGGTCATTGTCATGCTGTCTATCCCTCCCAAAGAGTACCTCTAATAGTGGTGTCTCTCTCAGCTGCTGGATCCCTTCCTCAAGGGTCTTCCAGCGCATCCTATGGTGGTGCTCCTGCATTCTCTCTCTGTGTACAAACTTCTCTCTCACACTCATTAAAAGCCGGTCCCAGAGGGAAAGGAGGCCTTGCTCCCTTACGAATATCTGGTCCACACCTGAATCCTGGGCCAAGGATCCCAAATTCCTGGCCTCAGTTCCATCCAGTTGTACACCTGTTCCCGTAAGGTCCCAGACCCAGAGTAACCACGTTGTAAAAGGCTCACGGCCCCGCCGAGCAATGTCTTTACGCAGGTTACGGAGACTATCGTATGAGAGGGACTCGGTGACAATCTCAACCTCTGGCTCCCTTGCTGGTTGTGAGGACCCTCCTTGCTGATCCCCATTATCTAAGTGCCTCATTTTAATCTTAGATTTCCTAGTTTCCACAGGAGCAACTGCTGCTGGCTGTGGCTGCTCCTGTGATCCAGCTGGAACCTGGACAGATACAACATCTACGGGTTCCACTGCAGCACCATCTGACTCTCTCTCTTTAGGGCAGGGGAAGGGTTTCTCACCAGCTGGAGAAAAATACTCCTTCATCATCTGGCTATGCTCCTTCAACATCTGGCTATGCTCCTTCAACATCTGACTCTGCTCTTTCAGCATTTGGCCTATATCCTTCACTAGAGCCCCCACCCACTCTGGGTGGCTCATTTCTGTAGTGGGCTGTGGGGCAGGGTTAGGCTCTGGGGCAGCATCCCCAGTCCCAGGGTCAGGTTCTGGGGCAGCATCCCTAGTCCCTGGGGCAGAGGCAGATTCTGGGGCAACATCCCTAGTCCCTGGGGCCGAGGCAGGTTCTGGGGCAGCATCCCTAGTCCCTGAGGCAGGTATCAGAGTTGTCGTCCAAGCCAATATTCCCTTGTTTCTGAATGCTAAGTAAAACAGGCCTATCAGCAACACCAGCCACTGTATAATAGCACTGGCGATTAAAACAGATCAGAAATCCTTGAGAACCAGTGGGGTAGCCTCAAAAAACTGGGTGATGGGTTGGGAGAAAATTTCCCTTGCGCTCGTTACCTCACAGTAAGTACCATTACTGAAATAACCCCAGAAACACGCAGTTAGAGTACGATAGCTCCGGATCCATGCAAACACTTCCCAGAAAAAATTAAAAACCCATGAATTCCTGACATAATCAATCCACCAAACGAATCGGATAATAGCTACAGTAACTTTGGTGAGTGGACCCAAATTCAAATAACGGCTTGCAAATGGGAGGGAGATAGCTGTGACCACATGGAACACAAACCAGATTAAACCAGACAACATATTGCCACTTAAGAGAGCTTTTATTCCTGTCTTAACTCTCAACTCAGTGCCCTCTGTCCCACGTCTGGGTGCCAAAATCTGTCCTGGTTTGAAAGGACAGGTGTCTGCCAGTAAGGGCAGAAGTTTCCCTTTGGAATAGAGACTTTGGTTCCACTCCCCTGCCAAGTATTATAATTGTTTGAATCAAGGACTCTGAGGCAGAGATAAGGGGGTGGGAATAACAGCTCTTTTACTAATATATCTAACTGTACAAGCATAAAACAATAACAGTTGTTAAAATTGCTAACAGAACGGAATAGATAACTCGGTGTCAGTCCCCCTAGATGCAAGCACGCTGTCTCTGTGCTTAGTCCCAGTCCGGATCTGCTGAGGGCAGATGGGAACGGAGGCAGGAGGGGGCGGCAGCGGCCACGCCGGTCTCGGGTGGGAGCGGGCTGGAGCGGTGGCTCCTCGCTCACCGTGTGTGTCCGGGTGTTCAGCTGTGTCTGCAGAAGCAGGAGGCTGGAACGGGGCAGATGCAGGGCAGGTGATCGCAGAGGGTCTGGCTCTCCTGTGCTCCGGCCACGTGGGCTGAAGATCCCGGGCGTCCTCCTCCGAGCTCGCCGGAAACAGGAGTCCCTCCCGGAAGCCTTAGAGGTCCCTCCGGGGTCCGTTCCCACCCACCCCTTTTGTCTGGACTCATCAGAGACCCTGGGTGTAGCCCGGCCAGCTCCATTGGCATGATAATGGGAAAAATTCTTTCAATTGACACAGTAACAGAAAAACACTCAACCCCCAACAGATAATCAGACAACTTTTCACATTCTTGGATTATTCTATCTGGCTGAAGATCGGGGTACTGAATTACCAAAATATACTGTGACAGACAAAAGACTCTCTAACAATTTAAAGTTAGAAAGTGTATGTTTATTCAGCACTGGGCAGCAGTGTGAGGTAATCCTCTAATACACACTGCAAAATCACAGGTGATCACAAAGTCTATTTATTAGCAAAGGATTCAAACAAATACATATTCATAATAACAGCCCCTCCCATTCCCCGCTTCCTATGGTAATTAGCTTGAATAGCTATTAAGCATGCGTGATTGACTTCTTAAATTAAGTCTGGGGTCTTTTTTGTGGGGAGGGGTCTTAAAAGGAGGAAGTAAAGCGAGTCTTCCTCACCCTAAACTCTTGACCTTTTCTATCACTGACAATACAACTGATTTCCGGGGGTAGTCCAATTTTCCAAAGAATGGGTTTCTGGTTGCATTGTCTATGTTCCTTTGGATCTCCTCACTAGTTTCCTCTTTTCCCATTGTAAGGGCAGCTGAGCAAACATAAAATGACATGATCAATTATTTAAGTTTCAGATAACTACTTCCTTTTAACTTCTAACTGTTAATTATTTTCAACAAGGTAAATAAAATCCAAATTTACTAAGATCAGTGTTTCAGTGATGATCGCCAGAACTCCAGGGAAGGAATTTATTGATCTCTGTTATCAGGGAGTGAGCCAACAAGAAGGATCCACAAGGAAAAAAATAAGAAAAGCAAAAAAATGTTGATTTATGGGTTGGGAGGCAGTGATTTTGAATTATGCATGAAGGTCTATGAATATGCAACAGGTTGATGCATTTAATGAAGTGTTCTCTGAGTTAAGGTGTGCCCCTTGTCTGGATGCCAAAAACCCAGCGGTATAACCTGCCAACATCACTGAGTGCCACTGTGGAAGATGTTACTTCCTCCAAACAGGGCCCCTGGGATCTGGTGCCCTGAAGACAAAGAAACCCCTTAGAGCATGCCCCCCCCCTTCTCCTTAACAAAACTTCTGTTATCTCTTAGGATTCCTATTGGTTTTTAAAGTTGTTAAGTGATTGGTCTTTTCTTACTTAGAATTTTAAGGTAATTGGATAGTTCATAATTTGTAGTTCTTATTGGTTAGGAATTCGATCCTCCAGAAAGCTATAAAAACCCCTTGTTATATTGTATAATCGGACTTTCCATGCGGACTCCCCTTCGAAGGAATAAAGGTACCTTTGGAACATCTGCATCAGGTCTAAGAGTCTCTGTCTCTGCTAGCGAGTAGCTGGCCCTGCCTTGAGAGTTCTCTGAGCTATTCGGACTCTCGTAGCAGCCCGGGGCTGGAACACCTCCAGTCACTGGTGGCCACAGTTTGGCGACCCCGAACATCACTCTGAGGACCCTCGTCAGTGTGATTGTGAGTGGCATTCCGTGTCCCGCCTTCGGAGACGTTGATCCCCTTGGTCTGCAGCTCTTTGTTCTATAAAGATCTGCTCCAACCAAGGCCGTACAGAAACCTCAGGATCCAGACCTGAGAAGTGGACCCCGCTAGCAAGCAGTCAGCAGTCCTGACCCATCGTCTGAGATTTGGTGAGCATCTATAGCCTCCTTTCAAGCTAGTTTTTGATGTTAGGGTCACCACGCAGTTTTTGGGGGTTTTTTGGTTTTTCTTCTCTTTTTCTGCTGGCTTGCCATAAAGTTTCCATGGGGAACAAGCTCATCAACCCCTCCCTCACCCCCACAGAAAGAGACTTTTACTCCCAAATTTTAACCCTTCTATCTACTAAAAATTTCAAGTTTTGTAACAAACCCCTATCAAAATCTAACCTTAAAAAATTCATAAAATGGCTTTTTATACAATTCCCTGATACTAACTCTCAATGCATTACGTCAGCAGACTTTTGGAATACGGTCGGCACTCAAATTTACTCCCTACAAGCACACGGCGATTTCAAAGTAAGTCATTTCAAACCTTTATTTCAAGGAATAATTCGCACACACAGATTGCAGGCTCCCTCTTCCCCAAAACCACGTGCATTCCCCCCCCCAGCCCCATCAGCACATGCTAACACAACCCCCTCTTCCTCCCAGGCCGACAACGAGTGAGTTTTTGTTTTGCCCCCCCCGCCAGCTGCGCTCAGGGTAACCACTCCCATTCCCCACCTCAGACACTCTGCCCTTTGTCTTGTCCTCATCCCCTCAAGTAACTCCTTTACCGCCGGCAGCCCCAGTAACAGCCCCTCTCCCCGTCCACACACCTCTGCAGCTGCAGCTTCCCTCCCCATCTAATTCACCCCCCCCCCCCCCCCCACCGCTGGTGCTGGGAGCCGCTGCTTTTGCCCCCAACGCCACTGGCAGCGCGGCACGCCCGCCCCCAGCCGAGCTGCGGGCGCTGCCGCCAGTGGCACTGTCTTCGCTGCCCCTCCCGTCCCTGAGTGGCGTGTGACCCCCGCAGTGGCAGCACAGCCACCGCCCGCCGCTGATCCGTGCGCGTTTCTTGCACCTCCACCTCGGTCGGTGCCGCCAGCAGAAGCAGGCCCACTGCACAGTGCTGCGGCAGCCCACAGCCCAACGCCAGCGGGCATGCAGGCGGCAGCGCTGCGCTCTCCCACACGCAACCCGGCGACTGCCCGCCACCCCTCCTCACAGTTCGCCCAGCCACCGCAGCCGCATACCGCCCAGCCGTGCAAGTTGGTCCAGTCCTTCCCGGAGTCCAGCCTCACCGTGCCCTCCAGGGCCGCAATGTTGCCGCGTACCCTCACGCCGCCGGCCCCGGCCCTGTGCTCTGTTCCCGTTACACCGCCATGAACGCCCTTCCCCCCAGACTACGCGCTACCGCCGTCCAACCCCACCGCTCAGCCCCCGCTCCTCAATGCTACCTTCCTTTTCCCCCATCCTGTTTTTCCTGTGCTGCCTCTCATCAGTAACCCACCGCACCCCCACTCTAATTTACCCTGACCCGCAGCCCACACTCAAACCCACCTCCCCCTCCCTGCCCCTGCGGAAGCCCCTTGCAATCCCTCACTCCCTACGGACATTCCTATCGCATTCCAACAATCACCACCCCACGCAAACAAACCATAGCCTGTCGTTCCCCCCCCCCTCCCTCCTCCCAATGCCTCAATCCCTACCGCGCCACCGCCACCCTGTGACCAAACCATTTTATGCACCTATCCAAACCACCTTCAGCCTTCTGCCCCCCCTACAAACCCCGCGCCCACCTCCCAGCCCTGCGCTTCAATCCCTGCCTCCGCGGCTTTCGCCAAATCCTCCCCTTCTTGTTCTAAAAAGCACCGTACGCGACATAGACATTCCAATTCCTCTGACCACACAAATACAGATTCTTATGATTCAGATAACGACCAGGATCCATGGGAACATGTCAAGCTATTAGCCACGCAAAATGAAAATTGGCAAATAGCTCAAAAAATTTCTGCCTTTCCTGTAACATATAAAACAGGCTGGAGAGGAGGTGTCACAAATACAGCTCAATGGGAAGCATTTTATGCAAAACAATTGACAGAATTATCCAAAATTGAAAAGAAAAATGGGAGAAATACACAAATTTTTAAAAAAATTTTAGAGGCAATTTTTTCTGCATATGTTTTAGTACCACATGATGTAAAAAACCTGGCACAATGTCTTCTAACTCCTGATGAATATATGCTATTTGAACAGCATTGGAAGAAGCAATTAAAAACGTTATCTGATAATTATGCAAAAGATGCAAATCACCCAAATTTCACAGTAGAAAAATTAGCTGGAGAAGGCAATTTACCAAAGCCTTAAGAACAAGATAATGCTTTGCCCAAAGACACATTACAAGACATAGCAAATGCAGCAAAGACATCCCTGCTCCTCACACCTGATGACTCCACACCCACCCTGCATTTCTCCAATGTTAAACAAAAAATAGATGAGAGCTTTATCAAATTTGTAGACAGACTGAAAGATGCACTAGAAAAACAAATAGAGAGCGCAGAGGCACAAAAAGAACTTTTATGCAAACTTTCAATGAGCAATGCAAATGAACAATGTAAAACTATCTTAAGGTCCTTGCCTCTCGACACAGAACCCACCATTGAACAGATGGTGGACACTTGCACATGTCACATGTCCACTGAAAACACAGCATCCCAAGCAGTTGCCAAAGGCATTGCTGAAGGAGTCACAGGAGCCTTTGCAGCAGTGACCTCCAAAGAGAATGCCCGATGCTTCTACTGTGGGGAACTTGGAAATTTTGTAAAAAATTGCCCAGAAAAGCCACAAATCCAACACTCTCCCATTAATCATCATAAACCCCAGAAACAGCAAAAGTAACCACAGAATCCAAAAAACTGCCAGTGCAGCGCAAAAATAGCACCACACTGCAACAACAAATCAAAGGCCATCTTCCACAGTGTCTTTGAACTTCACAGATGGAAGTTTCTACAGTGTTCCCACAGGCAAATGTGGACCACCAGGTGGTCCTTGGGACATTTTTATACTCGTTGACACTTTACACAGCCCAAAACAAATTTTTGTTTTGCCAGAGATTGAGACTGTACAATCTGGACAAGAAATCTTTGTTCAGCTTTGCTGCACAGACACGCCTTTTTTCCTTTCACAGGACATACCAATTGCACAAGCCTTCCTGCTTCCAAAGAATTGCAACAAACAGATCCCCCTCAACCCTACCGTACTGTGGGTGCAAATCATGGCATCTAAGAAACCCATCATTGAATGCAACATTCTCTGCAAAGGTGAAAGAATCCTCAGACCAGGGATGATCGACACCGGAGCGGTCGTCACCATCATCGCTCGCTCAGAATGGCCATCCAACTGGGACCTGCAACCAGTAGCTGGCATGATTTCTGGAATTGGTGGCGTCACCGTGTCCATGCGAAGCACAAACAATGTTGTCATCAAAGGACCTGAAGGCAAGTTGGCAACAATCCGCCTGTTCGTGGTCAGAGCCCCCATCACCTTGTGGGGTAAGGATGTCCTTTCCCAATGGGGAGTTTCCCTTCGAATCCAATGCAGGGATTTCTGATTGGGGACACTGAAGAGCACACTCTCCCACCAACCCCTCAGCTCACCTAGAGAAGTGAAGAACCTGTCTGGGTCGAGCAGTGGTTCCTGTCAAAAGTCAAACTGCGCGCACTGCATGCCCTGGTGGAAGAGCAACTCGCCAAAGGCCACATCACTGAAACCACAAGCCCCTGGAACACTCCAGTCTTCGTCCTGCAAAAACCTGGAACAAACACATGGAGGCTTCTCCAAGACCTTCGCAAAATCAATGACGTCATCGAAGACATGGGACCTCTTCAGTCTGGTCTGCCTTCTCCATCAATGCTGCCTCAAAACTGGACGCTTGCTGTCATTGACATCAAAGATTGCTTTTTCAGCATCCCACTGCAGCCCCAAGATGCCCCATGGTTTGCTTTCTCCATCCCCTCTCTAAACAGAGAAGCTCCTCTCAAAAGGTACCACTGGCTTTTCCTCCCCCAAGGACTCAAAAACTCTCCCACCATATGCAAATGGTATGTGGCTCATGTTCTGTCCCCTGTTTGAAGCTCATTCCCAGATGTAATCATCTACCACTACATGGACAACATTCTGATTTGTGCTTCAGAAAATACTTACGTGGACAAATAAGTGAAAACAACCATTGAAACCATGGAAAAAGCAGGATTTGAGATTCACAAAGACAAAGTACAGTACACCAGCCCGTGGAATTACCTTGCACTCCAAATTCGAGAAAGAACCATCGTACCCCAGCAGCTTTCCATAAAAGACAATCCAAAAACCCAAGAGACCTACACAGCCTGCGTGGATCCATCAACTGGATATGCCCCCTTCTGGGAATCACAACAAAGACCTCGCCCCCCTGTTCAACCTTCTCCGTGGCAAAGAAGACCTCGACTCCCCATGCACCATCACACCAGAAGCCCAAGGTGCCATCATCAAGGTCCAAGAAGCCCTCTCTTCACACCAAGCTCATCAATTTGAACCGGATCTGCCCTTCCTGGTTGTTGTCCTGGGAAATGCCCCTCACTTTCACGGACTGATTTTCCAATGGGACTCTCAGCTCACAGACCCTTTGCTGATCCTTGAATGGGTCTTCACAGGCAATCAACCCACAAAAACAATTACCACATTTCAAGAAATTATGGCACATCTCATAAGGAAAGCCAGAACTCACCTCCACTCTCTTGCAGGGTGTGAGTTCACTTGCATTTACCTGCCACTGACCACTGGAAATCTGGAGCATTTGCTCCAGACCAAGGAAAGCCTCCAAATTGCTCTAAATAGCTATACTGGCCAAATTTCCATTCATTTACCAAAGCACAAGCTTTTCAATAAATATGCAGTTTTTAATCTAATTCCAAAATTAGTCCAAAGCAGGACTCCCCTCAAAGATCTAACTGTCTTTACTGATGGCTCAGGCTCTTCTCACAAGTCAGTCATGACTTGGAAAGACCCCAAACCCCAGAATTGGGAATCAGATATTCAAATATTGGAGGGACCTCCACAAATTGCAGAGCTAGCAGCTGTTGTTAGAGCCTTTGAGAAATTCAAAGATGAGCCCTTTAATTTGGTCACAGACTCAGCCTATGTACTTGGTATAACTATGAGGGCAGAACATGCCTTTTGAAGAGATGTTTCTAACCCAAAGTTACACCAATTAATTTCTACATTGACACATTCAATTTCTCATAGAAAACAGCCCTACCACATCGTTCATGTGAGATCACACATTGATCTCCCAGGTTTCATTACAGAAGGAAACAGAATAGCAGATGCACTGGCCATGTCTATGGAAACTGCAAATGTCCCTGACAGCTTTGCCTGAGCAAAGCTGTCACATGCATTTTTTTCATCAAAATGTGCCCGCTCTCATGCGAATGTTTAAACTTTCAAAAGACCAAGCAAAACCCATCGTAGCAACGTGCCCAAGCTGTCAGAATTACCAAATACCCTCCATGGGTAAGGGAGTCAATCCCAGAGGCCTGAACAGCTGCCAGCTGTTCCAGACTGACATGACCCACTTCCCATCTTTTGGGAAGTCCAAATACGTGCACGTGTCAGTTGTCACGTTCTCTGGAGCAGTTTTTGAATCAGCTCATGCAGGAGAAAAAGCCACTCACACTATCAAGCATTTTCTCCTGGCTTTTGCCACTCTAGGAGTTCCAAAAAAGGTCAAGACTTAGAATGGACCCGCTTACAAATCTCGAAATGTAAAAAAGTTTCTCAGTGAATGGGGAATTGAACACACCACCGGCACTGCTGCAAACCCCACAGGACAATCCATCATAGAAAGAACTCATCAAACCCTCAGAGTCCTCTACCAGCAGCAGACACAGAAACCTTATCCCCAGTTGAAAGACTCTGCAAAGTTCTCTACGTCATCAATTTCCTGAATTGTACATCATCAGAACCCGATCCCCCAATTCTCCATCACTTTGCAAACTCAAACCAAGCCAAGCTCACTGTCCTGGTTTGAAAGGACAGGTGTCTGCCAGTAAGGGCAGAAGTTTCCCTTTGGAATAGAGACTTTGGTTCCACTCCCCCCCCCCCAAGTATTATAATTGTTTGAATCAAGGACTCTGAGGCAGAGATAAGGGGGTGGGAATAACAGCTCTTTTACTAATATATCTAACTGCACAAACAAAAAACAATAACAGTTAATATTGCTAACAGAACGAAATAGATAACTCAGTGTCAGTCCCTTTAGATTCATGCACGCTGTTTCTGTGCTTAGTCCACAGCCCGGATCTGCTGAAGGGCAGGCGGGAACGGAGGCAGGAAGGGGGGGGAGGGGAGGGGCGGCAGCGCCCACGCCGGTCCCGGGCAGGAACGGGCTGGAGCGGCGGCTCCTCGCTCACCGTGTGTGTCCGGGTGATCAGCTGTGTCCGCAGAGGCAGGAGGCTGGAACAGGGCAGATGCAGGGCAGGTGATCGCAGAGGGTCTGGCTCTGCTGTGCTCCGGCCGCGTGGGCTGACGATCCCGCGCGTCCTCCTCCGAGCTCGCGGGAAACCCGAGTGCCCTCCCGGAAGCCTCAGAGGCCCCTCCGGGAGCCGTTCCCACCCACCCCTTTTGTCTGGACTCATCAGACACCCTGGGTGTAGCCCGGCCAGCTCCATTGGCATGATAATGGGAAAAATTCTTTCAATTGACACAGTAATAGAAAAAATACTCAACCCCCAACACTCACTGAGAAACCACCAGTGCTGGTGAAAGACCCAGAAACACACCACATTTCTGGACCCTTTCAATTGATCACCTGGGAAAGGGAATATGCTTGCGTATCTCTGCCATCTGGTCTGAGATGGTTCTCAGGAAAAATCATAAAACCGTATCTGGGCACTGCAAAACCCACCCCTTCAAGCACCAGCAAAAATTCTCCTGAGTCCAACACAAAACCTCCTCAAAACCAAACCAGCTCTGCATGGAGACACAGGTGTTGCAGAGCACCCACATACCAAAGGAAAGATCGTCCTGTCACTAGACAGGAGACAAAACAGAAAACCAAGCAGCACTTAGCTGCCTCAGTCAAGCTTTAAGCACAATTTAGTTTGTTTTTAAAGTATTTTAGTTTAGGTATTATTAACCTCTGCTAAGAAAACCCCTTTTCCATCCCTTCTTATTACCTTTGTTAAAACCCCTAAGCCTATACTAAATTTTTTAGTTTTAGTGTTAAGAAAAAGGGAGGAAAAAGGAAAGGACAAAACCCTATCCCTCCTCTCCCCAAGAAAACAAATTTTGCTTGTATTCCCTATCAGAAGCCGCATCCTTGTCCAAAGATGAAAATTATCTCCGTCGGTGCTGTCCTCACTGCTGCCTAGATGTCCTTCACCATACCACATGCCTTTGGCTGGATAAGCCTGTAAGAGTCAGTCTGAAGTTTCTCTGATCTGCCTCACAACCATCATCAGAGACTGAGACCCCAGGACCCCACCACTCGCCTGAGTTCTGGCCTGGCCAAGGTGGATGCTTGCCAAGGACTGTTTGTAGGTGTACTTGGTGCTTGCCATGGTACGCTGCTCTTGAGCGGGGTACTGGCTGTAGCGTCCTGTTCCACCTGTTTCTTAGAGCAATGATCTCCGCATACAATAGTCCATAAATCTCCCCACCTTTTGGCCAGAGGCCACTCGCTTTGGAAAACGACTATAAAGAGTGACTTTCCCCAAAACCAACTTTGAGATCTCTTTCTCCCCAACGGATTGAAACCGCGTCTCATCTCTTCAGACGACCACAAGGATGCGTCCTGTCTGTTGGTAGCTATATCCCATCCTCTCTCTCTCTCCCCTTTTTACTTAATCTCTCTCTCTCTCTCCCTCTTTCTCTCTCTCTCTATCGCAAAACTGAATTGTTGGCACTCAATAAACTGCATTATTGCTTTCTGCTTAACAAACCTGGGTCTCTTGACTTTTGTCTTTTGCACCCTGGGGTCGAATGAACCATCACGACTCCCGCTCGGGTTGAGCGGATTGTGACAAAGCCCACAACTCAACCACAATGTTTGGGTGACCTTAGCAAAGATATTAAAACAAGATAACATGTGTTTATCCCTGGGCAGCCTTGACAACCCACTTTCCACATGTTTAGTGGGAATTCCATTTGCAGGAGATGAATGGCCCGTTCAAAGATCAGAACTCCTTTGCACCACAGGTAAGATACCCAACCCCGTGGACACTTGGGATGATTGGACAAAAAATTTGCCAAATGCCCTCGAGGAACCCCAAGAATTAGATTTGCTGGGGTCCTCCAAACCAACCTACTGTGTCAAATTTTACTTTAAATGCCCAAGGCAAAACATGCATGAATTGGATTTGCACAGAAACACATACAGGAAAGACATATCACCCATCAATAAAGCATACAACTATCCAGATTGGTGTAACTACACTGCTCCCATAATTTCAGAGTCCTCTCTCCACCCCAAGACACTGCCCAGGGGAATGTTTCTCATCTGTGGTGATCGAGTTTGGGCCGGGATCCCCTCTCGTCTCCAGGGGGGACCTTGTAGCCTTGGCAAGCGTTCTACCTTCACTCCCCAACATTACCTTGTTGCATAATTGGAAAAAAGAAAGCAAATCAAAACGCAAAAAAAGATCTTACACTGAATTTGACAAAAATTGTGACCCCAAATTGTACATTTGGAACAAACCCAAAAGAATTGCTGCCTCCTTGTTTTTACCATGGGTAGCAGCAGCAAAAGCCCTTGGAGAAATTAATCATTTAGGGTGCTGGCTTAGTAAGCAGGGCAATGCTACATCTGCTGCTCTGAGTGATCTTTTGAAGGATGAAGAAACCATAAGACAAGCATTTCTGCAAAATCGGGCAGCAATTGATTTCCTGCTGCTCTCCCACAGACACGGCTGAGAAGACTTGGAAGGAATGATCTGCTTTAATCTCTCTTCCAGTTCCACATCCATCCATGAAAACATCCAGAAGCTGAAAACCCTCGTGAAAGACTCGAAGACTGAAAACACTCCAGACTGGGTCAAAAACCTCTTTGCCTAATGGGGACTGACGGGATGGGCTTCTTCCTTGGTTAAGGGAATTTTGTGGATTTTCACTGTTATTCTCATTGTGTTAGCTATGTTTTCATGTTTAGTTCAATGTTTCAAGAAAACTGTTAAAGACGCTCCCTTTGTAAATACAGAGAGAAGAATTGTGGAAGATGTTACTTCCCCCAAACAGGGCCCCTGGGATCTGGTGCCCTGAAGACAAAGAAACCCCTTAGAGCATGCCCCCCCCTTCTCCTTAACAAAACTTCTGTTATCTCTTAGGATTCCTATTGGTTTTTTAAAGTTGTTAAGTGATTGGTCTTTTCTTACTTAGAATTTTAAGGTAATTGGATAGTTCATAATTTGTAGTTCTTATTGGTTAGGAATTCAATCCTCCAGAAAGCTATAAAAACCCCTTGTTATTTTGTATAATTGGACTTTCCATGCGGACTCCCCTTCAAAGGAATAAAGGTACCTTTGGAACATCTGCATCAGGTCTAAGAGTCTCTATCTCTGCTAGCAAGTAGCTGGTCCTGCCTTGAGAGTTCTCTGAGCTATTCGGACTCTCGTAGCAGCCCGGGGCTGGAACACCTCCGGTCCTTGGCGGCTACATGCCACTGTGATGGACACGCTGGAATTTCAGTACGAACAGTCATATTGTAAGACCTCTCTATCATGTGACCCAGAATAAGAATGATTTCAAGTGGGATCCTGAACAACAACAAGTATTTGGACAAATTAAACAGGAAATTGTTCATGCAGTAGCCCTTGGACCAGTCAGGACAGGATCTGAGGCACATCCTCTACTCCAAAGCTGGGAAGGATGGTCCTTCTTGGAGCCTCTGCCACAAAGTACCTTGGGACACTCAAGGACAACCCCTGGGATTCTGTAGTTAGGGATACAAATGATCTGAGGCCAGCTACCCTCCAGCTGAAAAAGAGATACTGGCAGTTTATGAAGGTATTCAAGCTGCTTCAAAAGTGATTTGCACCAAAGCACAGTTCCTCCTGGCACTCTGACTGCCAATGCTGGGCTGGATTTTCCAAGGGAAAGTCCGCTTCCACACATTGTGCCACTGGTGCTTCGCAGTTTAAGTTGACGGCTCTGATCAGTCAGCAAGCTTGAATAGGAAACACCAATCACTGAGGAGTTTTGGAAGTCATCACAAACTGTCCCAAAGATGATAATTTGAAATTATCATCAGAAGAGCAGGAGGAGAAGGTGACATATGGTAAGGAGGCCCCACCATATAATTGGCTATCCAAAAATGAAAAGCAATATTCTCTCTTTACTGATGGTTCCTGACGTATTGCAGGGATACATCAAAAATGGAAAGCTGCCCTACACAGTCCCACATGATGAGTCACAGAAGTTATTGAGGGACAAGGTTGATCAAGTCAGGTTGCAGAGCTGAAAGACATCAAGCTGTGTGATGGCTAACAGCTGGCCTGAATGCATCACAGGCACAAGCAACCCTGACCTTAACTTGATCAGCGTATACCTGTGATAGAAAGGAAACATCTTTTGGAGAGAGGGCACTGAGAGGTGGAGGGACTTGGCTGCAGAGAACGGATGCCAGCCAATCCCTGACGAGCATGTACACAGGCAGCTATTGGTCAGTGAACTGGGTGGCACCAAGATTCTAGCCAATTGGGGTCAACCACATAAAAGCAAGTGGTGAACAATAAAGTTTGGCTATTGCTGCATGAACCTTGGAGTGCCGTGTCCTGTCCATCTCAACTGCTACATTTGGTGACCCATGATGTGATGGTGGTAGCCTAGCCACATGGAGAGTGGGGAGACGGATGTGTCCAGCAGAGAGAGAGCAGCCTGGAGAGCTGCTGACAGCATGGAGAGCTGTAACAGTCCAGATGTGCAAATAATAGGGTGAGCCACTGGGAACATGGGGGGGGCAAGTTTCAAGAGTAGATAAAAATATAGTGAATGCATGGACTCTTATGTATTAAATACAATGAACAGGCTCTGCAAACTTTATTGCAGTTTTGCAAGTGCCAGCATGTAGAAGCCACTATAGAAAAGGTTTTCAGTATTAAAACCCGGGAACAAGCTGGTAAATTGATTTTTGAGTCAGCCTCTCAAGTAGATGAGACTGCTAGGAGTATTATGACTACCTGGAGGTTGGTGCTGGATACGTTAAAACTGATAAAAGCTGAGCAGAATGCTAAAGCAGCAGCTGAGGCACCGTGCGCACCACCCATCAAAATATCCCAAAATGGTGGAGTGCCGGGGGGAGCGGTTGGAGGAATAGGTGCCTGTCCTGGTTTGAAAGGACAGGTGTCTGCCAGTAAGGGCAGAAGTTTCCCTTTGGAATAGAGACTTTGGTTCCACTCCCCTCCCCCAAGTATTATGATTGTTTGAATCAAGGACTCTGAGGCAGAGATAAGGGGGGTGGGAATAACAGCTCTTTTACTAATATATATCTAACTATACAAACAGAAAACAATAACAGTTAAAATTGCTAACAGAATGAAATAGGTAACTCGGTGTCAGTCCCTTTAGATGCAAGCACGCTGTCTCCGTGCTTAGTCCAGAGCCCGGATTTGCCAGAGGGCAGACGGGAACGAAGGCAGGAGGGAGGGGGGAGGGGCAGCAGCGGCCACGCCGGTCTCGGGCGGGAACGGGCTCACCCTCACCGAGGGCGGCGGCTCCTCGCTCACCGTGTGTGTCCGGGTGTTCAGCTGTGTCCGCAGAGGCAGGAGGCTGGAACGGGGCAGATGCAGGGCAGGTGATCGCAGAGGGTCTGGCTCTGCTGTGCTCGGCCGCGTGGCTGAACGATCCCAGGCGTCCTCCTCCCAGCTCGCCGGAAACGCGAGTGCCCTCCCGGAAGCCTCAGAGGCCCCTCCGGGGGCCGTCCCCACCCACCCCCTTTGTCTTGACCCATCAGGGACCCTGGGTGTAGCCCGGCCAGCTCCATTGGCATGATAATGGGAAAAATTCTTACAATTGACACAGTAACAGAAAAACACTCAACCCCGAACAGTGCCGCATTGGGTTTGTGAGTGGAGAGGGTGGATGAGAAACCAGAAAGGGAAAGGCTTTCATCTGAGCTCTTTAATCCTGCAGAGCTGCCCTGCCCCGCCTTCAGAGCCCCCCCTGCTGCTAGTATCAGGTGCGCATGTGCCGTGCCCAGATCCACCCACACTGCGGCTGCCAGAGCCATACACGCTTTGTTCCATGCCCCATATTACCATAAACCCACTTGGTTCTCCTCTGCCTGTGGCTGATGGGACAGCCCAGCCACTGCTTGGCACGCTCACTCACAGCCTCTGCATGCAAAAAGAACCCGGATGCCAAGCGGCACCCAGCGCCAGAAGCGCCAGAAGGGAGATGACAGCACCTGGGGCCATGGGATGATGTGTCCCACCGCGTCCATAGCCAGGGCTTGAAAAGCCTGAGGGATGCCCTTTGTTAATAATTTCGTGGGAGCCTGATGGGGAGGAACCAAGTTATTGCCCCCTTGCTGATCTGCAAGAAGACACTTTCACCACGCAACTGGGATCAGTTACCATCCCAGCATACGATCCAGTTAGCTTTTGGAGAAATGTGAAATTAATGGCAGTTGCAAGCGGGGATTTTGAATATGCTGAACAAATTTCTGTGCCCATGCCCCTACATTCATCAGACAACCAAGAGACTGTGGGTGGGACGATTGAAGCATTCCTGGTGCTGGAAGGCTACAGGACTGCACCTGATGTACATGGCTCCTTTAAATGGCAAGTTCTCTCCGAGCTACCCCAACTAGCCACCAAACATCAACTGGGGTCTCCGGCAGTAGCAAACATGCTACAGTTTCTAACTGCTGATGAGATGACTCCCTTTGATATTAAGCAGATTGCAAAGCTGCTCTGTACCCCAATTCAATACATGATGTTTGAGTCCACCTGGCAGCAATATGCAGAAGAGCAACGACTGCAGAATTTAGAGGTACCACAGCAAAATCTGTGCTTTGGGGCAGGGTTTCCTCAGCTCATGGGATTTCCCCCCCATTGACAATCCACAAATGCAAGCACGCTCAAATCCCTCAATATTAGCACAAGCAAGAGGATCACATGCCTTTTTCCACCAAGGTGTTCAAGCCCTACAATGATAATTCCTGTTAACAAATACAGAGGCACACAATATTGTTAATACTTGTGCTGACTGTCAAGGCCACGCTGTGCCACTGCAGATGAGGGTTAACCCCTGTGGTCTGTGAGGCTTACAAGTTTGGCAGACAGATGTCACACACATCTCAGAATTTGGTTGCCTAAAATATGCACATTTTTCAATAGACACTTTTTCATCTGCCATATGGACCTCAGTCCACACTGGAGAAAGAAGCCATTATGCCATTGCACATTGGTGATCAGCCTTTGCTGCCCTAGGCATTCCCCATACTATAAAAACCTGACAATGGTCCTGCATACATCTCACAGAACACTCAACAATTTCTACAACTCTGGGGCATGTTGCACCACACTGGTATTCCTCATTCCCCTACAGGACAAGCCATTGTTGAGCGTGCCCAAGGCACTTTAAAGCATATCCTTAAAAAACAAAAAGGGGTAATGTGGGGTGAAACCCCACAGAGTAGGGTGGCCAAAGTCCTGTACACTTTAAATCACCTTACAATATCGACAAATTGACAAAAACGCTTTCAGTCCCCATTTCAAGGCAGACAAACTAAATTTTCAGCCACAAAATTAATCTGCATTGCAACAAATTCACTGGGGAAAACTGTTGGTGAAGGAATAGCAAAGACTTATGAATGCCTACCAAGTAGTTCTGAAACAATAGATGAAATAGAGATGTTAGCAATATTTGATATAGAAGCTGAAAATAGTTATGTTAAGGTTTGAGGCCTCTTCCTTTGTTTAGATAATACCAAATACCATACATGTCAAAGAATCAGCAGACATCCTGTCCCAAGCCTGGCAGGAAAGATCTGAAGATAAGGGTAAAGCCATAAAACATGGTAATTTAGTTGTTCCTATAGGCTACATGCAAATATTAGGAAATTAGCATATTGCATTAGATTGGTTATTGGAATTTAGAATATTCATTATGGAATAATACTTATTGCACTGCAAATGGAAAATCTTTCTCTTCCTTTTCCTTTCTTCCTCTCTTCTTCTCCTCCTCTCTTCTCTCCCCGCTCCTCCTCTCCTACTCTTCTCTCTTGTTACCTCTAATCTCTAACCTGTCTCTAAGCTCTCTCTCTTATACCCACGCCCTATAATAAAATACAACCCTGAAGAACAGAAAATAATAAGCTCCTGAGTCTGTCCAGCAACCATCCAGAAACCCCTTGCTCCCACAGAAAACAATACAAAATATAACCTCCTTGGCCAGTTTTTATCAGTTCTTATTTTGCCCCTGAAATGACAATTCCCCCAAAGCCATATGGCTCCTACATAAAAGTAAAATGGCCTGAGCCACAAGGTGCCAAGTACAGCACAAGAAATTTTAAGCTTTCTCTTCAACGTATCCTTAAGTCTAAAGACACTGAGTATGTCTTGATGGTGGGAAAAAAATTCAGATCTGTCAGCTCTTCCTTTTCCCTCATCTACAATTGCAAGACAGCAATGTTTTCCCTTAGCTGGTGATATACATGACATAAAATCCAAGTCTGGTGTCCACCTCCACAATAACCACCAGACCCAAAATTTTTATTTTCAAGCTTCACAAAAGCCAAGAACTCAATGGGGCTGAAAACCAACTCAATTCACTCTCATTACCCAGCTTGATATTTAAAATACATGGATAAATGTCTCTCCTCTCACCAGTGAGAGCCTTCTCACAGGATAAAAACATTGAAACTAAAGCAAACTCCCTATTTAGCTGGAAATGTAATAAATTATTATTAGTATTGCTATTTCCATATTCCCTATGAGAAGACTAGCAGGTAGAACTTACCATCCTTCTCTTTACTTGTGGCTGTAAATTCCCTGGTATAATTAAGTGGTTACCAAATGCTGTTCAGCCTGGTACTACCTCTTGTGGTCTGCAAGGAACTGCCCAGATCTTCATAGCTAGTCTATACATCCATTTCAAATGGCAGTAGATCTGAGTTTCAGCACTATCAGGCTGTATGAGAAAATCTGAGTGTGACGTTTCTCATTGACCAGCAGGGAGCTCAATAAAAGCTGGGAGAATGGGACAAGGCAATACAGTCAGAGAAATACAAGTGTGAAGGTTGCTCAGACACCTGAAGGACTGCCATGTGTGGGGAGATGGAGGCTGTGCAGAAACCACATGCCTAGAAGGGATCCTGCAGAACACAATGGGCTCCCAACATAAGGAGGATGTGGACCTGTTGATGCAAGTCCAGAGGAAGTTACAAAGATTCTCAGAGGGCTAGAGCATCTCTCTTAAGGAGGCAGGCTGAGAGAGTTGTGGTTGTTCAGCCTGGAGAAGGTGGCTCTGGCAAGACCTTAGAGAACTTTCCAGTACATAAGGGGGCTACAAGAGAGCTGGAGAGAGACTTTGAACGAGCATGGAGGGATAGAACAAGGGGGAATGGCTTCAAACTGACAGATGGCAGGTTTATATTAGGAATTAGACAGAAATTCTTTACTGTGAGGGTGGTAAGGCTCTGGCACAGGTTGCCCAGAGAAGCTGTGGCTCCCTCATCCCTAGCAGCGCTCAAGGCCAGGTTGGATGGGTCTTGAAGCCACCTGGTCAAGTGGAAGGTGTCCCTGCCAACTGTCTTTAAGGACTGTTTCAACCCAAACCATTGTATAGTTCTATGATGGGCAGCAGCTACTTGTTACTGGTACCTGCACATCCCCTGGCATCCCCCACCAGTGTTACAGGGAGAAGCGACGGTCCTGCCCTGGTGTGATAGATAAAAGCAAGCTTTTGTGGTCAGGAAATCACTTTAAAATTCTGAATGCACAAAATTAAATTCATTACAGTGGGCAACAGTGCTGAATTTGGACAGCTGTAACCCAGATCTTAGGGCTTTAGTTTGGAGATGTGAAAAAGCAGGTTGATGAAAGTGGAAAGAAATCCCAAACAAATTTATATTATTTAAATAGTATACCATTTTATTTTGTCTTAAAATAGTTTAACCTTTTTGCTACAGACTTGTTTCAAAAAACAGAAGGTCTTATCTTGCACCAAAATATATATATTTATATATATTTATATATATTTATATATATTTATATATAAACCACTCTGTTTTATTATTATTTTTTCTTCAAAGACCATTAAATACTAGATGGAAAATGAGAACTAAATGACTGTCAAGAAGAAGCTACAATTTTTAACTAGAGTTGCATGTTTTTAAACATTTATATTCTAAGCAATGATTTGTTTTCACTATAGAAGATTCCAAGTTCACACTCCAGGAATTCAGGAAGTGCTAAACCCTGAAGGGCTTGAGCCAATGCATACTAAAATTCACGGAAAGCCCCGCATCAACTCCAATGGGCTCTGGATTAGGCCCAAGTGCATTGGGTCTTAGCCATGCAATCATTTCTCTTTCCTGCTGATAAGAGAAAAATCACACAGGCACCTTTTGCTCTTATTAAAAAAATAAAATTAAAACCAAACCACTTCCTAGCTATCCAGTGATTGCAGTTTTCAGATTATTCATCAGCCTTTCAAATTTGTTAAGAAAAAATATGTAGTGTTTTAAAGAAAAGAAAACCTGTCTCAGACTACAATACATTAGTTGTTTAAACAAACACAGTGGACAATTGGAGTAACCTTGGTTAGGACACAGTTGTTTTTATATAGTCACATCATATACAAACTAAAAAACAAGAGAGCTAGTTTGCATTTTTCGTAGGACTACAAATGGGTCTCTGCAACTTTCTTCACAACTGATGTTCAAAAGACTTTGTGAAACAGGAAAAAGCAGCCACAGTATGTCACTGCTTCAAATTTACTGTTACAAAATGTGTGCTAGCCCACTAAAACAATGGCTGAGTTGCATGATTAAAATACAAGGAGAAAAGATCTACAGCCACTACTGATTATAGTGCTCAAACAGCATGGGGCTTTTCCCTGCTGCAGTGTGAATGGGCTCCATCCACACTCCCCTGCCTCCCTCTTTCCCTTCCACAGAGAAAGAAATCTGTCAATAGAAGCACCACATACATTTTCCTGGCCATGCAATATACTTTTATTCAATGTTTTAGAAAGCTTGAAGTTGGAATATCAATCCCTTACCTAATTGTTCTTTAAGGTGCAGTCTGAACTGTTCTGTTTTTTTGCCTGCAGATAAAATTATTGGAAGCCAAATAAAATTTAGAAACCAGTCAACACAAAAAGAAAATAGAACTTCTCAAGTCCTCATTACCACCTGTTCAGCCTCAAATGGCAGAAAATCTGATGATACAGCTATACAAAATTCCCACTAGAAACATCTGGAATACAAAGGAATGTTTTGATTGCACAATAGACGTTTAAAGTGAATATAATACTGTAAAGTCTAATCTTTGGTTTTTGCCTTGAGAAAGTCTCAAAATGGCAGATGAGTGGCAGGAATTTCTGTATACACTACAGAAACTATAGCCTGCTAAAGTAAGTAATTCTGCTGATTTCAGTAAATATTCTGGTAGAAACTCTTTCCTGAATCATACCTGAAAGAACAATTCCAAAACCAGTATAAGAGACATGACCTAAATCCAGGAAAATAGTACAGATCAATTAAAAAAAAATAATAATTTTAAAAAATCACAACCTTAAGTTCTGATCCTGCAACACCTTTTAGGACAGAGTTTTAAGCACTTGAATGGTTCATTTAGTTTCAGCAAACTGTCCCTGCTGAATGCTACACAGATGCTAAAGGGCTTTGCCAGATTGGGGTTTTGGAATTTGTTTGGGGTTGGGTTTTTTTGAGATGGTGAATAAAGCAAATAAGCAACAGTAGAAATAAGGACTGCAAGCAAAATGTTTTGTTTCTCTCCTACTCCAGGCAAGACTCAGATTTAGGCAAAAAAAAATCATCTCTATTTAAAAAAAAAAAAAGGGATGTTTGGCCTTTTTATTACTTTTCTTTTTCCTGTGCTTTTGCCATAATAATCTGCTAAGTCACTACTATTACTATTTTAAACCATAACAAGCCATGGGAAATGATCAGTGAAACACAGTAGTCAGAATACTCAGAACTGAAGAGTGTAAACTATAAGTTATATTGAAAATAAAAATGCTTAAAATAAAAGCTGTTCAGTGCATATGTTATGGGCCGTTTGCATTAAAGACGGTCCCTCCTGCTGGTAAAATAACCAAATCAACCTGGGTAAAAATACTCTTGGCCCAATTTTCAGAAGTATTAAATACCCCCAGTTCCACTGAAATCAGTGAGGGGACAGCATTTCTCAAAATCACTGACGCTCACACAGAAAAACACTAACTTGTACTAACAAACTGAATATACAGATAAATTAAAAATGTTCTGAAGTTGGACATGGGAAAGGGCGGGTGGACATAAGTCTGCATACAATTATTTCTTCAGATTAACACGCACACATAACTGTAGATGTGTTTTAAATGTGGTGCTATTCTGTTTTAATTCTGGGAGGAATCCTTCTTTGAGAAGGTAAAATCATTTTAAATTATATTGAAATCATACTACATTCTTATGGAAATGAAAAAAATCATGAGTTTGAATTTTGTAATGCCAAGAAGGGAACTGCTGAAGCTTTAACAATTAACTTCTGTGCCACAAAGGGGAGAAGGGGTGGGGACAGAAACAAAGGGACGCCACATTACAGTAGATATTTGCGTCTTGTATCCTCATCCAAAGTGAGGTCTACTACTTCTGGGGGTGAAGACCAGTTCTGCTGGGGAGTCACTGCTGTCCATGATTGTGTTTGCTGAGTGTTAATGTATTGTGAGCCTGAGCCATGCTTCCAAGAAGACACACTCTGAATCACACCTCCCCTGGGATGCACATACCTGTAGCAAGGCAAAAAAATCACAAAGGATTAAAGCTACTATTGAATTCAGGAGGAAGATTCTTAGCTGCAGTGTTTTATCACTTAGGCATCTTATTAACATGCCCCTCTCTAAAATGTCCTCATGGATTTTCTGTTTTTAGAGTTCATGACATCTTAAATACCCAGTAAACAAAGCTGAGACTAAATTTAAACTTCGTGGTGGCGGCGGCAGTGATTAAATTATTTTTAATACCTGAGTTTTGCCAGTGGGTATAAAGTGATATTCCTTACAAAAATCTGTGCATGGATCCCAAGGATCTTGAAGTCTGCCCCATCATATGTAATACCGCACATTATTGAGAAGCATAGTTTCCTGCTAGCACTTTTACCCCGCCGGACTTAAAAGAGAAAAAATTTAAGTGAGGACAGATGAGACAAAGAAAAGCTATCTTTCTATATGAAATCAAACCCATGTTAAAATAAGGAGGTAATGATACTTTCATTACAATAATTAAAAAAGAAAGCTTGTCAATTACATTATTACTGCCATTACATTTGATATTTCTTTTGGTCATCTTAACCTTACAATAATGCTGAGAAATGTCAGGACAGCCTGACTTCAGCAAAACAATGAATTTTTCACTGATTATAGTCAATGAGACTAAATAACGTATTTAAACACACACTCAAGTGCCTTGCTGAACTGAGGTACGTATCTACTTACTTGCACAGCATTTTTACCTATTACATTCATAGTAGATCTGTTATGATTGAATTACAAGCTAATAATAATTAGTAAAAAAACCCCAACAAAATAAAAGATCAATTTTGTTATATGATGAAGTGATGACAAGAATTTACTGGAGTCTTTAAGATAATTTCCATGTGTAAGACTTAAACACTAGGAAAACTTGATACCTAGTACTACAAAAATTGGTTTGCCTCTTATAAGCACTGATGGTGGCTACACACATAAATAGGAGGCATTTTGGCTGCTGGAATAAGCTTTTTCCTTTCCTTTTGAATGTCCATGTACTGTATTTCAGGAACCTAAATTTTATGTGCTGCCCAAATATCCCTGACATTTACATTTTATTTATTTTTGAAATTTATTTTAATTTGAGGTGATGCCATTTATTTTCTCCAGAACTACTTAGGTTATGCTAATCTCTCTTAGTTCTCATTAGATTTTCATAAAATAGGAAGAAAAATCTCATTCTTTAAGCTGTAACTTCTTTGAATATAAATATCTCATTGCCTTCTCAGATACACTATTTAGTTTTGGATGTGATGTTTTGATGTTTAGAATGACTTTTTCATTACTTCATTCTTAAAAATACATAAAGTATGCATCTACAAAGAATTAGCAATAAGAGACTGGAACTCTAAGAAACATATCTAATTTCTTTCTTTTAAGAAGAAATATTTTTAAGCATAACTAAAAATTAAACAAACTAAAAAAATAGTCTTGGTGTTAAGTAGATGCCAAGTAATAGCCTAATGATGAAAAACCCCACCAATACATTAATAATCTGAAAAACTACAAGTGATGGATAAACTCTAGGATGTCACAACTCACACCAGTTCAATAATGACATGGAATATGGAGCATGATAAAAAACAGTGTGAGCAAGAGAACAGAATCCAAACAGCATACTATCTAAGCATATAAAAATACTGATCAAAAACCTAAACCTTTTCCAAAAGACAACCCTGAAGGAATCCCATCAACACTTCATAACCACAAGCCTAGACCTGCAAGAGAAATACAATTCTAAACAGGATTTGAACAACTGAAACACGTGAGTATTCAACAGAGTTAGTAAAAATTAGTGTGTAGGAGATGATAGATAGTTACATGAACAACAAAAAGCACAAGTGTGCTTTAAGTCTGGCTTTGCTGAAATTATTTCAGTCCATATCTACTAAAACTGATTTTAAATGGCAATGCTGCATTTACGTCACATTTCCATTCTTGTACACAGAAAATATTGAGGCAAGCAGCATGGAAAGTTTTTGAATAGGGGACCTCAAACAGAAGGGATGTGCATATATAGTGCTAGACAGATTTACACAAACTAGTACTAGAGGACAAGTCCACACTGCTTATTATTGGCACAAAGTTCCTCCAAGCCCTGGGTCTGCTGGATAAATAGCAGAGCTGCTTCCTAAGGAATTAGTATCTTACAAAAGAATTAGCCATGCAAGGACTTTCATTATTCTAGAAGTAAAGGCTAAACTTCTTCCTTCGGCAACTTAAAATTTCCTTTTTTCATATTCAACAGCACTGGACAGTGCCCACACTATCTGTACAGTTTCCTGGCTGGGAAACTGGGTCCTACACACCTTCCTTCTTCCTTTTACCAAGAAAGATGTGGTGAAAGGCCAACAAGGAACAGCTCTGCTTTGTCCCTCACACCTTTTTCCGACTCCAAGCATCCACCACATCCACCAGGCAGCAGACAAGTTTTAGAGGGAGCTTGTCTGTATACTGCTTCAATTAGCTTTTATTCCACCAAATTAACACTCCATACTATATGCAAATGCGAGTCTTGTTCAACTGCTTCTTAATATCTTAAGCTAAGGAAAGATCATAGACAAAAGAAGAGTAACAAAAAAAACCCAAAAACCTAGTAAGAACAACACCTGAAGCATAGCTGGACAACTTTCTAGCTGAGCTTGAGAGAAACCTCTGGTTTCCTTACCCTCCCATACTTTGGGGATTTAAACTTAAGTAGTTATGTCAAGACAGACATGACTGGCACCAACACCAGTCCTTTATTAAAAACTTTTAATGCCTTCTTTCAGGGGACTTGTTTCAGGCAACTCTGACTCCTTTCCTCATAGGCAGCTCCACACAGCACTGACTCCTTCTCTCCTCTCTGCAAGTTTCCTTCTTCATGACAGACTAAACCCCAAGCTGTCCCTTACCCAGTCACCTAATTATTTGTCCCTCACACAGCATCTCCTTACCTTATCTATCCCTTGCATGACCACGTCCCTTACCTCCTCACAGCACAGCCCGCAGACTCCATCCTAAACTGCAGCAACCTCTAGGTCTCCAACTGCAACTTGTGGCCAGCTATCCCACTCTTCTATAACACCCAACCTCATTGGGCAGGCAAGGCTGTTTCTACTCCTTGGTAATCAGTACAGATGCAATTTATTGGGAAAGATTGCCTTGTGCACTATTCTTACAACCTATTCTCCTACACAAACTCTCTTGTATCTTGAAATAAAACCAAGATTCATAAATATATGATTTTCAATGTAAAGGGGTTATCTTAAGATATAACCTATTGAAAAGTTAATAGCATTTTTGCAACTACTGGTTAATTAACGTGGAAGCTGATTAAACGCTTAAAGCTATTATTTTGAAAGGAAACAAGAACCTATATAAATATTTTAGTTTCATTATCTGCATATTAACACTATGCCTTTAAAATCTGAATTCCTGACGTCTATACATTTGGTATCTCAATATTTGGTACTTTATACTACATATCTTTAGCCTGTTAGTGTTTGATATCGAATCATAAGCTTAGGAATACTTATCAAGTTGGTAATGTTCCAAAGAAAAATACATTCTGATACCATCATGACCAGTGGAATAGAAAAAAAAGGTACAACATTTGCTACACTTAGGGCATCAGACATGGATGGCTAAGTACAGCAGTGAAAGTCAGCATTTATTTTTCTTTATTATTTTTGGCAATGCAGATATTCTGATAAAATGAAATAAATATTAGAACAAGAAAAAGGAATTCATACCTGGCATGTTCCTGAACTCCAACAATCTCTACTTCACTATCAGAAGAGGCAATATTAATTTCTTCATTGATCTGGGCATTACTTATTTTGTCACCTGCCAGGAAGCCTGGATCCAAATGACCTATAGATAGAGAAAATGCAAATACAGCCAAATGTTTAACAACTTACATAACTCAGAAATCAGCTGAAAAAGGAATTTCCCAAGTGAACAAAAAAACAAAACAAAAACAAAAACAAACAAAACTGAAACACTGCAAATGGAAATTTTTTTTAGGTTAAGTTACCCAACTTTCTGTTTATCACCTGATACAGGATGACTACTGGATTTATCCAGTTTCAATAGCTCCAGTGATGGTGTTATCACACAAATGTGAACCAAGTCAAATTGCTGCATCAAGAACATTCAATGTAATTAGGATTTTCAGCTGATATTTTATGACAATGTTGAGTTAGACTGTACCTAAACCCCTTTGAAATAAAGAAACAAGACCATCTAATGGAAAGAAATCAAACTCAATGATACGGTGACAAAGCTTATAGGTTGGACATAAATATCACACACTGAGGAAAATTTTAATTTTAATAGGGGAAGCCAGTCAATGAAATAAACAATAAACCCATCAGTTTCTGGATGTGCTGCTTCACACATCTGCTCTAACATTATTACAAAGACTTGTAAAAAAACCCCTCTGTTTTTCTCAAGTCCCATATACAACAGTGGTTTTTTTATTACAGTTCCTCAATGATATCCAGTTCCTCAGTCTGTCCTCATTAATACTAGGAAGGTTCTTAACCCAAATTAGTGAAGCTGTGTTGGGACATATTAAATAATACTTGCATGGAAAACACAAACCAGAACAAATTATTTATTTTACAGTAAATAAATTATTTTAAAAATAAATTAAAAATAAGATTTCAATTGAAAAAGATAACTTCTATTTTTTATTTTTTTTTTTTAGGTAACAAAAAGAGAGAATTACTTCTACTGTCTCTTTAGCAGTAACCTGGGGGATGCTGGGCAGCCCTGAAGCAGATGACAGTACCTACTCCTTGGGAATCACTCACTCATCTGTATTACACAAGGGAAGAATCAGTAGTCAAGCAGGAAATTTGAGAGGAGATGAATATATTATCTAGATCTAGTTTGAGTAGACATCTCTTCAAAGATGAGAGGATGTAAGGGTTTTACAGCGAGAAAAAGTTTAAGAGTGAATGAGCCCCTTCCCTCCCTCATGACAGTGGAGGGAAGAAAAAAAACCAAAAATGAAACTACAAGAGGTTAAAAAAGGTTAGAGTAAAAATTTTACTAAAATAAAATAGCTATAAACATAACAACAAAAAAGCAAATTGTACAAAAGAGAGCTGTTAAACCAACAAAAGCAAGGTGTTGATGCCGTTTTGGGGTTTGCCTTTTCTCTGTTCTCTGTATTCTTTGCACATATATTTGTAGCTCTGTAGCCTATTGTATTAGTGACTAGTTTTCCTAGTACTTTTCCACAGTCTTTCCTTAAGCAGAAAGACAAAGCATTCCAGAGCTCCAAACCCTGGGGAGTACAAGACCCCTATGCTATCTTGCTCCTTCCTGGGAACCAAGGTTGAGAACAACTCTGAGATTCATTTTCATGGACAAAGTACAACTAGTGCTGAGGGGGGGGACTCCAGAGAAGGGGCTTGACCTGGGGGGAGAATTGCATCACCACTTGTCCTCCTAATTGGTGTTTTTTATCGATTATGCTAATTTCCTAAGACCTATAAATATGTACTCATCCCTGTGGAGGTGGGCATTTGTGGACATCTTTCCATAACTGCCCTTGAAGGCCTTCAAATAAAGATCTGCTCTTATATTACCTCCTTACTAAAATTATCTCTAGTTTCATTTCCAGGTTGGGAAAAAGGCAACAGTATCATGTGGCCCCCCAAAACAAAGAAAAGATGGTGGGGGCTTCCAGAGCAATTCCAATGGGGGATAGGGAGTGCTGGCACTGCCTGGAGCAGCTCCAAACCAGCAGTGGAGGTTTTCCTGCTCTGTCTCTGCAGCAGTGGCAGTGAGTGTCTTTCCCTGCTGAGTTCAGTTTGATACCAGGTTCCTGCACTGCCACTACCACTGGTCTGCCATACTGGGGGTGTGTGTGTGTGGGGGGGGGGTGGTTGGTTATGCCACCTCACTGCTTCTTCCTACCACCTCACTGGGCTCCTTTTCAGCTCAGCTGGACTCCCTCTTGGCTTGGCTGGGCTCAGTTGAAATCAGTGCCGTATCTCCAGGTCACTTGATCACCCTCAAGGGGGGGAAGAACCAGTCCCATGGTGAACCAAAAGCTGGGCAGCTCTGGCTCTACTGGTCTCAGCTGCATCACAGAGCTATCACTTTGGCAGCAACCCCTGGGAGCGTCACCGATGTATTTCCTCAGCCCCTTGTTCTGCAAAAACCTCCTGGAGGGGTAGGAAATGGGGGAAGAACAGCAGTGTGTGGGGTTTATAGGTCCTTTAGCTGGAGCGAGCTAAACAATGGGCCTCCCCCCTTTCCATTTCTGGCCATACAATTTTTGCTGCCAAAAGCATGCTGTGTTTAACATAATCTAGCTTTTAGTAGGGGCAGAGGAAGCCACAGAAGCTACTTCAGAGAGAAACTCCTCAAAACTTCTACTATGTCCAGCAGATCCAATCCCTGAAGGCATTGATGATGGACATATTGGATGGCCCAATTAGAGAAGTTGAGAATGCATCTGTGATAAAATATCTAAGAAAGAAAAAAACATGGAAAGCTCTCTTTCGTCCTCAGTGGGGTGGGTAGGTGACGGTGCCCTCCCAGTGCTGGGAGCGACGGCACAGCTGGGGTGGCACAGCATGGCTTACAATGAACTTTACTTGCTTAGCTACTTTTAACCAGCCATGCTGTGGACAGAAGAGAAGGGGCAGTGACAATAGCTTCTCCTTTTCAGCATCCAGCATGAAGACAAGCGCTAAATGGCGCTGACACTACAGTGGCCGGCACCACCCATTTGGTTCTGGCAGGGACTACATGGCCAGCAGTTCCCCAATGCAGAGCCCAGATGGGATCAACCTTTCAGCGCTACAGAACTCTATAAAAACTTTTCAATTGATAGAACTTGAGAACAAATGAACCTACAAACATCAATTCTCGCCCGAGTCAGAGAAAAGGAAAAGGTGAAGCCACATGAGGAGAACATGGCAACACTAAGGTCAGCACAAAGACACCTATCGAGATGTTGGAACAAATGTCAGAGGAAGATAATTTAACCAAACCTGTATCAGCACTCAGTTCATCTAGCAGCCCTCTGGTTCTCCAAGTAGATCCTGAGTCTTGATTTCCTAAAGAATTATTGTGCTCTTGAACCACTGCAGCTGCCAACAGATTGTCCACATTTACCACTTCTGGGTCTGAGTTTGTGTCTGATATATCATAGTGAGCTATAACTGGAGGTCCATCTGCAGGAGAGAAAAGCAACACAGATTAGAAGTCTGCATACTGTGAAAACCCCCTCTAAAAGTACAAAGTACAATAATTTAAAGATTAATACAATCTCCTACATGAAGCTTATAATTATAGTTCATAGTGATACATTATATGAATCATTAAACTTCAGTTAATGAACATAGTCTGAGATTTAACCTTTGCATACACAGAAAACACAAATTTAAGAAAAACCTTTAGGAAATTATCACTTGAGTATTATCTTTTACATTAACACATCAACATCTCCATATCTGATATTATATTTACAATTTTATAAGCATAAACTTCACTTTAAAATAAAAAATAATAATATACAGGACATTAAATTTGGCAAGACAAAATATCTATCTAGAGAATTTTGCTAAAGTCAAGTGAGAGCTTACATTGCATTATGGTTGATTGAATAAAACTAACTTTTTGATATAACTGATCCAGTGACAATAAATTTAACATCAGGCAACTTTCCTTTCATAACATTTACCTGTCAAGGGCAGGGAAATTTTTCAAAGTGGCAATGTTTTTTGGTGTTATCTTTTTTTAAATTGAGGATAACAAGAAACAGAACTATCATGTGCAGTGATAAATATGCTTTTAATTCAATATGATTACCATATGCATTTTTGGCCACCAAAGTGAAGAAGGAAAGAAAGAGAGAAAACAGCTTACATGATTCAGAAATCTGTTCTTGAGGAATAACAAAATCTATTTTTGGTCTATTTTGTTAGGACCAACTATATTCTTTGTGATTAATGAAAACCACTTATAATTGGAAAGCATGCTAGAAACAGAAGAGGCTCAGGAAAAAAAAACCTCAAATTCAAGACAAATATTAATGTGGAAAAAGAGAGAATGGAAAAATAATTCTGAAAGGATGCGTACTTTAACTCAAATGGTTAATCCTAGCTTCAGCTTATTGACTCATAGTGGATGAAAGTGGTTGGAGTTCCCACTCCCCAAATGAGAGAATCAAAACTCTCTTTGGGCCAAGACTTCAACAAAATCGAGGACTGAATAGAAAAAAGTTTCATATTTAATTCTCTTAAAAGCTGGTTCTCCTGAGATTTTTAGGGCGGGGTTTTTTTGGTTTTGTTGTTGTTGTTGTTGTTGTTGTTTTGGTTTTGTTTAGTTTGGGGTTTTTGTAACTTGGTGCCTGAAACATAATTCAACTCACTATTTTCAGAAGTGCCTATTTTGTGATCAGCAACACACTTCATTGAAGAGTCGCCATATTGATTAAGTCATACTAAAGATCAGTATTGCAACAAGGTATGAAAACATTGACAAAATATTTCCAATCAGACCTGCCTCCAAAACAACAATTTCATAAAATTATGTTATATTAGAAACTTAAAACAGACCCGACAAAAGAAAAAAAAGGGCAGTTAAATGCCAATGTATTAAAGATCAAACTGTTTGCAACATGAAAAGCTGATGATTATGACTGGAAAAGAAGTAATGATAATTAACTGAAAGGCAATCTTTGTCTTTTTAAAAGACAATTACAAAACAATGGAAGACCCAGTTCAAAATTAAGCTGGCTGATGGTCAGTTAATTATTTGTGACAGCTGATGATTAAATTACATGCATAAGCTACAACTGGACTGAATCATAGAAAGGCATGTTGTCTTTCAGTATTATCATTAGAGTTCGACGTGAATATATATAACGTGAGCTATAAAAATAAACAGTCGAGTGGAGAAGATACGAGGGTCAAGTACAATATTGACTGTTCATTTTTTCAGGTTATCTAAATTTTCAGGAGCTATGTACTGTTCCTTCAGGTCTTTCTCTCATTTCTTATTCAGATCTCCAAAAGCACAAGTGAAATTTGATTTTTAGATAGACATGTCTACACAAAGAAAATTGCATTGGGACAAAAGGCACCAATAGTCTCAAGTCAAAATTGTACCACTCCTACATGTATAATCATGCAAAAATGTATAATAAATGCATATACATGCAGAGTGATATTCTCATCACCTACCCATAGAAATAACTTGTGTGAAAGTCTTCATCAGTAGGAAATACAAGCATAAACTTGTTATCTGTAGCTCCACTCTTGTATCTTCCACACTTCCAAACAGAACACCGTATAACTTCGCTTAATTTAGTATGCATCAAACAGACAAAAATATTTTCAATATAATTTACATACTGTAATTACATTTGTGAGTGTAAGAGCCACCAATTTAACAATCTGGAAAAAAAACAAGCTGCTGATTTACAAAGCAATCACAGCAGAGATCTAATTTTTTCTCAACCTTGCCTTTCAGAATCAGATTTGAAAACAAAAGGGCCTGACACCAGTTTTAACCATATCTATCACCAGTAAATGACCAACAAAGATAAATATAATAGCCACAATGCTGCAAGAAATCCCTGGATTCTCAGCATGTATAAAAGAAGAAATAAGCAATGCATGCCTATGTGTGTTTAAAAACGCAAACCAATAAGTTGTAGAGAACTACAACTAGATAAATATTGTAGCAAAGACATATAAAAAAAAGCCTCTTCCCAAAAGCCTGTTTCCTTTTCAGTGCTATAAGGATGGGACAGGAGCAGTTAAATTTGAAAATAACACTTCCCTAGCCAACTATGTCACCACTTGGTGATGCGATGCAAAGTTTATGTGTGGTACCAAGAAATAAGGACAATTACCTTCAGCTAGGAATTAAAGTGAAAAAATGCTTTTTGGTTGAAAAGGTAAAAGGATTAACTACAAATAAAACGGAACTTCACCATCTTTTCTTCGCAATAGAGCCACTCCTCACAATTACTTACTGTAGTGGGATTTAAACATAGAAAAACATACCAAAACAAACCATGCCAGAATCAAAACTTAATGAAGCACAATTAGGATGTTCCCTGATCAGTAATTTAAACAATAAATTTAAGAAAAATTGTGTATCTTGATAAGCCAAGGTGATGCCAGCTTGAGTTTTGCCTATTTTTCTGTTTTCTATATTCTTCACACATATATTTGTAGCTCTGTAGCCTATTGTATTAGTGACTAGTTTTCCTAGTACTTTTCCATAGTCTTTCCTTAAGCAGAAAGACAAAGCATTCCAGAGCTCCAAACCCTGGGGAGTACAAGACCCCTATGCTATCTTGCTCCTTCCTGGGAACCAAGGTTGAGAACAACTCTGAGATTCATTTTCATGGACAAAGTACAGCTAGTGCTGAGGGGGGAGGCTCCAGAGAAGAGGCCTGATCTGGGGGAGAATTGCATCACCACTTGTCCTCCTAATTGGTGTTTTTTATCGATTATGCTAATTTCCTAAGACCTATAAATATGTACTCATCCCTGTGGAGGTGGGCTTTTGTGGACATCTTTCCATAACTGCCCTTGAAGGCCTTCAAATAAAGATCTGCTCTTATATTACCTCCTTACTAAAATTATCTCTAGTTTCATTTCCAGGTTGGGAAAAAGGCAACAAAGGTAGCTGGAAGATGTACATATCCCTGGTGATAAGATATAGTTCACTTTTAAAGCAATAAATGCTTGCAAAAGGCAAAGATGAAAGTTAGTAAATACCAGCAGCAAAGTCCAGCTGTTGACATTTAATGTTAATAGGGGGAGGGAAATACTGTACTTTTTATTTTAAAGAATTCAGAGGCAGAGGTCAGCATGGGGTCAATGTTTCAAGTGTCCAATTCTCTCTTAATATACACATCAAAACTAACTCCACTCAGGACAACTAAATCAGAAGTTACATACACACAAATCCATGTCTACACATATCAACCTTCATTTTAATTTGCAGCATAAAAAAGTCAATTTCTGATCTGCTATCTGCTCCCATGTTTTTCATAGAGCCACATCTCAACATTCAATGGTCCAAACTGTGTTGTAAGATCCATGCTCCTATTATCCTTCATTTTGTTATAATGACGGCACAAGCAAAAAGGGAGAATCAACAGTAAAATCTCAGCTATAGGTAAAAAGCAGTGATTCTATAAGAAGTCCCATAGTGTTGCACTGCAACAGCTGTGTATCAATGCATGGGAAACAAACATATATTAGCTAGTAGAACTTGAATGGGGAATTTAGACTTTTACATCTATGTAGACAGGCTGAGAGTTGGGGTTGTTCAGCCTGGAGAAGAGAAGGCTCCAGGGAGACCTTGGAGCACCTTCCAGTACCTAAAGGGACTACAAGAGAGCTGGAGAGGGACTTAGGACAAGGGCGTGGAGGGATAGGAAAAGAGGGAATGGCTTCAAAATGACAGAGGGAAGGGTTACATTAGATATTGGACAGGAATTGACTTTGAGGATGGTGAGGCACTGGAACAGGTTGCCCAGGGAAGCTGTGGATTCCCCATCCCAGGCAGTGTTCAAGGCCAGGTTGGATGGAGCTTTGAACAACCTGTTCTAGTGGAAGGTGTCCCTGCCCATGGCAGAGGGGTCGGCACTACATGGTCTTTACGGTCCCTTTGAATCCAAACCATTCCATGAGACTGACCCTAAATCATTACTTTAGCTTTCTTAAATTTAGGCAAGTTCTGCCAAGCTCATCATCACCTAAACTCCCTACCACCATAGCCAGAGACAAGTTGTTCAGAGTAAGGCAATCCCAGTCTAGAAACTGCAGCCTAGAGCATCAGCATCTCCCCTCCTTCCCCAATAAACACATAGACCTTAGGCAGACACCTTAGCCAAGGCACCTAAATTTTACATCTCTGAAGTTCAGCAAGATTGATTTCAGCTTTAGGGACAGGATTCAAACTTTGCTATGTTTTCTCTACAAGTAGAGGAAAAAGACTGATATCACCAGAAGACTATTCCAATTAAAATAATTTAAAAATTAAAAGTCTGATTTTGGTGGTCTGAATTGCTCTCTGGAGTCATCAGTGTGTTTACAATGAAGAAGATATGGAGCCTTATTTAGCCATAAATATCACACTAAGCTTTAAAACACATAACAGGTACAATAATATTAGCAATAATAATTTCAGCACTTGACTCACATAAAGCTTTCCATTAGAGGATCTCAAAGAGCTCTGAGGTGCTTATTAACCTTCTTTTGCCTATGGGGGAAACAGGTAAGCAGAGATTCGCAGCTTGCGCAAGGCTAGCGAGCAGAAGAGCTCAGCTTTGGTGAAAACAATACTCCCCTCAAATTACTGAGGAGTTTAAAAATAGTGTTTAGGAATGCTTTCATGAAATGCGCAAAAGCTAAAAAGGTGACACACAGAGGCACCTAAGTAATTGAAACCCCAAGGAAACACAGCTTCTTCCAGCCTCACCTCTACATCTTTACTGTGATTATAGGTACTGCTTTGTCTCAACCTCTCAAACTAAATTGGATGCATTTTAATATAACAAAAGGAAATACTAAAACATTTTAAAATAATAGGAGTTAAGAATGCCCTCAATTCACTTGACAGTTACATTTAAGAGATAACTCAATTTACTTCAAGATTACACGAAACATGTAATGAAGTCTAAGACATAAATTTTAAGATCAGATGGTCATTACAGTAAGCAAAATATTTTGTGTATCAAAACCTAGAAGATTCATCTTAAATGACTTGCCAAAATATTTTTACAGAAGACACATCAATAACTTTGATCCAAACAGAAAGCCTTCATATAAAAGACTACAGGCTAACAGCCTTTTTGGTTAGATAAGCAATACAACCCTGTTATTATTTAAAACATGACCTAGAGCTGATGTTTCATAAAGAATACAGTTTAAATGGCATAAACTAGATGAACCCTAAAATAATTCCCATGAGGGAATGAGGGGCAGGATCTGTGCTTTTTTTTTTAATGTTGTTTAGCAACATGAAGCACTTCATTACAATGTTTATTTATTTATTTGAGGTTACAGTAGTTACATTCCAAAATTTACAGTTAGGCAAAGAATACATTGCAAATACATTTTAAAAAATAGTGTAATAGCATGCCCTCCAAAATCATTAAGTGAACTTTATTGGTGAACCCACTTGCCCCTCATTTTCCTGAAATTTACACAGTAAAGGTTTTGTGCTTGTTTTTTTTTAAACCTTATTAAAATAATAAAATCAAAACAACATTATTAAATGAGTATCTGTTCGCAGACTGGATCATTTTTAATATATCACATCAAAAGAGATCGCAAAAATTCAAGTCTTGTTGATCAACATTCATTCTTTCAGGCTTTTTGATGACTAGATAGAAAATATCATGGATTTGTTTTATAAAATTACACATAAAGATATAATAAAGTCTTTTTAATTGTGTGTTAAGCAAAAGCACATGGAATATGGATCTACATTGAAATTATTGGGAAGCAGCGTCTATTTCTCATTACAGTGATGCCTTAAGTTCTGAGTTTTCTGTTCTGCTTGGGTATGCTTTTCCGTTATGCTTAGGGTGATAAAGACAATAGTCTGATTCCAGCTATGGATTCAAGGACAGTTTCTTCAGACTCCAAGCCCTTAGCATAAACAACATGAGGAAAGGAGGGCAGGCCAGCCAGGAGAAGAGGAGGAGGACACCTTACAATTTGTGACTATTAATTGGATGGTTGACTCCTGTATGCAAATGGACTGAAGTCTATAAAAATGTGAAATCATGTGACCAAGCCCTCTTTTACTTCCATCTTGGAGCCACTCAGGCAGGGCAGGGGCCACGCTGTGGCACTGCACTGCCAGGGTGTGGCCTTTGCAGGCCTTTCAATAAATACCCATTTTATTCCCCCTAACTCTGTGTGATCTCTGTTCCAGCTCCTAAAGGCAACAACAGGATTTCTTTATCCTGATGCCATCTAATGATTAATTATGGAAACAGATATATTAGACAGATCTCTTCAGATCTCTTCCCCAATTTTACCTGCAAAAGTCTATCAAGAGGCTTTTGGAAACCATCACACACAACACTCTTACATAGCCATGATATTTTTAAAAAAAATAAAACCCTGTGTAAATAAAACTTACATTAGGAAAAGGCAGCAAACACACACCCCATACACACCCCTCCAGAAAACATCGCATTTTTGCAAATACAAACTGCACTTTCCCATAGAAGGACTGATACAACTTCGATGCAAAGCTTTTGATGTTCCAGACTAATCCATTGTTCCCATCAGTCTGTGAGATGTAAGAGTGCTTGAAATTGCTTCTAACTTAATAAGCCTATTTTCCACAAGCCTTCATTTTAGTGATCTAACACTGAGACTAACAAATTTGTGAGAAAGACTGGTTTCTAGCTTCATGTTTTCAAGGTACTGTCCATCTCTATCAATCAGCCCAAATATTTTAGGTTTTACAGTACAAATTACACAGTGCATTTGTTCTACTGCTTCCAAATGTAACTGCATTGGTCACAGTGCAGACTCCAATTATTTTAGAATCATCTACTCAACTGGTCTGATTTACACACCCTTATCAGGCAAAGACTCCCTTGAAATTCATCTGAAGGATCTGACCAAAAACTACAGAATAAGTAATTTCTAATGAGATGAAATGCTAGCCCCATTAAAACAATAGAAAACTTCTACTAATGCCAATAGGGCTAGAATTTAATTTCTTAACACACTCAAAAGATTATTTTAAACATTATTATTAAAATTATTAAAATTATTAAAATTATTAAAATTATTAAAAATAATTAAAAATAATAATAAAAAATGCAGTATGTGGATACAGGGAGAGACAAAATATATTAACGAGAGAAATCAGTGAAAGTAAACACATTTCAATTTGTGAAATAACTATACCAAATATAATCCTGTTTCATTGAAGCTAAAATTGGTCCTCCAGTTTTAACTCTGGCAGCTCAGGTAAAATAACCTATCTTACAAAAACACCAAAAGGCACTGTGAACTTAAAAAAAAATAGAGATGCATATTTCTGCCCGAGTTATTTTATCTAAACACAGTTAAAACTAATACTGAATTGTAGGATATATGAAAGGTTTAAGACTTTTTTTTCCTTGCTTGGTTATTTTTTGCAATGGAAAAACTGAAAAAAGTTTCACTGCTTTTACGTCAATGTTTTTTTTTTATAAAACCTGAGAATTCAGATGTTTGAAGCAAAATCCCAGATATTCAGATTAAAAAAAAAAAAAAAGTGTAAAGGGTGGAACTTCCTAAAGACCTTGTTTGCCAAACCCCACTTGAGGGAGGGAAGCAGCACAAATGCCTGGGAAAGAATATGCAGCTAAGCCTGCAAAACAACTGTTCATTAAAGCCCCTGGACTTTCAAGGAATCCTAAACAGAGTCAAATTCTAGGAGAAAATCCTTTAATTTTTCATTTACTGAGCTGTCAATTTGACATTTAGAGACGTTTAAACAAAGCCTTTCTATAAAAGCTTTTTTCTTTTGCACAGGAAGTTGTGTTTCACCTACTGCTAAATTCTAACTCGACAGTGGTATGGGTGTTCCATTACTCCTATGCTGAAACAGTTGCCACATTAGAAAACATGTAACTCAATATTAAAAATTACAATACAGGAACAGGTTTCCCAGAGAAGTTGTGACTCTCCATCCCTGGAAGTGTTCAAGACCAGGTTGGATGGGGCTGGGAGCCACCTGGTCCCTTCCAACCTAAACCATTCTATGATTCTCTGACCTCTATGAATAGGCCAGTTGGGTTGAAACTGGCACCATCTTCCTGGAATTAGACCATTTTACACCAGGTGATCTGACTCAATGTATTTAAATCTTTGAAACCGTAAGTAAAATTCTTTAAAGAAAATAGAGTGTTTCTTTACTCCATTCTGAAGTATAAAACTGAGGGAAATTAGAGAAACTTTATCATATGTGATTCTCCACATCTGTGGAAAAACTACCAATTTCTCCTCTACTTGTTACATTTGGTGGTTTTCAAGTAATTTCTTGAGATGTGAGCATAAACATACATTCAAATGTAACTGAATTGGAAAGTAGGAGCGTTTCCTTCTGATAATCTTAAAATAAATCAGACTGATTTAATGAAATAGAGAATGGATGAGGTTAAAATTTATATTAAAATTTCAGCTGAAGCAACTTTAACTTCCCAAAAATTCATAGTCAAAGTCCTTTAAAAATAAGACCTTATAATGGAAATCATGACAAACACATGGCTGCATTTAATATAGCAAAAGAACTCCCAGCAGAAAATCCCCCATAATCTGAAAATATGTATTGAGAATGTATTTTCTCAGAGATGCGAAAGTCTGTCACACACTTACTGAAAATACAGACTCATCACTACTATTGGTATCCAAAGGTTGGTTTCTTCAGGGCTCTGAATCTCTCAAATTCACAATACAAAGCAAGAAAAGAGATGTTCCTGTTTAATGGCACAGCTTGCCAAATCCTTCATCAGGTAGATTATACTACACCTGAACAACAACAGAAAGGTGGGATTCCCCTATCAGTTCACAGAGGGAGAAACATACTGCTTCACATGGAAAACAAGCTCATGGACCAGATATTCAACTGTGTAAATCAACACACACTTTTCATTTCAGAGGAGCTGATTTACGACAGCTGAAGACCTGGTTTGAGTTTTGTGGCAAGTGAAAAGAGTGACCAAAGAAATTAATATTTACCATATACAACCATTGATCTTGCACAGCTGTTCTTAACACAAGATAGGTTTTATGGGAAATTAAGTTAAAATTATATCTAATATGAACTATTCCCTCAGTCTTCTGGGTACCTTGGGATAATTTTATCCTAGAAAGAGCACAACTTGAAAATCTGCTCAATTGCTATCATCCTCTGCTTGTTCTTTCACATTCACAGTTGCTTGCACTGAAATAAACAATTAACATAAATTTATGAAAAGGCATTAAATTTTGACTCTTAATTACTAACCAAATCCAAATTTTATCTTTTAATACACAGAATGATTACAATATTTTTCTCTTTTAAAAAGACTACCTAAGACATTGAAGCTTGACAGAAATTTCACTGACTACATTCCAAACAAAGCTATTGTCCATTTATGAGATCTGTATATACAGGTGTTTCAGTCTGAGAGATAAATAAGTTAAACTGATCTCTTTACACAATTTGTTTACAAATACCTAATTGCTCCATATATACTATTTTATACAAAAGGTTAAAGGCATGCTTATACACATACTGAGTGAAGTGGCTGTCCTAGTTCCAGCCAGGACAGAGTTAATTTTTGCAAAAGCCAGGACAGAGCACAGCTAGAATCAGGAGGTTACTCTATACAACCTCAGGGTCACTTCCCAGGAAGAGGGTCCCTTTCTGGATACTGGCAAAGGTCAGGTAGTGTCAGGCTCTGTTAGTGGTACAGTGGTATTTGCACATGAATCACTCGCCTCTCTTGAACACTTCTGTTATTAATACTGTTGCTGCTACTATTAATTCTTATCTCATTGCTGTTTCCAGGAAATTGGTTCTTATCTCAACCTGTAATCTTTACCTTTTGTTTTTCCAATTCTCTTCTCCAGATCACAGCAGAGGAGAGGGAGGGGGGAAGTGAACAAACAGCAAGTGGTTTGGAGTGGTTTCAGTGGGAGCACTAAATTGGAGAACACCATTCCTAAACCATGACAGCCTTATTTAGTGCCCAATGTGAAGCACAAAGGGTTGAGATAGCAACAGGCCTGCCTAGGGCAGGTTGGAAACAAATTTGATCTAAGCATCTGTTGTATTAGGCAATGAACCACTGGTCACAGCATTGCTTGGTCTGTTCATGTGATTGTGGAACCTAATCCTGTATATATTCCTTGTATATGCAATGTACCCATTACAGTGGTCTTTTTCAAAACAGGGAGAAGGGATCAGGATTGCTTTGTTGATGTACTGAGGGATATCAGTTTATGACATGATAACAACAAGAGCAATGAGAGTCATTTGGGATGTGTATTCATGGCTGCTCTCCTAACCTTGCTTTAGGCACTACCTTTGGGAGTGCATTAATAATCATATCCAATCTGTAGAGAGAACAGGGGAGAATGATATTCCCCAGCCTTTCACCTCCTTTAGGCCCAGTAGAACAGGTTCTGAGAATTTTGAATTTCCTTTGAACGTTAAAGAAAGCATGTTCTTGTTACTACTAAGTCTGCCAGATCTCCTCAGTGAGGTTCACACCCCATTTAGAGTCACAAAAGAGACTTCTAGGGAGGTCATTTGTAGTAATTATGTTGAGACAGACGTGACTGGCACCAACACCAGTCTTTTATAAAAAACTTCTCATGCCTTCTTTCAGGCAACTCTGACACCTTTCCTCACAAGCAGCTCCACACAGCACTGACTCCTTCTCTCCTCTCCATAAGCTTCCTTCTTCTTCCTGCACGACCAGCTAAACCCCAAGCTATCCCTTACCCAGCCAACTAATCCTGCCTGTCCCTCACACATCTTCTTATCCATGCCTTGCACAACCACATGCCCCCTCATCCCCTCCCAACTGACAACCTCCATCCTAAACTGCAGCAGCCTCCAACTCTTAAGCTGCAGCTAGCTAGCCCACTCTTCTATAACACCCAATCTCATTGGGCAGGCAAGGCTGTTTCCACTCCTCTGTAATCAGTACAGCTGTAATTCATTGGGAAAGATTGCCTTCTGCATTATCCTTTCAACCTATCTTCCCATAGTTATTCAAAGATCTGCCTTGAAGGTGGATAGTCATAGGTGGCATGGAATGTGGGAGGACGTGGGTCAGTATTTGGAGGACTGGACTTCTCTGATAGTCTGGAAATTCACCACTGAACAACTACAGGACCTTCTTAAAGAAAAAAAAAAAAAAAAAAATTGAAAGGAAAATGCTGTGGAAATTCCAGAGAGGCACAAAGTTATGCAACATGCTGGGTGCTGGCTACTATTTATTTGACACAGCTCAATACTAGACAGAACCCTCAGAGGGAGAAGAAGGAAAGCAGACCAACAGTCACTGTGACAACTCAAACTGCAGCTGAACCAGAGGAACAATCTATGCTAGTAGCAGTCGCTCCTATACAGAAGAAGAAATCCAAGACCAAATCAGTTTGCTTAGTGGGGGATGAAGAGGAAGTAGAGCCCTCACAACAGGAGGAAAAGGCAGAGTCAGAGATAATCATCCAATCCCTATCCCCGAGTGAGCTGCAAAACATGCAAAAATATTTCCGTCACCAGTCAGGTGAGCCCCTGGCGACCTGGCTGCTCCCATGCTGTGAAATCATGGCCCATAACATGAAGCTAGATGGTAGTAAAGTCAAGAAACTGGCATCTGTGTCCTGGGAAGTGGGCATTGACAAGGGGATTGGGAAGAGAACAGAAATTCAACCTCTGGAAGCAACACCTGTCAGGTGTGAGGGAAAGGTATTCTCTCAAGGATGATGTAGTAGTGCACCCAGGCAGGTGGAATACCATGGAGCAAGGTATCCTCCACTACCTGAGAGAATTAGCTGTGCTGGAGGTAATCTATAGGGATTCAAGCAATAAGCAGTCCACTCTAGGTCCAGATGAGGTCCAGTGTACACAAGCCATGTGGTGGAAGTTTGTAGGGAGCGTGTCATTAATGTACACCAACTCATTGGCATTGATGTCAATGAAAGGAGAAAAAACAGTGCTTCAGGTGACTACTTGACTGGCAATATAATCTTTTTTCCTCCCTACTAACCTGCACCTCAGCTCTGTAACAACTGTCCAAGACTGCAGACAGACTTGAAAGACTCAAGCAAGTTAGAGAGAGAGGAAATGTCACATGCCCTGCCAGTACAGACCAGAGTCTCTGCTATAGGGGGCAAGCTCTCCCCTGCTAGAAAGGGTACACACCATCAGGTAGCCTGTGTTTTTACCTGCATGGAGAGGACATGAGGAAGTGGGATGGAAATCCACCTCTGGCTTAGCAGCACAGGGATGTGAAATAAGAGAAAGAACAACCACCACAGGAAATTCTTCAGAGATAATTGCCACACCAGTTTCTAGTGAGCAAGTCCTCAGACAGAAAAAAGGGCTGATGTTACTTCAGATCCTCTTGAAGGGACCTCCAGTGCATATTTACATGAAGTGAGCAACAAGTACTAAGACGAGAACAAGAGGGGCCCTGCCTCTGGCCAGGTGGACAAAAGGGACAATCAGATCTATTGGACTGTATGGATCTGATGGCCTGGCACATCAGACCCACAGGAGTATAAGGCTTCAGTTGACACTGGTGTACAATGTACCCTGAGCCACCGAAATATGTAGAGACAGAATTAATCTCTATTTCTGGGGTGACAGGGGGATCCCAACAGCTGACTGTACTGTAAGCTGAAGTTAGCCTGACTAGAAAAGAATTGTGAAAATACCCCATTGTGACTGGTCCAGAGGCCCTGTGCACCTTGGCATAGATTACCTCAGGAGAGGGTATTTCAAAGACCCAAAAGGGTATTGTGGGGCTTTTGGGATAGCTGCTGTGGAAGCAGAGGAAATTAGCTTAATACCTTGACTGGTCTCTCAGAGGACCCTTCTGCTGTGGGGCTGCTGAGACTCCAAGAACAATAGGTACCAATCACTACCACAACAATGCACCGTTAAGACCACAAGAATTTGGACTCTCATCCATGAGATGATCTGAGAACTGGAGAGCCATGGAGTGGTCAGCAAGACTCATTCACCCTTTAATAGTCCTATATGGCCAGTGTATAAGTACAGTGGAGAGTGGAGGCTGACAGTGGACTATCATAGACTGAACAAAGTCACACCATCACTGAGTTCTGCTGTGCTGGACATGCTGGAACTTCAGTAAGAACAGACCTGTCTATCATGTGACCCAGAATAAAAATGATTTCAAGTGGGATCCTAAAAAACAACAAGCTTTTGGACAAATTAAACAGGAAATTGTTCATGCAGTAGCTCTTGAGCCAGTCAGGACAGGATGTGTGAGGCACATGCTCTACTCCACAGCTGGGAAGAATGGTCCTTCCTGGAGTCTCTGAAAAGAAGTACCCAGGGAGACTCGAACATGGCCTCAGATTCTGGAGTCAGGGATACAATGAATCCAAGGCCTGTTAAACACCAGCTGAAAAAGAGATACTGGCAGTTTATGAAGGTATTCAAGCTGCTTCAAAAGTTATTTGCACCAAAGCACAGTTCCTCCTGGCACTCTGACTGCCAATGCTGGGCTGGATGTTCTAAGGGAAAGTCCCTTCCACACATCATGCCACTGGTGCTTTGTGGATTAAGTGGATCACTCTGATCACACAGTAATCTCAGATAGGAAATCCTAATTGTCTTGAGATCTTGGAGATCATCACAAACTGTCCCAAAGGCAGATCAAGTCAGGTTGCAGAGCTGAAAGACATGTAGCTGGTTTCAGGTATTACTGAGTGAGAGAAATGGCCAACACTACATCTCTATGCTGACTTGTTGATGGTATCAAATGCTCTGTAGCGGTGGGTGGACCAGTGGAAAAAGATCAATTGGCAGTGCAGAAGAAAACCCATATCGGCTGCTGAATTGTGGCATGAGATCACTGCCTAGGTAGGGAAGTTGGCTGTGTAAGTCCATCATGTAGATGCACACGTACCTAAGAATCGGGCTAATGAGGAGCATAGCAACAACAGACAGGTAGATCATGTTGCCAAGAATAAAGTGTCTCAGATCTGGACTGGTACCATAAGGTTGAATTATTTCTGGCTCAGTGGGCCCATGATACCTCAGGTCATCGGGGAAGAGATGTAATATACAAATGGGCTTGTGACCTAGGAGTGGACTTAACCATGGACACCATCTTCTAGGTTGTCCATAACTGCAAAACATGCACTGTGATCAAGCAGGCAAAGCGGGTAAAGCCTCTGTGGTATGGGGGATGATGGTCCAAATATAAATATGGGGAGGCCTGTCAGATTGATTAAATCACATTTCTGCAAACCTGCCAAGGCAAGTGCTACATGCTTACAATGTTGGAAATGATCACTGGATGGCTGAACGCATCCTGTGACTCACACAACTGCCCGAAACACCATCTTGGGCCTTGAAAAGCAAGTACTACAGTGACATGGCACCCCATAAAAAAATGAGTTGGATGATGGGACTCATTTTAAAAATAGGTTCATAAATACCTGGGCCAGAGAGCACAGGATTGAGTGGGTGTATCATATTCCCTATCATGCACATGCCTCTGGGAAAATTGAACTGTACAATAAATTGTTAAAAATTACACTGAAAGCAATGGGCGAGGGAACCTTCAAACATTGGGATCTCCATATAGCAAAGGCCACCTGGTTAGTTAACACTAGAGGCTCTACCAATTGAGCTGTCCCTGCCTAATCAAAAGTACCACGTACCATAGGAGGGGATAAAGTCCCTGTGGTATATATGAGGAATGTATTAGGGAAGACAGTTTGGATTAGTCTTGCCTCAAGCAAAGGCAAACCCATCTGTGGGTTTGTTTTTCCTCAAGGACCTGGGTGGGTGTAAGGGTCGGTTCAAAGTTTCCCTGATTTGCCTCACGACCATCCAGGATCAGAGACTGAGACCCCAGGACCCCACCACTCACTCTGGACCTGAGTTCTGGCCTGGCCAAGGTGGATGCTTGCCAAGGGACTGTTCTGCAGGTCTGTGCTGTACTGTTACGGTACACTGCCTTCAAGCAGGTACAGGCTGGGAGAGCTGTACTTTCTACACCTGCTTCTCAGAGCAACGGGCCTCTGCACACAGTAGTCCATAAATCTCCCCACCTTTTGGCCAGAGGCCACTTGCTTTGGAAAAGGACTATAAAAAGTGACTTTCCTAAAGAGACTTTGAGATCTCTTTCTCCCCACGGACAGAAGACGCATCTATTTACTGAAGACCAGGAGGACGACGTCCCATCTGTTGGTAGCTATTTCCCCATCCTTCTCTCTTTCTTCCTTCCCTTTTACTTCATGTAAGATCTGGGCATGACATAGATGGTGTAGAATAAGCACTGGATAATGTCCTGGTTCTGTCCAGGACAGGGTTAATTTTTACAGTAGCCAGGATGGGGCATGGCTAGGACCAGGAGGTTATTCCATACCCCTTCACACAAGTTTATTGGGAATGGGGAAAGGGGTCCCTTTTGGGTTGGGGTAATATGGCAGCAGTTGCATATTGTCAGGCTCTGTTGGTGATACAGTGGTGAGCATTTGCACAGTCAATCGCTCGCCTCTCTTGTACACTTTTTAAATTAATATTGTAGCTTTTTGCGGCATGAATGGGGCGTTTAGCACCATTATCTGCCGCTGCGGATGGACACCCCAACACCACTGGAGAAGGATATGTTGGTTTAATAAAATCCTTCGGAGAAGGATAAACGGGCGGCATATAGTCATTGGGTGAGTGGTACTTTGCACAGGGAGTCTCTGGGCTTGGCAAATTCTCAGACAAGGCTACAAGGTAAGGGGTCCCTGTGCATTCTTGTCCATTACCGGACTGACAGGCAGAGATCTCCTCACCCTGCATTCAATCCTTCTCACTCCCCTCCTGGTCCTCACTGTCTTCCGTCATGCTACGATTAATGATTGCCCAAGTACTTAATAGATAGGAAACTGAAATGTCCCCTCCCTGAAGGGCCTCATACAAATGGTCTCCTAGACCTCCCCAGGCTGCCAGGGAGAATACCACCTCTGGATCGTTAGAAAATCCACAATCCTTCACCCAAACTAGCAAGGCAACTAAGTCTTTGTCGGAGATTGGGGTCTCCATGCCCTCTAGGACGCCTTTCCAAATTTAAAGTGTGGTTTCCTGCTCTTTGGATAAATGTCAGCAGTAGCTGTTACTCTTCCTTTCCTTTTCTCATTGCTGTTTCCAGGAAATTGTTCTTAACCCATGATCTTTACCTTTTGTGCCTCCAGTTCTCTGTGAGCAAGCGGCAAGTGGTTTGGAGTGCTTTCAGTGTGAACACTAAATTGGAGAATACCATTCCTAAGCCAGGACAGGGACTCCTACACATTGAAAGAAAGTAGTCACTGCAAAAAGGGAACACTTGTAAAGTTGCCATGCTTTAAAATATGCTGCTCTTATCATAATCATAAAGGGATATATATATATATAAAATCTTTGAAGACCAGAAGGATTTATTTTTTCCATATATATCAGCAAATAATCTACCCTGAAGGATCTTAAATTTGAAACAGATGAGGACAAGTTTATTAAATTTCAATCAAACATAACTTTTACCTGAAATGCACACAATTTTAGACAAGGGATTTTTCTAACAAGCTCATATCAAAATCTTTGTATCAAAATTATACATAAAGGTAATCTGTTAAGAAATCATTCCATTACTTAAAATTATCTATATAGTCTTTCAAACAGTTACTCTGAAAATAATATAGCTCTCTAACCTCATTTTTTTTAATGAAGGCATCACATACTTAAAATAAAAGTAAGTCTAGGACAAGAATAATGTAAAAAACACCAGTGTTAATATACTGATTTTAAAAAAAAGCATTTATTGAGTTTCTCTCACATTTTTGATCCAAACCCCCATATAAATTGATTTAAAAACTCCCACTGACTGCAGGGGTATTAAAAAAAAATCAGACCTACAGAAGATACAGTGGATATTTCCAACAGAAATAAAAGAAATTACACTAAAATAATTAGGAAAAAAGTGTCTGTTTTAAAAAGCAAAACAGAGCTTATGGAGACATAGCATTCTCTTTACCTAAGCTATGTCTATAAAGACTTTCAATTTCCATTACGAAAATTCTGATTTAATTTGCATTAGAAACTCTTAGCAAGTTTAACTGATGAGAAATATACATTTTTGGCAGCTACAGAGAAGTTATTTGACATGTAGATAGGTCTCAATGGAAAGGTAACCAATAAAATCCCAGTATATAGTGATAATAGTAAGAATTAAATAGAGATTTCCAATATATAGTTTAAATTTATCCTACTTTAAACATCACAGTTTCAAGCCTGTCTATTCAGGATAGCTACTAGTATAAAAAGATCAATACAATAGCAAGTTTTTACATTAATTAAATTAAACTAATGTTCTGGCATTCCCCATCACAAATAAATAATTATTACAGTGGCATTCAAACATGGTTCAGAAGAAGCTCTTGCTGTCTGACCCAGACCAGCAATCTCCAGACCACTACAGTCTATTTATGACTGTCAGGCCTTCCTCTAACATCCTGTGCCAAGGCTCAATCCATCCACTGACAGCTGCTTATCTTAGGACTGACAAGACTATTTTTATTCTAGCATGAAGGACGCAGTTTGATTGCATAAACAGAAAGAAAGCAGAAGTACTTTGTGTGCACAGGTCATGCATGCACATGCAGTTGGGTGTGATTCATCCCACCTCATTTCAGCCAAAAGGTATCTACTCTAAACTGTTGATAAGGAAGGTTTAGACAACTAAAGCAAGAGAAACACTGCCAGAAGGTATCCTCTGTACGTGCTTCTCTCTTCCCATTGACTCAGGAGGAGATCCAGGGAGCAGCAAACTAAACACCTAAAATGAGAGATTACTTCCACCCAAACCAAACACATATATATGTGTACATGTGCCTATTTGTACACACAATATAAGACAGCTGCTTCCATAAATATGCCATGTGCAACACAGCAGAGACATTAATAAAAATTCTGAACAGAAAATGAACCACTAAATGGGAGACAAAAGAAAATCAGTTGTGCACATTTCTTATCTATAGCTAAATCTTAGAGATAAGCTTATTTATTATTTCTGTCTAAAATGAAAAAAAAACCCAATGTATGACATGTTCAATCTGATAAACTCAGAAGTAAACACAGTTAAGGTAATGTTATGAGTTTGTATCTAGTCTCGTACTTATATAAATGTTTTAACATGCAAAAAGAGCATCTGGATGAATGCTCCTACTGCAGCAAACAGAGCTCTACTGATTTTGGGGTATCTAAACAGGGATTTTAAGTTATATTTTCTCAAGTTTGGTGATGAAAGCTTAGGGTGGTTCCCCTTACACATCTTTAAAGGTGTTTATATCTGTGTGCTGACACATGCATGTGAGTATACTGAGGGTTTTTTTAAACAACATATATATTCTCTATAAAATAAAAAACCAAAAAAAAACCCATGGTTTTAAAACCCAAAAGAGAAAACAAAACAAACATATGAAGAAAAGGAAACCTTGTTTTTATCATAACCCAAAGTAACATCAGGATGGCAAAGATGAGAAATTTTTTTTTTTTTACAGTTTATGATTGGTTCAGATCAGGCTCTGCAATATTCCCATTCTCTGGAAAGACAGGTAGAAAACTGCTATTAAAAGTCGCTGGAAACTCTAACGTAGCATTAACATTTTGATAGCCCATGTAAAAATTGAACAACTACTGAGGAAGTACTTGGCTATCAGGCATCTGCACAAAAGCCCCTGACTGTGTGGTAGGGGGGGGTTCTTTGGCCAACTAGTTGGATTTTAGGTTCCCTGGGCTCCAGTTGCTGCTTGCTCTCTTCGTCCGTATCAAGACGGGTTAGCTTTTCTATCCACATGCGGAATTTCTCCTCTGTCTGCCTCTGCATCTCGGCAAAGCAGTTCATGGCCTCTTCCAGCACATTGCCTATGCAGTTCCTATCCCACACGGTGCCCCTGTCAAGCAATCCTGGAATTTCCCTGGTCGCTCCTCCAGATCCCCCAGCACGACTGAAGCCAGCTTTAAAGACATTGAGGCCATTTGATAAGATATCATTAAGTAAAAATATACTATTGCTTATTAAGGCATGTTAACTCAAGAAAACAACTTTTCTAATGCTGTCCCTTAGATATGATAACTGGGGAGGAATTAGCAAATATCAACCAACAGTATTACTGTAAAAAAAATTTTACACTCACTAAGGTTATAACAGACATTTTGGCTTCAAAATTATTTTTATTCTAGAATTCTCAGACAATTCTGTCAAAAGTTTTATTTTATAAATACACTAAATTTGTAATTTCTGTTTTTAATTCAACTGAAGGTGTCAAAAAACATCCTACAATAACGTTTAGTTCTGTTAAGCTGTGATCCAAAATACTATTAACTCTAACTATGAATAATTATGTATATTTTACTTACATACTTGACCCTCTTATAACTGACTCTTAAACACAGACAAAATTCTACATGAGATAAAGGCTGATATAGTGATTGCAGCATTCAATGTAGCTAAGCCCAAAGCTCTTGGTCTAATTTTGGAAAACACAATAAACACCAATGAAGAAAATAAACAACAAAAACACACAAGCATGAAAAAAATATGTGAATGCTATGCTAATATATGAGGTAAAAGCAACCTCTGTTAGGTCTGATGGACACAGCTCCATCACAGGGTTAATACACATAACATGTAGGAGTGAACAACCTCATACCAATTAGAAATATGCCTTTCCTCACCCGAGCCACCAGCTGTGCAGCATTTCTAGCATTAATACTAGGCAAGGCAGAAAAAGGCATAGTTGGAAGGAAATTGTTCTCCTTCCTTCTATCCATCAAAATGATGGTTAAAATAACGGGCCTTGGGATTATCAGAAAGAACTTTAGCAGCAAGAAGACCATCCTCGTTACATTACTCTACATATCAATAACAAAAGGCAGCAGTATCTATATTTTTATGTTTTAGAGTTTACTCAGGAATCATCTACGAAGCAATAAAACCGAAAAAATCAGAGGCTTTGTACCTGTTTGAGGAATAATAAACAATATGTGCATGCCGTCCAAACACACAAGCATTATCTAAGGTAATTCTAAAACAAGAAAAGCATCACATTAAAGTACACAAAGTAGCTACAGAATCTGACAGTTTAATATGTAAATATAAAACTTGTGGGATCCTCTAGCTTAAGAATAATAGAACATATCCTAAGAATGAGAGAAATCATTGCACAACCTAGCCAAATATTTAGTAATAAAAGTATAAGGCACTAAATCTTTTTGGGGATTTCACTGTGTACATTAAATTACAGTATTGCTTAAACAACACATTCTTTTTTTGGAGCTATATAAATGAGCTATATATTAGGCCTTCAGGAACAGCTAAACAAAGCTCAGAATTATCATCTTTTTTTATGAGCAGCAGCAACACTACCCATCAGGGACCAAAAATTTTTTATTAAACCCCCATCTGTTTACCTATCAGACAGGCTGGGAATTCAGCATTCATGTCTTCTACTCAAAAATAAATATATACTTTATTGTAACTAATTAACATTCCTCTGACTGCATTTTAACTAAAATAATTACGTAACATTGTACCTTTTTCCTAAAATGTTGTTCCTTTTATATATTCAATGTCTTTTTCCTCCCTGAAAATAGTCCTTCCATTCATATACTCCTAGTAATGAACATCCAATATGATACTGTTCATCTTTAGTCAGGGATCTTATCCTAAAATCAAGTAACTAAATGACAGTCTCTCCGATTTCCACAGGCTTATATGAACAGACACCTCTACGTAACATTGAGTAAGTTTTAATTGCAATTTAAATAAAACTATTGATGGTGGTATGTGAGACAACCTAGCCAGGTTTTAATAGTTAAAAATGAACTAGCATGGTCAAAGTTGATAAAATTGTTTTGCAAACTGAAGAAACTAGGTATTGAAATATATAGTACCCAGCAATACTATTTTTAAAAGGCATCATTCATAGTACATCTGAAATTTACTGTAGCAGCAAATCAATGTTTCAAATGCTTCCCCCTTGCAGTTCTTATAACAAACCTTATTCAATCTTTTCTTTATTTGTGACTTTCAGGGTTAAAAAAATCAAGTCTAATAAAAATGCATTTTTTGTATTTAAAATATTAGCATTTATCTAACTCGTCTCTTTGCTATCTGTAAGCTTACAACTCCATAGTTTTTTTGAAGTTATGCCAAGCTAAAACACAAAGAAATTTGCAATTACAAAAGGGGTCTGAAGCCAAGATTCGTATCTTATTTTCAAAACTACCTCCTGCAAAACAGCACTTAAGAAATGCCCAAACACTGTCTCTTTATGTGATTGATTAAATATAATCTAAATAATAACCAAATCTAGTTATTGAATTTAGGTCTGACAAGATAAGAATTTAAGGAGATATGTTGCATCTTAATTCTAACTAGCAATGGTGTATTCCTCCGTGTTGCTATGCTTACTGTAATTTCCAAATTAGTATCTTACAGATAGTCCTTAACAGATTATTTTTTCCCCTGTTCTTATATAAGCATCATCCTGAGTTATTTAAACTAAATTTATCCTTTGCAAGATGCCTTTTCCAAGGTATATGTCCAGTTCTTGAGAGGAAGTAACCTGGTTGAGAGTCCCTCATACATACACACTATGCCCCCCCCTTTGGATTTCTTCATATTAATTTTTTTTTCCTTTTTTTTAAACAAAGTGACCTGCAACACATTTCCAACATCAACACTCAGACTTTTAAACAGATTCTTCTGAAAGCCTAAAACATGAGTCATCCTTATTTCAATTCAGAGTTTTCTGAGTTGTGAAAAGCACAATAATGGTGAAATGCAAATATTTTTCTGTTATATTTGAATTTTAAAAAACGCTTTTCTTCTTTCAAAAAAAGTGTTTACATAGAAATATTGATTCCCTGACTTGCTCTCATGCCAATTTCGTTCAAAGCTAATTTGCATGGCCAAATTTGAAATTGTTTGAAGGAAAAACTTTCAATAGACGCAGATCTAGCAGAACCTATTCAAGGATTCAAAGATCATCCTCTTAAGCTGTGAATGCTATCTAGTGTTTAAGAATGGCAAAATCTTAAATGCCAATAGAGAGGCTCAGTCATTAAAAGATAAGAAATTGCTCTTTGAAGTAACTCAAAAAGCCTGGCATTCCCTTGAATTAAAGGGTCTGAGATTATCACTGCTCAGGTCAGTGAAAAGATTCTCAGTAGCACACTTGAAGTTCAGATTGTACCTGTATTTTCAGGTGTAAGTTAACACCACAGAAAGCATTCAGAATAACATAACTTATATTGTGCTTAGGTCCTATGGAGCTCACAATACTTGTATTGAAGTATCACCAGTAAGATCTCAACTCTTTACTCCTCAATCTTTCTTGAGAAGAAAACCAAGCCTGACAGTATTTTAATGCATGTGACATTGGAGTTCAGCAGAGAGAACTGACTCTCTACAGCATAACTATTCTGTTTGTAACTTCATGGCATTATGCATTCACTAAACATTTTCCTTACCTTACTAGTTTAGCCAAACCCGTGCTATTTAAATGGACAAAGATTAGTTACACAACATGAAAGCCTACTGTATTCTCAAATGTGGCACTTCAATTTTCAGACCACACACAAGCAAACTGTTGGCTGAGAGAAGGTTAAGAGCCAGAGTATGCAGAACCTTCATACATGAAGGCCACATTAACTGTCACTAAAAATTTTAGAGCATCTCTGTTGGCAAAGCTATTTTTCAGACTGGCTGAAAACCAGTCCCAATAATAAGCGATGTTGAGACAGTAACCAGCACTACAGCTGAAATGTCCAAATACACTGAGGGGAACACAGATGACCTGTAAGACTCTTCTGCATCAATGCATACAGACTTTTTCAAAACTAACTGCAAAAGTTTTTTCATGCTTATGTCCTGATGCTCAAGTTCAAGCATCAAGCTAAACCTCTTTTGACTGTGTGCAAAGATATTCATGCACTGAATTTCAGGTAATGTTTTTTGATTCATTGTAATAATTTCTAAGTATGTGTTCATTCCCTAAATTTTGAAGATATTCACAGTGTAATGCCAAGTGCACTAAAGCAGCTTTCTAGTCAAGAAAAAGAATTTAAGTACTTTGCCAGTTCCAATAAGAGGGATTGCAAATGGCATGTGAACCTACCACTGCGATGGAGAGCTGGAAGTCCTACTCACACTCAGAGCTCCACTGCATCTGTTAAGACCACAATATTTCATTAACCACAAGTAGCATAGAATGCGTTTCTGGCCAACCTTGTCCTTATGTCTATAGAGAATGATTTTCTCCTGTACTTGGAAAACATTTCCCACAAACCTAAGTAATTTCTATTTAAAGGAAAACCAGAATGTGGCAGGTACACATTGCACCTAATTGCAGCAAAAGGACAGCTCAAACATTTGAATGTCGTTAAGTGAAATTTAGCATAAAGCAAATTATATGTGCTATGAACAAGCACCATTGTTCCTCAGGATGGTTTGTGCACTCCCATATCTTGCATCACAGGCAAAACTGGGCCTTAGTATAATCATCATTAAATAATCAAGTTCTTCTGTGTACTACAATGGGACCTCTTCACTGCAAACATCTTGTGGTTAAGACCAAGAAGTCAAATACAGAAGAACCTAGTGACGCAAATTACCCTAGAGTGGTTTCAGATAGCTGCAATGGAAGTCAGAAATCTAAGCAGATGTGAAAATACCCTGTGGTGCCTTCCTGGGTCACAAGATCCTTTTATGACTTAAAGAAAAAGAATATAACTTGGGGGACTTATTGTGTAAGTTTCGTGGGGTTTGTGAGGTCAGGAGAAACCTGTCCCAAAACTCAATGAAATAGTCTTCTTCAACAGGCTTTAAATGAGGCTTTAATTGCCCAGCAAAGTATAAATGTAGCAAAGAAAAAGGCATAAAATTATAAAAGCTAGAAGTCTAAGTAACTATTAAATTGGTAAATATTTTCAGATCTCTATTAAAATTTTACTACACAATAATTATAGACTATGCTTTTCCCAGACTTTCTAATACTAAACATTTACTTTGTGCAACCTGCTTCCAAGCAATATGAGAAAAATCCCAGTTCTCATGATGACAAAATCATTCACCATAATCAAGTCAGTTAGAACAGTTATTTGTAAAATCTGATGTAAATATTTAAATTCATCTAGCAAACATTAGTTCAGCAACTTAAGACTAATTATTGCAGTTTTCCTTTAAATCTTTTTGCCCTATGTAAGCTGATATTTATCTCCAAAAAAAACCACAAGACCCCAACTTCTAACACAAGTGGCAAAAAGGCACGTAATCTAGTAAAAATTGGCAAACCAAAAAAGTTTATTTTTACGTGATTTTATTTTTGATTGCCATATGATGATGGTTCTGTGGTATAATATGCTGAAATACTTTTTCACACAAAATCCTGTCCACAGCAATTGAGCTAATAAAATAACAAAGACTCAGCAGACAAAAAACTTGACGAATTATTGGTTTTTTTGCTAATAAAATGATAAGAAGGCCCCTTAATTTGCTGCCTATAACCTTAACACAGATGTGTCAGAAAAGGAAAAATATAGAAATTATAGATCCTTATGACATAGGAAAATGGTAACAGCTTTGTCTAGGATGTTGAAAATTTAGGCGTGGATACAGCTTGGGCACCCACATAAACAAATTCATATTTATATCCTAAAATAGGTGATCAGCTGCAATCTGCAATTTAAAATAAGGCTAAGCAGGTTTGTCATACACTGAAACAGAGCTGAAAACACAGTGCAATAATGAACAGGGACTTTCTGTAACACAGGCAAATGGTATGCTGTATTATTTCTATCACAGCTGCCAATCTGTGGTTTTAAGATATTAAAGCAAAGCTGGCTATTTATCTTCAGAATGTATTTATTAGATTATCACCATCTAATGGGATTTGACAGCAGTGATAAGAGCTTATCTAGGCTTACAAAAGAAAAGATCTGAAAATTCCAGAATTCAAAGATTGTCCTTCCTCCAATTTACCATTTCTATGCTTTGTTGGTGTGCAAAAGTGATCTGAAACCTCAGGACGGATTTTAAAATTTGCCCATGTCTTAAGACACTAGAGTCTTCAAATTTACACAGAGCTGCAGTTCTCCTGGTTTTTCTCAAGTGTCATACATCTAATTTAGCACAACAGCTGAAAAATTATGTCAGATGTGTTACAGTTCAGTTTAAAAAACATCCTCTACCTGGTATCTCTGCAGTGATTGTCTTGCTGCTCCCTGAAACCTCTTCATCATTATCTGACGAGCTCGTGCTGGAGTCACAGGTCAGGTCACTGTCGCTGGTACTGCTGTCCTGCAGCAGGTTGTATTTCTTGCGAGCAGCCGCCTCCCGCTTCTGCCTCAGCAGCCGGATCCTCTCTTTGTGCTTTTGACTTCGATGACCTTTTACCTTGGCAGGTCGACCATTCTGCTTATCACTAGACTGTCGGTTTTTCTTGGCAGCCATTGTTGAAGTTTCACTTTCAGACCTAGATCTCCTGGATTTCCTCCCAACTGCAGCCCCAGACACCGCAGAAAGGTCTCCCTCTACAGCAGCTTCAGCTTGACAGGGCTCATCTGCCGAAGACAACGTGTCTGAGTCAGCCAAATGCCCGCTGGAGGAAGGGGAAAGCATGCAGTGGTTAGAAGAGTCACTTTCATAAACTCGACCACCCATCAGCATATCACTCTCTGTAGATGCCAACTGAGACTCTGAAGAGTCTCGCCTCAGTTCCATCAGTAAGCAAGGCATTGAAGAAAGCACTGCTGAGTCTGCTACAGTGTCCATGTTGTCCTTCTGAGTTTGTGTCTCGAGTTCTATAGGTCCATGTTCATCAGGAGCAGTTTCTTGCTTTTCAGAAGTCTTTGGTGGAACATCTGAATCAACAAGTTCTGCTTTTCCCACTGTCTCCATCTTCATTTCAGAACACCAAGGTGCTCCTGGTCTCAAAGCATGGAGCACATCACCTGGAAGACTGGGTAAACTAGATAAGGTCTTCAGCAACACAATAGCCTAAACAAGAACAGAAGAGGAAGAATAAGTTACCCAAATAACTGAGTCCTGCTCTTCACAGTATTACCTAAACAACACATTGCTTTCAGTTACAGACAGTATGTTCATAGAATCCTAGAACAGTTTGGGTTGGAAGGGACCTTCAAGGTCATCTCATTCCAAACCTTCTGCCATGGACAGGGACACCTTCCACTAGACCAAGTGTTGTTCAAAGTCATCCTGGCCTCGAATACTTCCAGAGATAGGACACCCACAACTTATTTGGGTAACCTGTTCCAAGTGCCTCACCACCCTCAGTCAAAACTTTCTTCCCAATATCTAATCTAAACCTGCCCTCTGTCAGTTTGAAGCCATTCCTCCTTGCCAAAGTCCCTCTTCAGCTTTGTTTTAGCCCCTTTAGCTACTGGAAGGTGCTCTAAGGTCTCCCCAGAGCCTTCTCTTCTCCAGGCAGAACAACCCTAACACTCTCAGCCTGTCTTCATAGGAAAGTATCATTGTTTTTTAAATTTACTTTTTCCTAGGGAACTCATTGTGTTACACCAAACTATTCTTCCTTTTACACACCCATGAAAGATGGTATTGGAGTCACATAAAATTTGATTATTCTAGTGAGGTGAATCACTGCAGATCAGAAAATAAAAATATTTCTGAAGTCTTACTTTATAAAATTTAATATATCATAAGCAACATATGCTAAATTTCTTAACCTAGAACTGGAAATATACTTTAATGCAGAATTGTAGTCCTTATGAACAATTCCAGCCTGAAATTCCTAGACTTGGCAGTCATCCACCTGGACAGACTAGAATATAGTTGTTTCCATATCTATGAGAAATCTACTTTTAGATTAACAGAACCTCAACCTTATAAATTATATTACAAAGTTTTAATGGCAATTTGAAAACTTACAGTACCAATGCGACATAGGAGAATTTTTTTCACTTTGCAGAGAAACTGAGCAGTTGCTGAAGATTACAGAGCAAGACTACAAACACCTTCCTTTTCCAGTGGAACCACTCTGCCAGTAGAATTTATGTATCAAATACTTATTTATAAAAAGTGCCATGAAGTGCTACTAAATTGTCAGAGACACAGAGTTTACAATATCTATAGGCATTGTCTTTAGAAGCATTAGCTATGTATAACACAGATTTGGTCTCAGCAGAGAACAACCACGGATGCCAGCGAGTCATGTAAAGACTTTTTAGGAGTACCCAATACACCATTCAAGTGCTCCTTGAGTGTCTCCCATACAAGTCCTGGTTATATGAGAACTTACAGGCTGACCAAGTTTTTCTCAAATCTGCCAGGAAAACAGCATCAAATAGTATGAGTTGCAAGCAAAAAACAGTAACCATCCCCACCAGTAACCTACATTTTACATCAAGTTATAATTTAATAAATTTCATTGCTTCGGTGCAAATACAAAAAACAAGCTGTTTATCTGATTGATAACTTGTATGTTATAAACCCAAGAGTACCTGAAGCATCTTCAGGAAAATTTTTAGAGATCAACAGTTATCATTTTACCTTCATTAGTCACACTTTGCCTTCCACCTAAATTTTCACTTGCAATTCAACATATAATAAAGATCTTTCATTCGACACATTTGCTTACTGAAGAATGGTATGGAACAAATAATTGATGGGTTTAGAAGTATAGAAACAATAAATTTACAGCACTTTAAAAAAATCTAGATGAGAAAAAGCAGTAGTAATATATCTACTACTTTTAAAAAATGTATTTCTGCAGACAAGGGCAATTAGTACTTGTAGAGCCTGAGAAAGCATGGATAGCTCAGAAAGGTTTTTCAGTACCCTGACAATCCATCAGACTCCTGATCCATCCCAAGCTTTCTGTATGTTTGTAATTGTATGCTGTTTCCCTCCCTCCATCTGCAGCACAATATGAGGCTACTTCCCTGATTCTAAAAGGTGCCGTTAAAAGCTCAGTGTTGTCCTGCCCACCCTAACCCACTCTGAAACTTCATTTTTAAAGAATATTAAAAGAGAGTTCATGCTTCCTTTGGGTTAATGAATGCAAGAAATGCTGTATTGTACATGGGAATTATGAAAATACTTATGAGAGAGAAACACCAGTCTTAAAGAAAGAAAGGTTAGTTAATCTCAGACAACACAAGAAAGATAAGTTCAGGTCTGCTAAATGAGGAAAAAAAAAAACCTAAACACACTGCAAAACATTTTACTTCAAAAAAAAAGAAAACAACAAAAAAACCAAACAGGAATAAAATACATACTGTAAAATACAGGAACATACATATAAAGAAAAAATGTTTGTGAATACTGAGTAAAACTCTCTTGAAAGCAACTTAAAAGAAGAATTTTCAGAGATAGTAATTTAATGTAGGAACCAATTTCCAAGGCCACAGCACAGCATCAACAAACTCTAATGAGTACACATGTTCTGAGACATAAATGCATCCCTATACTGTAATAAAATCATTATTTCTATTTCACCCACAAATTTTCATTACCAAATAATTCTTCTATTACATGGCCAATTAAAACACAGATTTGATGACTGAATGACTAACCAAGAGTCATGCACAGTGGGATTTGTATTGTACCTGTTAGAGCAACTCTCAGCTTTTCTAAGAATTTTAAAATGTACATGCAAGGAAAAATTTGGTTGCTCAAACACATAGCAAGAGTATTAGTCAGGTCAAAAAAAAAAATTTAAATATTCATACTAATAACTGCAGAACAGCTTCTGCACTATTCAGCCTTTTAGCCCAGAGAACAAAGAAGAGAGCTTCACAAGAAGCTAAAGGGCAGCCAAAGTGAACTAGAGACTTTTCATGAATATCCTACTTGGAAATATCATCTATATAGCAGTTTCCAAAGGGACTATAAGAACACCTGTACTTGCTTTTCCATCTCTCTAGCCTATCAGCTAGGAAAAAATGTTTCCTCTATATCTTGCCACCTTGCTAACAGTCTAATTACAATGTTTTTATAAGTTTTTTTCATTGTTAAGTAGGAACTTTAACTACTCAAACCATGCCGGTTTGATCCCTCATACAGTGATCAGTTAATTATATTTCCAGTGAGATGGCAGCACAGGGACCAGTAATTTCACAACACTATATCTGGTCAACATCAACCTGTATTTCTGTGTGCATGTAAAAAATACTTGCTCTGGTAAGGTTTGTACTCTCCAGGTCCCTTGAGCTGGCTATTTAGACATAAAAAATTTGAGTATTAGTATGTAAATAAAATAGAACTTTGTCTTTATCTCAATGGAAAAAAGTCTACTGCGACTCAGAGTTTGATGCAGGGAAGAACACAGTTCAGGGGAAAATATCTATGCCAAGAAAAGCCTTGTCTCAATGAAAGAAAAACTCATGTCCTTATTTAGTTATACGTGAGAAATTTATAGATCAGAGAAAGAAATAGGCTATACTGAAAAATTCACATTCCTTTCTTGCCACTCACTTTTCTAGTAACAGTACTAGAAAAATCTTGAGGTGATGTTAGAGAAAGACCAGTTTTTTACTTAAATGAGAACACAGCACTGAAATATGTTGTGATGCTTACTGACACAGGTGGATACCTAATCAGACATTGCTTAGAAATCTCATTCTCCTTTCATTGATGCACAGATACTGCACTTATTTGAAAAGGCAATTCTGTAAAAACTTCTGTGCAAGATTTTTCAGACAGAAATTATTTTATTTTCCAGTCACACGTAGAACACACTAGTATGCAGAAGCCATTAAACATCTATCTGTACCCCTATCTAGGAAATATTTTTAAATCATGGACTCATTTGTAAAATCATATGATTTGTACATTTTAAAACCTCCACTTCACTGAAGAAATCCAGAAGGATTTTGAAGGTCAGATTAGCAGAGATGGTCCAGCCTCTCTTGTTGCCACTAACAGGGATGGGCTTTATTCCCTAGTCTTTTACTACCCTAATTGTCACTGCACAGTTATAGTCCCTCCTTTGCACCAGAACTGGCTCATCCTTTCATGGGTAGATTCATTTCAATAAGTCAACAGAAAACGAAACAAGAAAATAAGTGCAATTTTCTGCCAGAGCTGGCAGGAATGAGGGAAAGGAAGGCAAGAACAAATCATCCATTTAGAAAAAAATCCACATCTGATAAAGTACCTGCTGTTTGGTCTCATCACACCTTAAACTCACAGGTTCCGATGAGACACAGGAGAGAGTACTGAGTGTTTTTTTCATAGTTCGGTTTGATCTCAGACTGTTGAAGATAAAAATTATTACGAAACCAAAAAACAAATTCAAACAGAGGTGTTAGTAGCTTCTTAAAGTACAACTATATGTAATATATACTACTGCACAGAGGTTATATAGAAAATGGCATGCATGCCCTTATCTGTCAATAATTGGCCACTCATACATACTTCATAACATTTTTGTTTGCTTTGCTCTCAATAAATGTTCCTTATAATTGTATTTCCTACAATGTCGGAAATTAGTTTCATCCAAACAAATTATAAGGCCTGTGTTAAAGGACAAGCTGCTGACTGAGCATTCTCACACTATTCATGGAGTCGCACACACACCACCTAAGACTAACTGCTGGGCTTGGACCCTTCGAAGTGCAAGGCTTCAGTGGGCCAACAGGGGCCCCTTTTGACTCCTTGCTCACACGCACACGCGCACACACACACTCACTCTTGGGCACACTTCTTCCTTCTTTGGGCTCAACCTTAGGCTTCCTGTAGAAGAGTCTCAGGCATTGGATTTATTAAAAATAACTTAATAGAGTGGCACAGCAGCAGGTCAGTTTGAGCTGTGTGTCTCCGTAGAGGGATCCAGAATAAAGAGTTTCCCGGAGCAATTATACCTTTATGATTTGTACCTGCCCCTCATGTGTTCTTGACACACCTTTTGGTCCAATGGCAATTTTTAGTCTGGGATCTTCTAACACTTTATTGGGTTCTTTTCCTGTGTCCATGCAGACAGGCCATTAACTGTTCAAATCTTGTGGAGTTGCAGCTTCTGCTGACTGTTAGTCTCCGGAACTTCTGGTGCATCTGCTCACCTGTAGAGCATAGGAAACTAAAAAAGCCCTAGACTAAGGATTAACATTACTTAGCAACGATTAAAACATCAGTGTGTTATCAATATTCTTCTTATACTAAAGACAAAACAAAGCACTGTATCAGCTATTAGGAAAATTACTAAGAAAATATAGTCCATTCCAGCTGAAAACATATCTAGGCCTAAGTTCACAGCTTGCAGCTGAAGGCTTCAGCAAATACAGCTACTCGTGCTAAACAAGTAAAGCTAAGCAAACAACATGTTAAATCACACAGTATTATAGCTCTAAGTTATTCTACTTAAACTCTACTAATTTAAGATAGCTTAGACAACTAATATCTCTCAACAGCCTGAAAGACTTAATAAAAACCAAGGCTGTCAAGATTGGTATGGATTTAGATCTACAAAGAGGCAAGAGCATTTATTGGTTGCTGTAAAGTTGTTTATTTTTAGAGGCACATCAGTCTCAAAGACAGAGTCCCAAGTGTTAAAGTCCCTGCTAATAGCTTTTCGAATAGAGTCCTGATAAGAAGCAGAAGCAGTTCTCTGGTGCAAAGTCCTGAGAAAAGGCAGAAGTTTCAGCAGCAGCTCCTGTCTCCTTCCAGGCGGTGATGATGATGATGGTGGAGGAAGAGAGAGGGAGAGAACGATCTCTTCCCAATACATGGATTTTTATTTGTTAATTACCCAATGAGCTAAAAACACAAACCTAAAACATTCCTTCTAAACCTATTAGAATTCTAGTTCTATTGTACGAAAGTGGTGTTAATTCTTACACATAACTTGCACACAGCTCTATCTGTTTTATCTGAAGAATGTAAGCAATATTCTTACTATGTTTTCATTATGGCTGGAAGTGTTTCTGAACTTTCACTGAAGCTTGCTCTCTGTACTAGATTCTAAGGCTTTTGCTGTTTTAAGGAACTTAAAGCATATTTTTACTTATTTAAAACTTAAACTTCTACTTCATATCTATGCAACTTAATAATATTTCTACTCACTTAAAACTAAAGCTTAAACCTCTATTTCATGTCTGAGTGGCTTAATATACTTTATTTCTCTAAAGGTTTTAATTCTATTCCTACATTCTGATCTCTCTCTGAGGAACTCAGAGAGGCCCCTGCTCTACACACTCCTACACAAGGCAGCCTAAACTTAACTGTACATTGTCATTTTAGGTGTTACTGAACTAATTAATAATAAAGAATGCCTATCTTATATGATGCAAACCAGTTGTTTTTTAATCAGAAGCTTATTACCAACATATTTCCTCGTAACCAGAGTCCAACAGACCACTTCTTTTCCCTGCTTACAGCTGTATAACCTTCTTATGCCTGTTCTAGCAACTGTTTAAATGAAAAAAGCACACAATCTGGGTAATGAAGAATTAATTGTAACATACAAGTCCACTTCATAGAATCTTCTAGAATTTCCTTCCTTACCATTAAAAGTCAACACATGTAATTCAATGAACTCACCAGTGACATTCTTGTATAAATAACCCATACAGATATCATAGAATCACAGAATGGTTTGGGTTGGAAATGACCTTAAAGCTTATCTTATTCCAACCCCATTGCCATTTGCAGGGGACACCTTTGACTAGACCAGGTTGCTCCAAGCCCCATCCAACCTGGCCTTGAACACTTCCAGGGATGAGGCAGCCACAACTTTTCTGGAAAACCTGTTTCAGGGCCTCGCCACCATCACAGTAAGCAATTTCTCCCTAATAACTAATCTATATCTCTCCTCTTTCAGTTTAAAGCTGTCACCCTATGCCAAACAGCAAAATGCTTAAATAACTAAAAACTAATCAATCCAAATAATTAGACCTCTATCAGAAAAAAAATAATTTGCATCCAAGCAAATGTAGAAATGCAAACACTCTCTGGACCTCTCAAATGCTGTCTTTTGGACTTGTTCATATCCTCCCCAAGATAGCATACATTCTTTTTTATTTTCTCATGTCACACATACCTGTGCACTTAAAACAACAAAAGTGTGACCAGCACTCATTTAACTAAACTCAAGACAGTTAACTCAGCTCTGTGTGAATGTGTGTGCACAATGCTCTAGAGCAGATTTTTCATAAAACTAAGGTATCCCCACAGGGATACTGTGTGATTTAGATAGTGGTCCTTTGAAAATTCTACCCTAAAGCTGACTCACTGGCATACAATTCTACCTATGGCATATCTCTGGCAGTGGAGCTGGTTCTTTATCAGATGATTCATAAATCAGGCCTGCTAGCAATACTAAAGAATAGTACCCTTTGGAACAACATAGTTAAAGAATTGCAGAGTAAAATAAAAGAAGAAAATATTAAACTAATGCTATGTTTCAACTGGTTTTGCATAAATAAAGGGAGATTAAAACTAGGCTGCTCCTACCAAGTGCTCAACAGGCTGCATATACAAATTATCCAAGACTGAATAAAAATTACAAGTATATGTGTTAAAACAAAGCTTTGCAGAGCATGCTTTACAACCTTGAAAAGCAACATTTTTCGTTGTAAATAGGAAGTGATACTTTACATTTAAATACAGTTTTTTGCATTGCAATGCTTAATGCATGGATTCTGTTGAAATGAAAGATAACTACTAGCTATGGGTTAGTTCATAAGTCTGCACACAGGCTTCCAGAAAAATTCACCCATTCACCAGCTGAGCTGGAATCTCATAATGGGGAAAAAAAAAAAATCACAGTTCTAGTAAAAATAAATTCATCAGCACACAGATAAAAGTTCAGAAGGTTGGCTGCACTTAACCTTCTAAAAATCTCATTTCTTTTTCACACTGAAACCAAATTTCTCAAGTGCGCAGCAATTTAAAGACTACAAGGCTCTCTACTCTAAAAATCTTTATTACTATCTGTTCCTAAAAATTTAAGTGACTCACATTTAGATTTTTCATTATTCTATCAACAAAACCAGTGGAAGAAATCAATGTGAGGAGAGCCATACTATGTTTTTTTTTTCTCTCTGCTATATATTAGTTTGCATAAGATCACACTACAGAGGATCATCCATAAGGATGTGCCGTGTTTTCCTAAGATCTTAACAAATTTTCCCACTTTGCCTATCCATTTCTATTACTGAAAAGAAATGTATTCTGTACTTCCTCTGCTAGTTCATGCTGTTTTATATAAATAAACCTCCTCTTTTCAAGAAATGTCTATCTATTGTTATACTGTGGTCAATAAAGCAATGCTCATAAAAAAGCCACATTTTAAATTGCTTGAGCATAACGGTAATAAATTAATTGTACTTCTCAGATTAATAACATCTATCTGAAATATCCTGAAAGTAATCAAACATTGAAGTATTCACTAATAACTCCAGTTAGCTGATCAGGACAACTGCAATGTAACTTCAAAGTAGTAAAGCTATCTCAGTATTTCAGTATTCATTTGAAAACATCTTGAGCTGTCTCAAAAAAATCAAAGCTAGTCCAGCGTGAACAGGCACAAATGTACCTCATTATTGCTCTTATTTGGAAATATTGAAGCAGAAATGAGTGCCATGAGGCACAGGCTATGTTGGAGTGTGTAAAACAGAAACCTCTCTGAGTCTCTCAGAGTGAGATCAGAATGCAGGAATTGAATTAAAAACGTTAGAGAAATTAAAGTATATTAAGCCACACAGACATGAAATAGAAGTGTAAGCTTTAGTTTTAAGTAAGTAGAAACATTATTAAATTGCATAGATATGAAGTAGAAGCCTTAGTTTTAAGTAAGAATATGCTGTAAGTTCCTTAAGAGAGCAAAAAGCCTTAAAATCTAGTACAAAGTATAAGCCTCAGTGAGAGTTCAGAAACTTAGCCCCAGACATAATAAAAACAGTAAGAACATTGCTTAATTTTTTGAGATAGAACTATTTGTATGAATAGATAGACCTATATGTGTAAGTTATGTGTAAGAATTATCACCACTTTCATACGATAGAACTAGAATTTAAATAGGCTTAGAAGGAATGTTTTAGGTTCATGTTTTTAGCTCATTGGGTAATTAACAAATAAAAATCTGTGTAATGGAGTGAGAGCCCCTCTCTCTTCCTCCACCATCATCATCATCACTACCACCACATGGGAGAAGAAGAACAAGAAGAGAAGTAAAAGAAACACCAGGGAGCTCCTGCCTCTTCTCGAGACTGTACCAGGGAGCTGCTGCCTCTGCTCAGGACTCTGTACTAGAGAACTGCTGCTCCTGCCTCTGCTCAGAACTTTATACCAGGGAGCTGCTTCTATTTGGGACTTTATTCCAAATAGCTCAGCACACAGATTTTAACATTTCAGACTCTTGAATTTGAGATTAATGTGCCTCTGCAGTAAACAACTTTACAGCACCCAACAACTGCTCTTGTCTCTTTGAAGACCTAAACCCATGAAAATCTCAACAAGGATGCAGTTACAGGAGCCCTTCATGTCAAAGCTCACTAACACTGTAAAGAGTCAGAACTGCCTATGTTCTGGGGCAGTGAGTCCAAACTCCTTTTGTTATTCAGCTTCACAGAAGAAAGCTGTGCACCTTGGCTAGCTGACTGAATGAGATCAGTCAGGGTCCAGAAAGACAGCACGGTGAGAATTTTGCCTGACAGCAACCACAGGCCTGGAGCAAGGGAGAGTACTGTAAATGCACCTGATCTTGCAAAACAGTGCTCTAAAATTGTACAACCCCTTGATATCTGACTCTCAGCAGATAAGAGAGCTGTTTTGTCAGGTTCTTTGCTGTGGAGACCCTAAAAGGCATTCCCTAGTTAGGGAAACACTAATGGCTCCTCTCAGCTGTCCTCTCAGAACAGCTAACCCTGCCCTGTTCTCTGGTCAGCCCCATGCCTCCTCTCCCTGTCCCTCAGTCTGCTGGTCACTCCCACCCTGTTCCCCTGTTGGCCCTCATACCCTAACCCCACCTCTGTGACACCCCCATGTCCCATAGTAATTGGTCTCTGATGCTTCTTCCCCTGCCCCAAAAGACCCACATCCTTAAACCCAGACCCTCAGACCAGGCCTCTGCCTTTTGCCCCAGACACTGGACTGTCCATACGCGTGGCAGAAATAAACATGTCTGTGAAACCCTTGCAAAGGCCCTTCTTTCTTCTTTATCTGCTTCCGCCCCAACTACTACCCAGATCACAACACTCTGCAATGTTCCTTTCCAATAACAGTGCTACCTACTTAATTCACACAACCACTCCGGCTGTCTTATAGGCACTTCTGTAGCTCACACAGCAACTCACCAGCATGTCTCCATTTCTTACAGCTATCTAAGAGCTCAAGGCACTGAACTAGAAGTAGTATGGAGTTATGACAACCATTTGGTGAAGATGAGTTATAAGATATTAAACCACTACAGTTTGTAAATTTTTTATGATCAGACCTTTTTATGCATATAAACACAGGAAATAAACAAAGCAAACTCTTAGGTATTTTAAAGCTTAAAATATTTTTATTCAATTCCAATTAATGTCCGGGCTTTAAGCCAGTATGTTTTTAGCATGGAGCAGTAACTTGCTCATTTTATGGTGTGTGATTTTAATGCTGTTTTGGTTTTTGCATTTTTTTCTTTTATATGTTCTCTGTATTCTTCACACATATATTTGTAGCTGTGTAGTCTATTGCATTAGTGTTGGGGGTTGAGTGTTTTTCTATTACTGTGTCAATTGAAAGAATTTTTCCCATTATCATGCCAATGGAGCTGGCCGGGTTACACCCAGGGTCTCTGATGACTCCAGACAAAAGGGGTGGGTGGGAACGGCTCCCGGAGGGGCCTCTGAGGCTTCCGGGAGGGGACTTGTGTTTCCGGCGAGCTTGAAACAGGATGCCCCGTATTCAGCCCACGCGGCCGAGCACAGGAGAGCCAGACCCTCTGCGATCACCTGCCCTGCATCTGCCCCGTTCCAGCCTCCTGCCTCTGCGGACACAGCTGATCACCCGGACACACACGGTGAGCGAGGAGCCGCCGCTCCAGCCCGTTCCCGCCTGAGACCGGCGTGGCCGCTGCCGCCCCCTCCCGCCTGCCCTCGGCAGCTCCGGGCTGGGACTAAGCACAGAGACAGCGTGCTTGCATCTAAAGGGACTGACACCGAGTTATCTATTCTGTTCTGTTAGCAATTTTAACAACTGCTGTTGTTTCTGCTTGTACGGTTAGATATATTAGTAAAAGAGCTGTTATTCCCACCCCCTTATCTCTGCCTCAGAGTCCTTGATTTGAACAATTATAATACTTGGGGGGAGTGGAATTAAAGTCTCTATTTCAAAGGAAAACTGCCTTTACTGGCAGATATCTGTCCTTTCAAACCAGGACAATTAGTGACTAGTTTTCCCAGTACTTTTCCATGGCCATTCCCTAAGCAGAAAGACAAAACGAATTCCAGAGCTCAGAACCCTGGGGGAGTAAAAGACCTCTATGCTATCTTAGTTCTTCCTGGGAAGTAAGGTTGAGAACAACTCTTCGAGATACATTTTCATGGACAAAGTACAACTAGTGCTAAAGGGGGGGCTCCAGAGAAGGGGCTTTATCTGATGGGGGGGGGGAGAATTGCATCACCACTTCTCCCCCTAATTGGTGCTTAATTATCAATTACACTGATTTGGTGTACTTATAAAAACTGTATTAACCCCATGTGGATGGTCTTTTGTGGACATCTTTCCATAAGTGCCCATGAAGGCCTTCAAATAAAGATCTACTTTTATATTAACACCTTACTAAAATTATCTCAAGTTTCATTTCCAAGTTGAGAAAAAAAGGCAACAGTTTAAGTCCAGCTGGCAATTAAGCACCATGCAGCCACTTGCTCACCACCCCCCCACCCCAGTAGAATGGGGAGGAGAATCCAAAGAAAAACTTGTGGGTTGAGATAAGAAAAGTTTCATAATTGAAACCAAGTTAAATATAAAAATAATAATAGTAAGTAAAAAAGAGAAAACCCAAGGAAAACAAGCTATGCACAATACAGTTATTACCCACTGACTGATGCCAAACCCCATCCCCAAACTGCAATTAGCCCCCCCTTCCACATAACTGCCTCAGTTTAAAAACTGGACATGACATTCTATGGTGTGGAATCTCTCTTGGGTAAGTTCAGGTTACCTGTCCCAGCTGCGCTCCCTCCCAGCTTTTTCATACACCTCCTCACTGGCAGAGCATGAGACTGAAAAGTCCTTGACCTGGGTAAGCACTACTCAGCAACAATCAAAACATCAGTGTGTTATCAACTTTATCCTTGTACTGAATCCAAAACACGGCACTGTACCAGCTACTGAGAAGAAATTTATTTTATCGCTGCTGAAAGCAGGACATATGGTCTGGCCAACTGAGAGAACAGGTGACATGCCCAAAGTCTACAGAAAGGCTGGAAAGGAACTGTAAGCCAACCAAACCCTCACCTCAAGCCATTTTCTCATCCACAAGCCACTAATAATATTTATTTGTTTCTTTAGTTATTAAGCTCATAGAATAAAATCTAAATATTGCAGCATGGATATGCAGTAGGCATACTACTGAAAAATAAATGGCGTCAATACACTAAAGGCAAAGTCATGTTACATTCAAATTGTGAAAATTTGATAGTGAGATACCAACTGCTGCTGGGCTGCTCTTGTCACCAAACCCTTGATCTTTTCTGACCAGAAATAAGAGGTACTAATTGATTTCAGCACCCACCAGATTGTTAACAATAAATACCACAATATTTACATGTCCAAAGTGCTCCTGAAGAAGAAAGCACTTGTGACAGTGGTCTTGGGACTTGGTAAAAAAGAATTATAACCTCACTGGAAGCAACATGCCACCTTCTCACCAAGAAAGCTCACTTACACCCCTGAACTGTACTCAAGAGCACAGCTAGCTCAACATACCTAACCTCTGAGTCTATATCTTTACAAATCCTAACATTCTCCTCCTTAACTGAGCTTTCCTAAAAAACTAATACAACATCATAGTTTCACAGCCATCAACCAAGTCCCCCACAGCTGCTCTCTCACTCGTGACTGGGGAGAGAAACAGAAGAGTAACAGCTAGAAAACTCCTGGGTTGACATAAAGACAGTTTGTAAGAGTTTTGAAATCAAAACCAGTGAGACTCCAAATCAGAAGTACAATTTAATAGGAAAAAAAGATAATAAATAAAATACATGCAATAGTACAAAAGAAAAAACACTGACAGAGTCAGAATACAACCTGATACCTCGCTAGTTAGGGAGGTGGTAGCAGCCTGGATGAAGTGGTCTTCTCAAAGCAGTGATCTTGTAAAAATCGTGGCAGGGTTCCTGGTAGCTCTTGTCCTCTGGAAACCAGTGGGTAAGGGCAGCTTTGGTGTTCCAAATCTCACTTTTTATCTAGGTAGGAAAGGCTTAGCTCCTCGCCCTGGGTGGAACATCTCCCAATGGGATGATGTAATTTTATCAGTCATACAATGGGACTCAATTGCCCATTAAGAGAAGATATCTTCCTGGAGGAAGGGTGGGTCGTGGGAAAGATAAAGAACATTGCCCCATCTGGTTTTAACAGATGGCCCATTAGCAGAGGATATCTCCCACAGAGACAAGAATCACTGCCCCACCTGGTTTCAACAGATGGTGATAGACTACATACCTTTGGGCATATCTTTACATTGCAACCTAGGACACAGTTTAATAGGGAAACTAAAAGCCACGTACACAAGCAAAGCAAAACAAGCAATTAATTCACTACTTCCAATGAACAGGCAGGTGTTCAGTGATCTCCAGGAAAGCATGGCCCCATCATGCATAAGTCACTTGGAAAGGCAAACATCATCACTCAAAATGTCCCCCCCTTCCTCCTTCTTTCCCTTACTTTATATACTGAGCATGATCTCATATGGTCTGGAACATCCCTTTGGTCAGTTGGGGTCACCTGTCCCAACTGTGTCTCCTCCCAGCCTCCTTGCCAGCATGGCAATACGATAGGTAGAAAAGGTTTTGGCTCTATGTAAGCCCTGCTCAGCAATAACAAAAACATCTCTATATTATCAACCATGTGTTCAGCACAAATACAACACTAGCCCTATACCAGCCACTGTGAAGAAAATTAACTCTACCCCAGCTGAAAGCAGCACAAACAAAAAAGATTAAATTCTTGTAGGATGCCACAGCCATAGACAAATGTCTATGAGCACTGGAAGAATAATAGGGACTGTGGCATGGTCTTTCACCAAAGAAGAAAGAAGCCTGGTAGAGAAAAAGGACAGTGCAGAAGAGAGTTAATTTTTAATAAGCTTTTGACAAACAGGTGAAAAAATAGTATAAACCAAACACGAGTTGGTCAAACAGATGATCAAAAGCTACTTTTTTATTGAAAAAATAAACCAGAACTGACTAGGCCAAAAGCCAGTTGCATGTGCATTATGAATGCCTCTAACATGGGTTTTACTATCAGATGTTTTCTACAGTATTTACTCCCAGTTGGCACAGGTGAAAACATTTAACCTCTACTTCAAGAAGAAACAGAAAGACCAGGTGTCCTGGTTTGAAAGACAGGTGTCTGCCAATAAAGGCAGAAGCTCCTCTTTGAAATAGAGAATTTAATTCCATTCCCCCCAAGTATCATAACTGTTTGAATCAAGGACTCTAAGGCAGAGATAATGGGGTAGGAGTAACAGCTCTTTTACCAATATATATCTAACCGTACAAGCAGAAGCAACAGCAGTTATTAAAATTACCAACAAAACAGAACAGGTAACTCAGTTCCAGTCCTTTCTTTAGATGCAGGCACACTCTCTCTCTGCGCTCGGTCCTGGTGCTGAAGACAGGACAGAGCCTGCACAGCTGTGGAGAGCAGGTGGGAGTGGGGGGGGGGGGAACAGCAGCAGCTGTGCTGTGTCTCAGGTGGGAGCAGGCTGGAGAGGGCAGCTCCTTGCTCACCGTTTGTGTCCAGGTGATTAGCTGTGTCCTCAGAGGTAGGAAGCTGGAGTGGGGGAGATGCAGGGCAGTTGACTGCAGAGCACCTGCCTCTCCTGAGTTCTGGCCGCTTGTACTGTAGACAGGGGGTTCTCTTCCTCCGAGATCACTGGAAACATGAGTAGCCCCTTCCAGAAGCCAGCTCCCACCCATCCCTCTGTCTAGGGTCGCCAAAAGAGCATGGGTGTAGCTGGCAGGTTCTGTTAGCATGATAATGGGAAAAATTCTTTAAACTGACACAGTAAAAGAACAAAAACCCAACCACCAACACCAGGAAATGGACATTCATTTCCCATGACATAGAGAAGACTTTGCATATATTTGACTACAGAAATTAAATCACAGTAAGAGGATACCAAGCTACCAGCTACAAGAATGGCAGAAGAAAAAAGGTAGTTTTCAGCAGTACCATGCAAGTACTGGTAGGAGGAAAAAAAACCCAAACAAACAAAGAATAAAAACAACCAACCAAAAAACCCCTTACTTATCCTTAAATAAAAACACCAATTACCCCAAAATTATTTTTTGCATCATTGTTCTTGATTTAGGAAAGAGTGGCTCAGCTGGCAGAGCTTTCTTGAGAATAAAAGTAATAATTAGCAACAGGAGACATAAACAATATAAACAACTTCCTCGGCAAAAGGGGAGATAAAAGAAAAAAAGAGCATAAAGTCTGGAGTATTGATGCAATCCCATTCCATTCATTCAACAGTGTTATTATTGCTGTAGCTTCATGAGTTCCATACAAACAGTGTAATCCATCACAGATGTTAAAAAAGCAGAAAAAAAAAAGGAAATCAAGTGTCTGTTATTTATCCAACTTTAAAATGAGGTGAAGTCTATAGCTAATTATTGAGGACTTATGAAATTAACTCTGGCAAGATACTCAATGTATTTCCCTACTTTAATTTTATGCTAGTCAACAATTTCTGGACTTTTTTTATTACAGTGAGCAGATCCAAAGCCTATGAATTGCCTTTAAGATGACTTATTAATAACAGTAAGTGGAAACATGGAAAATAAAACTTTACCTTGAAGGCTTTCTAAAAACAATATTCAAATAAATATTTTTTTATAACTCCTCACAGATTCTGCATAGTGCTGATCAAAAGGTGTTCCCAGCTCTGGAGGAACCACAGCTATTGACAACTCAAACTCTATTTATCAGTAATTCAGCTCATGGGCACTGCTACCCATATGCCTATTCTTTCCCACAATGACAACCTAATTTCCAAAAGACATCTTATTAAAAGTGAGAGGGCCTCAGGCTATCAGCATTTTATTCAACTTCGTTAGGAGACAGCCTCTAAAATCTTACATTTATTTCCAGCCACAAGTACATGGAATTCATAAACAGCTTCCTGACCTACTCCTTATCAACATTTTTCCCCTAAAACTTTTTATTTTTTGCCAGATTATTTAGAACTGCCTCTGCCCAGAGCTGGCATTCCAAGAGAGCAAGAATTGGGAGTGTGTGCTGAAGAGTCAGAAGAATTACCAGCTGATAAGAAAGCCACAATACAAGAGAACAGCAGTTTCTTAACCGCACCTGGCCATTATATCAAGTTGCTTCTTCTTTGTGCAGAGATAGGGATATGCGAGCAGAAGAATTCGAGCTGTACGGTCAGTTAGGACCCCTTCCCCCCTCACAAGGTGACCTTCGGTCCAAGCCTGGCCTCACCCAGCCGGACGTGAGCTGAAGGAATTGACACTAACAGCCCAAGTTATAAAAACCCCTGTGACCCTTCAATAAACACCATTTTGCTGTCCACCAAGTTGGTGTCTGGAGCATATGGACTGAGTGGCCCTGGGGTTTGGGCCACTGTGCCGGGCTTAACCCAGAACCAGGCCGCTGCAACAAGTGGCGCCGAATCCCGGGAGACCGCCCGGGGTTTGAGGATTGCCTGGACGAGGACCCGGCAGCTGCATGGCTGGTCTAGTGCAGCGTGGGGAGATGTCCCCAGACCAGCAAGGGGCATGGAAGCTGTCGCGAAGGTCCTAAGTGAGATACACACGCAGTGAGGCATAGAGTGTAAACTTAAGGATTTTATTCTCGCCGTGCCGAGACTGATAAAGATAGGGGTTATAGAAAGCCCCGTAAAAATTCTCCATCCGGAGATATGGGATAAATGCACGAGGGCTCTGGCCGAGGAAACCATGTCCTCAGGCTCAGGGAAAACCCTCAAATCGTGGGGCAGAGTCATCCAGGCTCTGCAAAGGGCTCGGCAAGAGCAGGAGACCTGGAAGGCCGCGCGAACTTGTTTATTAGCCGTGCCGCAGCTGGGGATCGGGGCAGCTACGCAAACCGCGGAGGAGCTTGAACCGCTCGGGAGCGCGGACGCGCGGACCCTGGAACCCCCTCCGCGACCCCTGGGAAAGGACTCACCACCATCGGAAGGGGGGGAACGCGCGCGGACATTTTGGCAGGGGCTAGCAGAGGAGGCGCAGAATGCAGTTATAATCTCAGAATCCGAAGCGGTTGATAAAAAGCCACCCCCGCCATATGCGTTTGAAAATGGCGCCGGAGCGCGTGGTGGGGGGTGGACCAGTGACGCAGGGGGCGGACATGCAGACGGCTCGCTGAACGGCGCAAGCGCAGGCAAGCAAGGAGGAGGGACGGCCCCCAAGAAGGAGCTTAAGACAAATCAAAGAGCTCATTTTAAATCAGGTCCTTATAGGGAAAGAACCTCTCCCAGCAGGAGGCGGGGAGAGCACAGGGGGAGGGAACGGCCCGACCCCCGGAAGAAGGGGCGGGGGCAGAGCCCGAGGAAAAGGCTCAGCAGCCCAGAAGGATCCAGTCAGTCGGCTTCCGGCTCAGACTCTGACTCAAGCTGGGACGGGCGGCTGGGAAGGTGGTCAGAGGATGACTCTGACACCGATTCAGACTGTAACAAAATGGGAGCAGCGGCATATAAAATCACTAGCAGCAACGCTCCTGCGTGGGTTAAAGGGATATCAGAGAAAGATCGAACCCCACTTATAGACTGGCGGAAAATAAAAATAGCTTGTGCAGTGTGGGCTCCGTCGGCCACTCTTGTGTTCCCGGTTCGAGTGGGGGGGCAGGCGGATATGAAAGAACCTACTCGCAGGTAAATCCGAAAGACATGCTGGCAATTGTCAAAGCGATTGCGGACAGGGGAATTAATTCTCCTATGGTTTCCGCAATCATTGACAGCGATTTTGGAGGCGATGACATGCTCCCCTTTGATATTAAACAGACTTGTAGACTAATTTTCGATGGGGCGGGGATGATCGTTTTTAAACAAGAATGGGAGGACAATTGTGTAAAGCAGCTAGCCTTAGTAACAGGGGCAGACCATCCCCTGCACGGCTCCGGCATACAGAGGCTAATGGGCACAGACCCTACTATGATCACCCCACAAGCACAGGCAGAAGGCCTGCGGGCCCATGAGGTCATGACAACAACCCGTGCTGCCCGAGAAGCCATCCGTGCTGCTTCTAAAGTAATAGCCAAACTTTTGCCATGGTCCACTATAAAGCAAAATGAGAGTGAGAGCTTCACTCAGTTTGTGGACCGTCTTCAGGCAGCATTAGATTCCTCTGCATTACCTTCAGAGGCGAAGGGTCCTGTGCTGGCAGACTGCCTATGCCAGCAATGCAATTCAGCCACCAAGGACATTTTAAGATCACTGCCACCTGGGTCCAATCTCACAACCATGATCAGACATGTTGCAAAGGAAGAACACCTAACTCCCATCCAAGCAGCAGTTTGCACTGCAATAACCAGTGTGATGGCATGTTTCAGGTGTGGCCACGCAGGCCACGTAGCAGTAAACTGCCCCCAGTCAGGACGCCCACCAGCAGCTGCTCCGCCACGCCAGGGGAAGCTTAGGGGACCATTCTGGGCATGAGGAAAGAAGGGGCATTTAGCTAAGGAATGCAGATCCAAGCCTCAGGGAAACGGGAAGGGGAGGGGGCAGCTGGGATGTACCCAGCCCCCGCCCTCCTGGAACATGCAACGGCCCAGCTACAGCAACCCTCAATGGGGCAGGGGGCTTCCACACCCATTACCTCCTCAAGATGTGACCAACTTTGTCGCCCAACCAGTAGCTCAGTCAAACCAATCCGCATCTCAGGACTGCCCAGAACAGCTCCCTGGGGACGAGGCGTCTGGGTGGCTTTGGCCATGAAAGCAAAGGAACAAGACCCATGGGTGGCCTTTGGTGTGAAGGTGGGTAAGCACCCACTGATCGTGCAGGCAGAGTGTCGTCTCCACAACAGCTCTGACGACTCGGCCCTCTGCCTTCCCTTCTGGGTGGACACAGGATCAGAAGTCACTGTCATCCCAGACATACACTGGCCTCTACCAAGGAAGCTAGAAGAAGCCCCCATGGTGAGCAGAGTTGGAGGGATGAACCGAACCCGCAAAAGCACCCAACCGATAGCAATAACACTCTGCACCAAGAGAGGACCAGGAAGGATGTTGGGAGTTGAGTGTTTTTTCTATTACTGTGTCAATTGAAAGAATTTTTCCCATTATCATGCCAATGGAGCTGGCCGGGCTACACCCAGGGTGTCTGATGAGTCCAGACAAAAGGGGTGGGTGGGAACGGCTCCCGGAGGGGCCTCTGAGGCTTCCAGGAGGGCACTCGGGTTTCCGGGGAGCTCGGAGGAGGACGCGCGGGATCGTCAGCCCACGCGGCCGGAGCACAGCAGAGCCAGACCCTCTGTGATCACCTGCCCTGCATCTGCCCCGTTCCAGCCTCCTGCCTCTGCGGACACAGCTGATCACCCGGACACGCACAGTGAGCGAGGAGCCGCCGCTTCAGCCCGTTCCCACCGGGACCGGCGTGGCCACTGCCGCCCCACTCCCCTCCCTCCTGCCTTCGTTCCCGCCTGCCCTTCGGCAGATCCGGGCTGTGGACTAGGCGCGGAGACGGCGTACTTGCATCTAGAGGGACTGACACTGAGTTGTCTATTTCATTCTGTTGGCAATTTTAACTGTTGTTGTTCTCTGCTTGTACAGTTGGATATATTAGTGGAAGAGCTGTTGTTCCCACCCCCTTATCTCTGCCTCAGAGTCCTTGATTCAAACAATTATAATACTTGTGGGGGGAGTGGAACCAAAGTCTCTATTCCAAAGGGAAACTTCTGCCCTTACTGGCAGACACCTGTCCTTTCAAACCAGGACAAAGGACTATCACCCTTATAACATACGTTATGTTGGATTGCCCACCCTTGTTGGGAGAGATGCCCTAGCCATGCTAGACGTTAGGGTGATAAATTTATTCTAAGGGCCACTGTTGCATACCTGCCATTGCCCATCAAACTAACTTGGAAATCAGTCGATCCGGTTTGGGTCGCACAGTGGCCCTTGTCCAAGCCTCAAATGACTGCTCTCCTTGAGCTAGTTGGCCGTGAGCTACACAAGAATCATATAGAACCCTCCACGAGCCCATGGAACACCCCCATCTTCGTAATACCTGAACGGTCCAGTGAAGGCTTTCGTCTCCTGCATGACCTGCGGGAAGTGAACAAGAGAATCCAGCCAATGGGCCCGGTACAAACTTCTCTGCTCATGAACTCGATTATACTGAGAGGACAACCTTGCGCAGTACTTGACATCAAAGACTGCTTCTTTTCTATTCCCCTTCACGAAGATGACAAGGAGCGGTTCGCCTTTTCCATCATCTTTCCAAACAGCCAGCGGCCCAACGTATGCTTTCATTGGAAAATGTTACCCCAAGGAATGACCAACTCCCCTACCATCGCAGTAGACCGAGTGCTAGCACCAGCCTGGCAGAGCAATCCGACTGCGACCATCATCCAGTACATAGACGACATCCTGACCGCTGCACCCTCAACAAGTCAAGTAGATCAGCTGGTGTCAACCATCTCCAAGACCTTAAAGACAAATGGCTTCCAAATAGCGAGTGCAAAAATAAAAAAGGGACTGTGTGTGACCTTCCTAGGAGTGGGAATCACAAGCTCCTACGTAACTCCTCCCCAGATAAAAATCCGCAGAGACATCAAGATGCTCCATGATGTGCAGCAGCTGGTAGGGTCCTTGCAGTGGCTCCGCAACATGTCCTGATTCCTCCCGAGGTCATGGACCCTCTAAATGACCTCTTGAGAGGAAAGAACCCATGGGAACAGAAAACCCTGACACCAGAAGCGATAAGCTGGCTCAACTTTATCGAACACCAGATGTCAGTGAGCATGCTCACCAGATGGGATTCAAGTACACTGATTGATCTGTATGTCCACTTTACAAAAAAGGGGGGAGTGGGAGCCTTAGCTCAAGGACCCCCCGACAAATCCCAACCGATACAATGGGTGGTCTTGGGGAAACCGTCACGCGCTTTTTGCCTGGGAGTCGAGTGCCTCAGCAGCCTCATCATGAAAGGCAGGAAACGCGCCCTAGGACATTTGGGCATCGAACCTGCCACGATATACTTGCCCTTCCGCAAACAGCTCTCCGCGCAGTCGACAACAGTATCCGAACACCTAGCCATGGCCCTTGCAGGCTTCGGAGGAGAGATTCTCTATGCGGCAAAACCCCCTTGGGCTCAGCTGCTCACCGTCGTTGACATCGACCTCCCACCAAAGATAATCGACCGACCGCAGTCAGGATCAACCATCTTCACGGACGCATCGTCACTGACCTCTACCACAGCAGCAGTATGGCAGTCAGGAGAACAATGGCAATGTGTCAAGACAACCGACCACACGCTTTCAGTCCAGCAACTTGAAGCAGCTGCCGTAGTGCTAGCATGCGGACTGTTCCCAGAAGAACATCTTAACATTGTGACTGACTCCATATTTGTGGCCAAGCTCTGCTTAGCCATGTCCGGACCAGGTGTGTCAGTGTCTGTGGTGGCAGTGATGCTAGAAGAAGCACTCTATTCTCAGAAAGGCATCATATCTGTCATCCACATCAACAGCCATAACCCAATCAAAGGATTCAACCAGATTGGCAATGACAAGGCTGACGATGCCGCAAAAGGCGTATGGACACTGAAAAAAGCCCGTCAATTGCATGAATCTCTTCACATCGGAGCGACTGGACTTGCAAAGAAGTGCAGAATTTCTGCCGCGGACGCAAAGCATCTCGTCACCACGTGCCCTCACTGTCAGAAATCATCACTGTGGTCAAGCGGCATGAACCCCAGGGGCCTCAAAGCCTCAGAAATATGGCAGACAGACTTTACACAATGCCAGCTATTAAAACCCCAAGCGTGGCTCACAGTTACCGTGGATACATACAGCAGCATGATCGTGGCCACACAGCACCTCAAGACCGATTCCAAAGCGACCATCCAACATTGGCTGACATCCATGGTATGGCTTGGAGCTCCAAAACAAATCGAAACAGACAACGGCACAAACTTCACCTCAAAGACAGTCCAAGCGTTCGTCTCGAAATGGAACATCGCCTTGATACATGGCATCCCATACAATGGCACCGGACAAGCCATTGTTGAAAGAGCAAATCAGACTCTGAAAACCAAACTGGAAGTACTAGCAAAGACAGAAGGTTTCGCCAGTGCCATTCCTCCGGGTGACCAGGCTCTCATACTAGCAACCGCGCTGCTAGCGTTAAATGAATAACCTAGGGGGGATGAAACGAACAGTCCTGCCCAGAGACACTGGGCCACTCGAGCGTTAGACAGGCCCACGGGTTGTGATCAAAAATGAACTGGGACAGTGGGAACAAGGTTGGAGACTAGTGCTCACGGGGCGGGGATATGCAGCCGTTAAAAGAGATGGGGACATCAAATGGTGTCCACTCAAATCGATGAAACCAGACCTTCAGAGTGGAGCTAATGAGAATTGTGAGACTTTGTTTGCAGGACTGGATCATCGGACACCCCCGCAACCCGTATGCCCCACTACCAGGACAGAGAGAGAAACCACCGAGCAACCCGGCATCACCCGAGAAGCTTGTATCATCAAAATCAAAGCAGCAGAGGTATCTCTGTGTTATCTTGTTTCTAGGGTTAGTAGGCGGAGGACAAGCAGACACAAAGCATTACCCTTACCAGCCCTTCAGGTGGGTCCTACTCAATCCCTCACGTGAGAGGGTCATCAAAGAAATCGTTACAGCCGACACCCCATCTTTCAAGTTCAGGCCAAAAGACATTTTTCCCTTGCATACAGGGTTCCCCAAATGTGAAGAGACTACATTATTTCAGACCTATTGGTGCCCTGCTTCCAACCCAGGAAAAAGTTACTGTAATTACCCAGGGTATGGATATTGTGGATATTGGGGGTGTGAAACTATTGTAACAGGCAATAGATGGAAACCACAAGAGCCTGATAAGTTCCTGCAAATTAAGTATATTCCCCACGGCTGTCTCAAACCAAAATTTTATATGAATGGGTACGTGATTTTTCCCCAAGGCAGGAAACAGCACACCTGCACAGGCTATGTCATGACAATCCTACAGCCAACCCATGATAGCTGGGCCACGGGCAAAGCCTGGACAGCATTTGTTCACCTTTCTCGCTGCATTTGGGCAAACATACAAATTATCAGATTCCCACCTCCGATATCCCAATCAGTCGGACCCAATCCAGTTCTTACAATGAGCAGGCCCAGGGAGGAGATCACAGCTAACCGTAGCTCTAGCCACAAAACACCGATGCTAAAATCTACCTCCTCCCCATCCGATCTCTTAGCCAAACCAACCCTCTCCAATCCATTCTTAAGCATGTTAAATGCTACCTTTTTATCATTAAACCAATCCAACCCAAACCTCACAGAATCATGCTGGTTATGTTATGATGCACAACCCCCTTTTTACAAAGGTGTTGCCCTCGATCTCCCATTCATTTTTTCAAAGTCAAACAATCCACGCCAATGCAGATGGGACACCCCCCGGAGAGGCATTACCCTAAGCCAGGTTACGGGCCAAGGCAAATGCTTTGGCAATGCAACCTTGGCAAAGCGGATGGGCAACGTCTGTGAGGAATTCGTCAAACTTAAAGGGGGGAAGTTCCAGTGGGTGATCCCAGCAGCATCAGGTATGTGGGTCTGTCAACGATCCGGGGTAAGCCCATGTGTACCCCTTGACAAATTCAATCATTCTACCGACTTTTGTGTCCAAGTTTTAATTGTCCCCAGAGGCCTGTATCGCCAGGAAGAAGAAGTGTACCACTTGTTCAAGGAACCCAACCGGCTCCACAAGCGAGAAGTGATAACGGGCATCACCATCGCGATGCTCCTCGGTTTAGGAGCTGCCGGCACTGCCACAGGTGTCTCGGCCCTGGCAACACAACATCAAGGACTGGCCCAATTGCAGATGACTGTCGACGAGGACTTGCAGAGAACCGAGACATCCATTTCTTCCCTAGAAAAATCCCTTTCCTCACTCTCAGAGGTCGTCCTCCAAAACAGGCGAGGACTGGACCTTCTGTTCATGCAGCAAGGAGGCCTGTGTGCCGCCTTGAAAGAGGAATGCTGCTTTTATGCGGACCACACCGGAGTCGTTAGAGACTCCATGGCTGAACTGAGACACTGACTAAACCTAAGAAAAATGGACAGAGAAGCTCAACAGCGCTGGTTCGAGTCATGGTTCAACCGGTCTCCATGGCTCACCACCCTAATTTCTACCCTAATAGGCCCACTAACTATGATCTTACTAACACTAATCTTCAGGCCCTGCATGTTGAACAAATTGGTGCTATTAGTTAAAAAGCATCTAGAAACGGTTAACATTATGTTCGTCGAACACCGACAATTACTTTAAGGCATGCCAGTTACTAACACATTTACAATTTTATACTAACTTTACTAACCCATGAAATTGTATAATGTCTACATTTTATAATTTTATACGATTTTTACTAATCATGAGAAGGGGGGGAAATGTGGAGAGTTAGGGATATGTGAGCAGAAGAATTCGAGCTGTACGGTCAGTTAGGACCCCTTCCCCCCTCACAGTGAGACCTTTGCTCCGTGCCTGGCCTCACCCAGCCGGACATGAGCAGAAGGAAATTACACTAACAGCCCAAGTTATAAAAACCCCTGTGACCCTTCAATAAACGCCATTTTGCTGTCCACCAAGTTGGTGTTCTGGAGCATATGGACCGAGTGGCCCTGGGGTTTGGGCTGCCGTGCCGGGCTTAACCCAGAACCAGGTCACTGCAACACTTCTTATTTCAAAAAGTTTGACAGTACTATTACACAGTAATACAGTACAGTACATAGAGCACCAACCTCAAACTGGTATAATGGAAATGCAATTATTTCCAATGAAAAACAAATTATTGAAATGGTAATTGCTTCATCATGCAGACAGCTCATATTATAAAGTCTGGCACTTAGTTATTTCCAGCTCTGCTATTGAGAGTCTCTTGGCCTCTATCCATTTTGGAAGAATGGAAGTGAAATCTGCCTTCTCTTAAATGTCTTGAAATGCTAATGACCAAGCACCATGAAACAAGACATTAGAGCAGAAACATAGCCAGAAAAACCACTTATCCAATTGAGGTCTGGCTTTTTCTGTTCATTTCCAGGAAATTTTTAAGCATCAAAGCAGAATAGCATTGTGCAGGACACTACAAAAGTCTCACTGTAACATCAAATCCACAATCCACATACATTGAAACAAAAATGCTAGCCTGAAAGAGTCTTCAAATACAAGTATTTTTTCTTTTGCCTTAGCTCCAAAAGAATGTCCCTGTTCAGTCAAGCTAGCTTTCTGCCTTGCCTGCTGGACTTCTAACATTTAGGAATTGCCTGCTCCTGTGTCCTTAGGAGGTAATGTTTAAAAAGTGACCAGCACAGATGGACCCCAGCAGTTGCAAAAGTGTTTTCCCAGAGGACCTTACTCACGAGTTCCCCGAGCAGCCTGAAGTCTGCTCTCCTCACATCCAGGGTTGAGGTTTTCCTGGGACTTTTCCTCCTGGCAACAGAGATTTTAAACTCGATTGCTTTGTGGTCATTGTGGTGAAGATGGCCACCAATCACCAGTTCACTCACCAGATCAAGTTATATCCATGAGATCTCAGTATATAACTTGGTCTCATTATAACAAGATCAAGTTGTATCCACTTATCTCCCTAACATTTAGTGTTCAAAGCCCCTCATGATTCTCCATATTTACTCTTGGTAATTCAATCTTATTTTACCTGATTAATCCCTACCTCCTCCACACTGTCAGCTGCCAGTGTGATCTGCTCATTTGTGAAATGCACACAAACATCCTTCCTATTTCTCTTTTATCAGTCAGAGCAGGGCTTAGTTTCTGTGTGTTGTGATCACTCTATTGACCTTTCTCAACTGCCTTGTGGTTGGCATCAGGTTCCTTACCTTTTCCCCTCCCTTCACAGTATCCAGTTTAATGTATCCACTCATTTCCCAGGTTGCTTGTGCACTTTAATTTCTACCAGGCAGGCAGACTGCATGCAGTTATCGAGCAAAAGCATAAATGCCCAGGCTGTACGGCAATACACTTCATACACTTGAATGCGTAAGACTACAGTCACTTTCTTCCTCCTGATTTCTCAGGAATCTCATTGCACCTCCTCATGTCAACCAGCAATTAGGCTAAAGAGCAAACAGAAATAGTCAACACATTATAATTAAAAAATAAAGTGCTTAAAAATTAGTCAGAACTGTTATCCTCATCTTGGGCATAAATACAAGCTGCCCAAACGCACATACTATCTTCCATTACCCCCACAGTCCCTACTCCTATTTCCCTACACAGAATACCAGTGTTACTGGTATATATGAACCACAAAAAGCACTATTTTATAAGCCTTTAGCAGCCATATAATCACCCCCTTAGGAGCTTCTTTTGCCAACATCAAACTATGCTAGATCACTAGAAGTACGAAATATTCAGAAAATTATGCTTAAAAACGATTGCTGTCAGATAGCTGAGTTCTCCACACGTCATTTCACTTTTCTGGTATCATACATGAAGGGGGGGGCAAGATATTAGGACTTAGAAAACACATATCAAGTAACTTAATGACTCCTTAGAGCTTGTTACAAACCTATTTGCTCTGCAAAAGCGATGTTACCCTCTTCCAGGGTAACGGGAGAAGCTGTGCTGTTGTGACTGCCTGACTTTCAGCTCTTATATCATAGAAATGGTCATTACAGGTGTTAACTAAGGCAGGAGAACCACAAGATGAAGACCTCAAAAGAGTTTCAGTTTCCATCTCAAGGTCAAACACTACATTTTGAAATAAATTTAAGCAATGTAGGATACTTTAAGAGAAACATTTTAAATCTAATGTTTGTTTGCTGTTCTAAGGGGAGAGCTATTACTGTTTGGACTTTAGCTTGAAAACTGAAAATAGGCTAGCCCTTGCCTATAAGTGAAACTATTATTTGGTCTTATGGTCTTGAAAAGTACCAGAGGAGATTTAAAACCAAATAAAATCTTTTTAAAGAAATGCTCAAAGGTTCAAATATTTACTACTCATTCATTTTTAAAAGCTAGAATTACTTGACAGTGAAAAAAAACCCAAACCAACAACAAAAAAAACCCAAAAAAACACAGTACCAAACAGGACTGACTTATGCCATAGAATCCCTATAGACAAGATTTTTTTCCAGCCTTTGAAACAGTTAAGTACTTTATGCTGGTTTAAAGTGTGGAACTAGTTACAAGCAAGCCTTTGTTTAACTAAATTATTACAATTACGGTTTCACAAACTTTAAGACAAGTTGCCTTGTTCTGCTATTAACAAACTAATACAAAAATAAAATTAAAAATAAAGGCAAAAAAGTTTCAATACTGGAATTGGGCTAATAGTTAAATTACTCCAAGTCTACTCAGACTGCCTTTTTCCTTCTAAAAAGAAAAAAGCAGCACAGTTAAATTTTACATTCTCTATGGATGGCTGTGTTGCTCAAAACCACAACTGCAACCTAGATATTAGGAGCTCAAGGAGAACTCAGGCTAGATAAGCAACGAACAACTTGGAACTTTTTTCCATATAAAATATAGCTTCCCACAAACTAAACAAAGAAGAAAAAAAAAAAACTAGAGAAGCATAAAACTGAAACAGGTTACACCTCTTGTTTTTCAAAGGGTTTTTCTCCAAACAGCTAACACAAACTCACGGCACTTTACAGATGTCCCATGAAAGACTAAGTGGCCAAAGTTGCTTCCAGGAGCTGTGGTGAGGCTTTCATCCGCTGACTCCAGGCAATGTTAGAGCTGAAAAGCGGCGGCCAGGCTGGATCCCGCGGTCCCAATACTGGGCCGGACCGTGACAGAGATCACTATTACCGAGGCGGTCAGTACTGAAAGCTCCCAACAGACTCCCACGTTTCCCTGAAAACCCCTCGGCGGGCACGGATGATAAAGGCGCGGGCCTTCAAGACCCCGATGGGACCGGGACCGGAACCCTGAAGTGTGCCCTCCCGCCTCCGCTAGTCCCGGGGGAGGGTAGAGGGAGTGCGAAGCCAGTATCCGCCACTCCCGTGGCGCCTCGCCGTCTCCCGCCCACGCGCAGCCGGGCTAACGGCAACGGCATCAGCGCCCCCGCGGCTGAAGCAAGGCGGCCCAGCCCTACAGAAGCGTGCAGCGGGCGAGCCCTGGCCGCGCCGGCCCCACTCACCTGGACACCGCAAGGTCCCTCCAAGCCTTCCCCCCGGGGGGTTGCAGCTGAGGCATGGGCGGCCGAAAGGAGCTGCGTCTTAGCCGCGCGGACACCACTCCGCGCCCCCAGCGCCAGAGAGAATGTCACCGGAGGCCGCAGGGCTCTGCATGTGGCGTCACTTCCTTTTTCCGCCACCGCCGGAACAACTGAGCGCCGCGCAGAGCGGCCGCTGAGCCCGCCAGCACCACCCTACGGCGCAGAGCGGCCGAGGCCCCGTCCCCTCCCTCCCCTACCCTCAAGCCCTAAGAGGAGCGGAGGGTGGGGGTTCGCCAGTGGCGAAGTAGAGTGTGTAAAGTCTGAGGGAATGGTGACCTTTTTGTTCGTTGTAAAATAGGTTATCTTGAAACCCGGACATGCAGGCTTAAGATAAGTAATCTTGAAGCCCGGGGATGCGGGCTGGTCTGTGGGTATGTGATTACTGATTACTTAGGCTAGCACAATAACCAAACGTCTTAGTAATTTTTTTAGGAAAAAAGGAGCAAGCAGAACGAGCTGGAAAAATGAATCAGCAAGAAGGGAAGAACTTAAAAGGGGGACTTGCGACTCGATCAGGTGTGGCAGTTTTGTGGAGCGGAGTCTCCCTGCCACCCAGCGCTGCAATTTGCTTTTGCCGTCTGTACTCAATAAATTTTTCAAATTGGTTTTGAGTATGGCCCTTTGTGCTCATTTATAACATAAAGCAAGCACAGTAGTCGGAGCGCCTCACTAAAAGAAAAGAGCTGAGGAGGAAGCTGAAAGAAACAAGAAGAAAGAAACGTCTTTCCCTGGCGCAAGGGCCGGGCGACGAAGAGGGTTGAGCTCGGGAGAGACGCAGGTGAAGGCGTCAGGATCCCGGCACCACAAACACCCTCCCCGGTCTATTGTCCAACGCTCCTGTTTCCTGCACCACTGGTCCTGGTGATCCTGCCTCTGCACTCCCTGCGGTCAGAGACCAGGGGTGTAGTGAATGTAGCAGGGCCAAGGCCTTTATTAAACAGCTCTTTATTAATGGGGGGTCACAGGGAGTAGGCCCTACGCCTGCTGCTGCTGCTGCCAGGCAATGCCGGGAGGAGGTCCTGCCGATCCCGACGAACGTAGGGATGGGAGTCTCAGCCTCACGGACACGTCCGAGATCTCAATAGTGGCTCATTGGTCTGGGGGTGTCATTCTTCTTAACTGCCCTTAAGGTTGTGGTGATTAAACAGTTACAAAAGACATATTGCAGGTGACTTGGCTTGTTAGTTGAGATGATCTGTGAACTTGGGTTTGGTGTTGGTTGACTATTTTTGTGAATCTTTTCTTCAACAACAACTTCCAGTAATGGTGGTACTGGGAAACTTCTGGAGATTTACATATAGGGTGTGGCTAACTTGATAGGCAGGCAGCAGCAGGCCGGAAATGAGGTAAGGGAAAGGGCGGAAATGGTAAGGCCGGAAATGAGGTAAGGGGAAGGGCGGAAGGAGGAAGTAACTGGGATAGGGGAAATACAATAAACCAGGGTTTGAATTACATAGGGACTACATTTAACTGGGGAAAAGAACATAACAACTTGATCAAAGAACCAACAAACGAATGAGTGGATAGAATGATAAGGTAAGCAACAATCTTTTTAACTCTTCTAGCAATGTTGTTTTATGGTTTTCAGCTAAGACTTTTTACCACAATCCCCCCTCTTTCTCTTTGATCGGGTCTTTGACCCGCATCAAATCACAATTTTCGGTTTCTTGGGGGTATAATTTTTGTAGTTCTAGAAATTGGTTTAAAATTTCTTTAGCTGAATCATGTTCTGGGTTTTGGGTTCCGATCATCAAAATTTTAGCTCTCGTTTGATCAGTCATATTCCTTATACTGGTTTGTATAGTGGTATTTATAAGCCTAATTAGGCATGGGAGTAGGCATGGTAAAAATAAAAAGCTTATGACTGCACTTGCAACTAAAAAGACTATTTTTTTCCACCATTTATTTTTTAGGGACCAGAAGTCATCCCACCAGCTAGTGTCCATTAGAGGGGTCCATTGTTGGTTTCCTACATATGCTATTTTTCGGATTTCTTTAGATATGTTTCGTATTACTTCGCTTTTATCATCAATTTCCAGGCAGCATTCGGATGTATTAAATTTTCCACAAATACCTCCTTCATCAGCCAATAAATAATCTACTGCAAGCCGAATTTGATAGACCACTGCTCGGGTCTGAGTTAACTGTTCGGTAATGTGGTCTAATGCGAGGGCTGTTCGATTAGATATTATTTCTAATACTGCTTGGAGTCTGATGATTCGGTTCAGCATATAAATGGGAGTACGGTATCCCCACGACCCATCCTGTGCCCACGTAGCTGGCCCATATACTTCCATGATGCGTTCAGGTGTCCACACTTGTCCCTTCCATTTTTGAGTACTTCCTAAATTAATCATACTCCTTTTCTTTCGGTTAGCCCTTTTCAAATCATCGTACAAGGGAATTCCTAATTTAGACCCCGAATTTTTGGGAAGTAGGAAGAATGAAGGTTTTATAATCCCAATTGTACAGCTCCCGGCCCAATCTCCTGGAAGATTGGTATATGCAGTGTCTCCGCATATCCAGAATAGATACTCGGGTGCTGTCCAAAAGGTTTGGTTGGTTTCGGTGGGACATGACCAATACTTGGATAATTCCTCTAATCCCCAAAAGGGATTTATTTTCTTTCCAGCACATTCATGTAAATCATATCCTTCGTGATAAACACATCCTTTTTCCTTTTGGTGTATTGTCCAATATTTGTTTGGCTCCTTAGGTATCCACCTTATAATTGACTTTTTTATAGTTAGGTACCTTTTGCAGGGCATAGTTCCTACAAATGTTCTATATGGGTTTCCAACTCTTTTAATACATTCTTCTCCAATAGGTTTATATTTTAAATTCCATTGTTCTTTCTTTCGTTTTTGCTTAGGTAATTGAGATGTTTGGTTAGTTTGCTTCCATTTTAGAATTTCCAATGGGCTTAAACTGATCCCTTCCCATGGCCAAATCTCAGACATTTGTGTATTACCGCATACCCAGCAATTGGTCATATTTAATTCTTTACTAATTCTTTCAACTAAATCTATGAATAAATTTTTCCCTAAAGGTATTTCCAATTCGTTTTCCTTTTTGGTATTTATTACTAATTGTTTTTCTTTGATCAAATCTATTAATTCTCCTTGATTATTCTTATGTTCAAAGCAAAACCAGGCTTCCCCTATAGGACATTCTCCAAGCAACCGCTGCCGAAAAGTGGCAGTATTCTTAGCAATCCAATACGTTTTTCCACTTTCTTGACAAGTGGAGATCTGGGAATGATTGAAACAGCTGGGATTCACGTTGGTGTGAATTCTTATTAGGGACTCTTGGGTCTCCCCATCATATATCAGATGGTAACACTTGCTGCATTTAACCTCTTCGCTGCTTATCAGGTTATTTGTTAGCAAGGCCAGCAACACTCCTCTCAAGAGTCCGGTATGAACTGCTTTCAGTCTCACCCGGGCTTGCCTCTTGGAGGTGGGGGTCCCCTTAGGTAAGATTTTACTTTCCCAGAGTTCTCTCATCCCCTTTTTATACTAATTTAGGTGTTTTTAGAAAGTGTTCTGTAGGGGAATTGGTCTTTATGGTTTGGCAAACTTCTAATTTGAGGATTTCGACAGAGGATTGAATGATACTTACAATCGGAGAAGGATGTATGATACAACAATTTTGTAACAACAAGAACTTTAGTGAACTACTGGGAACTTGAAAGACTACTGCAGGTGTGCAACAACAACGTTATAACAACAACTAGAGTTAACATAAACTGCGTACAGTAACACTTTGCTTTCAAATTGGAACTGTCTAAGTCTTTTCAGCTGTCTTTTTCTTTTCGCTTAAACTTAAGTTGGAGGTCTGTAGCTCCTTTTGTAATGGTCCATTCAGGTGCCTTTGGCTGAAATACTGTGGAGTCCGATTCACCAGGGGGAGGTGGAATTGGTCCTTTAATTTGTGATATGTGAGTCCAACCTTTTTCTTTTGTTCTTACAGCAGTGTGTGTAGTTAGGAGGACTAGGAAGGGGCCTTCATACCTAGGAGATAGAGATGTGTGACTTAAGGATTTAACAAGAACCCAGTCCCCAGGGTTGATCTGATGAGCATTTGAATCTAAGGGAGAGGTTTGGGGCAGGTATCCTTTTTTCTTTAGTTGCTCTATTGTTCTTCCAATGATTCTTAAATACTCTTGGGTGGCAGCTTCTCCTTCTAGATAGTTTGCAGAGCTAAAAGGGGTAATTAAAAAGGGAAGCCCAAACATCATTTCATAGGGTGAAACTCCTATGTCTGCACGCGGTCTGGTCCTAATGCGTAATAGGGCAAGAGGTAGGCATTTGAGCCAATTCATTTGGGTCTCTTCAATTAATTTTGTTAATACATTTTTCAAGGTTTTGTTCATTCTTTCTACTCGGCCGGAACTTTGGGGATGCCATGGAGTATGCAACCTCCATTTCATTCCCAGTGCTTCAATGACTCGATGTAATATATGTGACGTAAAATGTGGGCCTCTATCAGAATCGATGTGATTAATTAATCCATATCTAGGAATAATTTGTTCAAGGATTATTTTTATGACCACTTCTGAGGTTTCTTTAATAGTGGGGAAGGCCTCCACCCAATGGGTAAGATGGTCCACAATAACTAATAAATGTTTATATTTTTGAACTGGGGGCATTTCGGTGAAGTCAATTTGAACACTTTGAAATGGTCTTAATGCTAATTCCCTTCCCCCATATTCAATTTTTCGCATAACTTTTTGATTAGCTTTTTGGCAGATTAAACACCCTTTAGTTATTGATTTAGCCAGATTATATATCCCAATACAAAAATTTTCTCTGAGGAAGTGGTCACATAATCCTTGAACACCCCAGTGGGTCAGTTCATGGATTTCTGCCAATACCTTTCTGGCTAGACTTTTGTTTAAAAATTTGCGCCCATCTTTCATTACCCACTCTCCTTGATTTCCTTGATGTATTTCTAACTTTTTTATTATCTTTAACTCTTCTTCACTAAAAATGGGCTTTGTAATTTCTGATTTCTCTGGTATCTCATTTAATTTAAAGACTTCTATAGGCCCTTCGGAACTTAATGAGACTTCTTTGGCTATTTTGTCAGCATACCGATTTCCTCTTTCTTCTAAGGTATTTCCCTTTTGGTGCCCTCTTATGTGCACAACTGCAATTTCTGTTGGTTTGAGCAAGGATTCTAATACGGATTTTATTAAGGTTTTATGTACCAAATCTTTCCCCTTTGAGTTTAAATACCCGCGTTCTGCCCAGATTTTTCCAAATGTGTGGACTATTCCAAATGCATATTTTGAATCAGTGTAAATGGTTCCTGGTTTTCCTTCTAATGAGTCTAGACCTCTTTTTAACGCATAGATCTCACAACATTGTGCAGACCAATTGGATGGTAGCTTCCTCTTTTCTATCACTTCTAGCTCTTTTCCTTCTGCTCTTTTTACTACTGCATACCCAGATACCCTTTTTCCATCTACTACTCTAGATGAACCATCGGTAAACAATACTTCTCCATATGGCAACGGTGTACTTTGTAGATCTTCCCTTACTTTGGTTTGGAAATTTATAAGCTCCAGGCAATTGTGCTCTAGCTCTGGCAAGGGTTCCCCTGAGAGAAATTGAGCCGGATTAATACTTTTAGAGGTGGCCAATTCTAAATTACTTGCATTCATTAATATAATTTCATATTTTAGTATTCTGGCTTCTGTTAGCCATTGCTGGGCCCCTTGGCTGAGGATAGTCTTAATATCATGTGGAGTATATACTTTAAGTTTTCCCTGAAATGTCAGTTTTTGTGCGTCTTCTATCAAAATTACTGCAGCCGCAATTGCTTGGAGACATAGTGGCCATCCTTTTGCTACTGGATCTAATAATTTAGAGAGGTAAGCTATTGGCTTTCGACAACCCCCCCATTCCTGAGTTAGTACACCGTAAGCTACTCCCCCTTCAGTGTTCGTGAATAGTTCAAACTCCTTTGTGAGATCTGGTAAACTTAGGACTGGGGCCGAAGATAATTTCTCTTTTAATTCTTCTAATTGTTTTTCGTCTTGTGCAGTCCAATTTATGGGTTCAGGGTTTACTAATTTTTCATAAAGAAATTTTACACTTTGAGTATATTTGTCTAACCATAATTTACAGTATCCAAACAAGCCTAAAAGTTTTCGAATGTCATGTTTAGTTTTTGGGGTCGAAATGGCTAGTATGCCCGAAATTCTTTCGGGGCTTAACTTTTTGTATCCATTTCCAATTATATGACCAAGGTATGTCACTTCTGGTTCAACGAACTGCAATTTGTTCCGGGATACTTTTAGACCCTTTTCTCCCAGAAAGTTAAGGAGTTTTATACTAGTTGTTCTAACTAGCTGTTGTTCTTTTCCAGATATTAACAAATCATCTACATATTGGAGGATTCGTGTCTCATTTTCAGGGGTGAACTGGTCTAATAGTTCTTCTAGAGCCTGTCCGAAAAGATTGGGGGACTCAGTAAATCCTTGAGGTAGACGGGTCCACCTTAATTGTTGTTTTCTCTTCCCTCCTGGGTACTCCCACTCGAATGCAAACCAGTCACGGCATTCTTCTGCTAGCGGACACGCCCAAAAGGCATCTTTCAAATCTATGGTGGTGAACCATGCATGTTCCCTGGGAATTTTACTCAACAGAGTGTAAGGGTTAGACACCACAGGATGTCTAGCGATGATTTTTTTATTAATTTCTCTCAAATCCTGGACTAATCTATATTTTCCCTCTGCCTTTTTGACTGCTAAAATTGGGGTGTTATGGGGGGACATGCATGGTTCTAACACACCTTCCGCCAGAAGGTGGTCTATAATTGGGGCTAGTCCTTCTCTACCCTTTTCTGATATTGGGTACTGTTTTACCTTGACTGGGGTAGTTCCTTCTTGCATTTGCACTTTTATTGGCGTGATGTCTAAAAAGCCAGTTTTCCCTTCTTCTGCCCATACTTGGGGATTGATTTCACTTATATCTTTTTCGGTCAATTTCATAATACGCACAACCATCCTCCCATTTTCTGGAATAACTGCTATTCCTAACTTAACTTGTAAATCTCTCCCTAACAAATTCTTTTCTAAATGTGGTAAATAAATCATCTCTGCCACACACTGTTTAAAGTTTCCTTTTAACTCTACTCTTTCAATTATTGGTGCTTTGAAGGGTGTCCCTTCAGCTCCTATTACTTCGCACGTTCGATTACTAATATGGACTCCTACTGGAAGATCTTTCAAACTGGACCGATCAGCTCCCGTGTCAACTAAGAACTCAAAACTTAAATTCTGGGGACCAACATTGAGGTTTATCAAGGGCTCATCTAGATGTTTCATTGGGTCCCCTAAAGGGAAGAGCCCCTGACACCCCTAATCTTCCCCTCTCAGAATCTTTTCTAAATTTTCCTGTTCTTTTTCAATTGCTTCATCGATGGCAATCTTTTTACAGTACCTTTTGAGATGACCCACTTCACCACAGTAATAACATCTGCCCTGAAATTTTCCGACCTTCTGCCAAGGGTTGGCATTAGAACCTCCTGCGCCTGGCGCAATCTTAGGTTCTCCTTCTCTAGATCCACATGGCTTCTCTAGCTTATTTCCAGTTGCATTTATACATTCTCTAGCTATCGCTACCATCACTCGGGCGTTCGATTTCGCTTTCTCCTCTTCCCTTCTCAGATACACCCTTAGAGCCTCTTTAAGTAGTTCATTTATCCCTTTTTCCTGCCAGTCTTCCATCTTTTCTAATTTCCTTCGGATGTCAGGCCAAGATTTGGTGACAAAATGTACTCTTAATACTGCTTGGCCATCCGGACTATCAGGATCTATACTAGAGTACAGCTGAAAGTTCTTCCTTAACCGATTTAACCACGCGGATGGGGTTTCATCTTTTTCTTGTACTGCTCCAAAGGCCAATTTGGTGTTACTTTGGCGAGGAACAGACTCTCTTATTCCCCTAACTATTAAAGCTCGATAGTCAATCATATTCCGCCTCCCCTCTTCTTGGTTTGGGTTCCATCCCGGGTCTGTGAGAGGTAGTTTATAGTCACCCGGTGGTCCTTGCCGGTTTTCCCTCTCCCATATGCGTAGGCCGGCTTCTCTAATCATCCTAACTTCCTCTGGGTTGAATAGTATATTTATAACTGAATTCATTTCTCTCCAAGTATAAATGCTAGGTCCTAAGAACTGATCTACCTGTTCTGCAATGCCTACGGGATCTTCCACTAAATTCCCAATTTCTTTTTTAAATCCTCTCACTTCTGAGGCCGTCAACGGTGCGTCTACAAACCCAAGTCTGCCCTCTATTCCTCCCATAGGGACTTCCCTGAGTGGAAACATCCTTTCTGCTTTTGCTGCCCTTGACCTCGTATTATAATATGGTCCCTCTGCTTGTGCCGGTACAGGGTTCTGTTGATTACTGGAGGAAGAGCTACTGTTGGATGGAGATAGACTCAGTTCCCAATTGGAAGGAGGTGAAGGGACAGCTATTGGTGGAGGGGCCTGAACCAAGGCAGGAGGAATTGGGGTTTGTGGAGATACTAGGGGTGAAGGCAGGTTGGGAAGTGGGCACATAGGTAAAAAAAGCTGATTTGGAATAGGGGTACTAAGGGAAGGTGGTGACAGGGGAGTTATGCTAGATGCTTGAGGAGGAGGAGGAGGAGAATTGACAAGTGGAACAGAAGAAGGAAAGTAAGTGGGGGTGTTGGTGGGTGGAGAGGAGGTAGGAGGAGAATTGACAGATGGAGCAGAAGGAAGGTTATTGGAAGCATTGGTGGGTAGAGAAACAGCAGGGGGTTCGAAGGAAGTAATGGACGGAAGAGGAGGAAGAGGAGGTTGAAGGGGAGTGACGGTCGGAGGAGGAGGAAGTGGGTAATCGGGGTTATTGACAGGCGGGGGAAGAGGGGGAAGATAATCAAGGGGGTCCCATTTACTTTTATTTTTCTCTTCCTCGTTCCTTTGTCCCTTTTTCTCTACTACTTTACATATCTTTATTGGTTCTTCTTTTGCTCTACTCCCTCTCCAACAAGCTGCGTATTCAAGTTGTTCCACATTTGATCCTCCCCAAGTCTTTAAATATTGATTCAGCATTGTACACATCCATGGATCTTGGGTACCGAACCATGGCCATGCTCCTGGTAAATTTAACTTTGGCCATACTTCAACACAATAATGGATCATTTTTATTTTATCTAACTTTTTAGTAGCTTCACAAGTATCCCACTTATTTAACATTATCGCCAAAGGGCTATCAGGAGGGATGTTCTTTACATTTTTGTTCTCTTTCGCTCTACTCTTTTGACTCATACAAGACCCCATAGTGATTTTTCAAACGGGCCTAACAGAAACTTACTGTGCCTCTACTCGAAAGGAAACAACTGACAGGCAACTAAAGACACACTCAACAAAAAATTTGGCCCTTTCTAACTTAACGTATAATTTCTTTCTTTAAAAAAAATATACGGTGCCCCTACTTCAAAGCAAATTTAATGACGGGCAACTAAAACAGGGCAAAGGAAAGAGCTGGTCACTACTGGGGTTTACCTATATCCCCTTCCCTATGCTCCTTCCTGGCCCACAGTTAAACTGAGATAGAGCCGGTCTCTAACGGGGCCCCGGTCGCCCCCTCCCTCTACTCTTCTCAGTTCCACCGGTGGGAGTCAGGTAAGGTCCCAGCGGGGCCCGGATACCCCTTCCTAAACCCTCGTCCCTGGGGGGCTCGGTCCCAGCGGGGCGCCGGCTGCCCCTTCCTGCACCCCCCCTTCTTTGAAAATAAACACAGTGGTGGGTCCTAGTGAGGTTCTCTCCTCTTTCCCAACCGACAGAAACCTGGGTCCTAGCGAAGGTTCTCCTTCTTCCCCAAGCAAGAGAAAGCTGGGTCCTAGCGAAGGTTCTCCTTCTTCCCCAAGCAAGAGAAAGCTGGGTCCTAGCGAAGGTTCCCCTCCTTCCCCAACCGACAGAAAGCTGGGTCCTAGCGAAGGTTCCCCTCCTTCCCCAACCGACAGAAAGCTGGGTCCTAGCGAAGGTTCTCCTTCTTCCCCAAGCTTGGGCCTAGGCCCCAAGGAGGCGCCTCTTTCACGCTGTAGGCCTTGGTAGGCCTCACTCGCTTCCCCCTTTTCCCGGCCGGCCCCCTCGCGGGAGTCCGGAACCGCGGTACTCAGGGGTCCACACTCGCTTCGGGGGTCTGAGCTGCCAGCCCCCGTCTCATTCACACCACACTCGCTCGCCTCCCGTGCCCGCCACCGGTCTACTTACCGGTGCTCCAGGCGTTGTCCTGGTTCCGCGCAGCTCTGGGTCCGGGGTGGCCAGCTGTCCCAGAGGGCCTCTTCGGGGTGGCGCCTCCCCCTCCGACGTCCTCTTCTGGGCGTGGCCTATCCCGGACGAGCCCCCAAGTTGTAGTGAATGTAGCAGGGCCAAGGCCTTTATTAAACAGCTCTTTATTAATGGGGGGTCACAGGGAGTAGGCCCTACGCCTGCTGCTGCTGCTGCCAGGCAATGCCGGGAGGAGGTCCTGCCGATCCCGACGAACGTAGGGATGGGAGTCTCAGCCTCACGGACACGTCCGAGATCTCAATAGTGGCTCATTGGTCTGGGGGTGTCATTCTTCTTAACTGCCCTTAAGGTTGTGGTGATTAAACAGTTACAAAAGACATATTGCAGGTGACTTGGCTTGTTAGTTGAGATGATCTGTGAACTTGGGTTTGGTGTTGGTTGACTATTTTTGTGAATCTTTTCTTCAACAACAACTTCCAGTAATGGTGGTACTGGGAAACTTCTGGAGATTTACATATAGGGTGTGGCTAACTTGATAGGCAGGCAGCAGCAGGCCGGAAATGAGGTAAGGGAAAGGGCGGAAATGGTAAGGCCGGAAATGAGGTAAGGGGAAGGGCGGAAGGAGGAAGTAACTGGGATAGGGGAAATACAATAAACCAGGGTTTGAATTACATAGGGACTACATTTAACTGGGGAAAAGAACATAACAACTTGATCAAAGAACCAACAAACGAATGAGTGGATAGAATGATAAGGTAAGCAACAATCTTTTTAACTCTTCTAGCAATGTTGTTTTATGGTTTTCAGCTAAGACTTTTTACCACAAGGGGATTGGGTGGAGGAAGGTGATGTACCATTAGGGCGACATTGTAATGCATACATTAAACATCCTTATGATGTTTCTTAATCAGGGTATTTAGCTTTGCATCCCTGGGGTATATACGCTGCACAACTGCACAGTACGTTGCAGGTAGTGCTCTGTAATTTGAAAACATGGCAGCAGTCAGTTCAGTATAGTTCCTAATTCCTGATCTGGACCTACAAACGCCTGGGAAATTCAAGTGTTCAACATGCATCATACAACAGAGGCACCCTTGGAGGATCCTGATCCTCCATAACCACTGGTTCTGGCACAGAATCAGTCATAGGGTTGGTAGTATAGAAACATGTGCGTGCATCTACTTGCATCGCCATCCAAATCATATACAGTGACTTAGAAAACACAGACATCACATAGTACCTCAGAAGAATTTATCATATTAGGAGAAATAAGAGACAGATTAAAGTAGAAGTAGAGCTACATAGTCAGGAATTCATTATTCTTTTTAAAACTACTTTGTAAGATACTTCTCACCAAACATGTAATAAACTTCTTTTGCAAGAGCATCAGCATCAGTAGTGCAAGCAATATTGGCAGTATCAGCATAAGCAGGAACACTCGGTGCTAATGAAATCTCCACTTAAAAAAAAAAATAAAACCTACCTTGTACGAGGCTACTGAGGGCTGTAACCCTGCTGCTCTGATTTCTTAGGTAGCTTTAGTTATGCACTGCCAACAAATTATATCAACCTCCACAATCCAGCTGGCTATTTCTGGGGAAAAATATCCAGTTGCAGGGGAGGGTGTGCTTTGGAGGCACAACTCCTGAAAGACGCTTGGAGGATGGCATGCTGTTGCACAGGTGTTAGGACACAGAAGTCTGGAACAGGCAATGCAGTTTTAGACAGCATACAGAAAAGCATAGTGACACAGGTCAGGATGGGAGCATCCATCTCAGATTTGAGCTCTGTGAAAAACAAGACTAACTCTTTAATTTTTTTAAAAAATTAATAAGGGATAAAATGGGACAATATCCAGTGTTTGGCAAACTGCCAAAAGCACACCATTAGCTTAAAGCAATGTGCTTATATACTTTTTCATTACATTGGTTAAATGCATATTCATGAGGATTTTAAATATTCGAACATTCTTGTGAGTTTACATGTTACAGGAATTCTTTTGCTTGATTTTAACCTTTGACTTGTCTTCATGCTATCCTGTAGATGAAATCAATATATTTTATTTCTTCTTGAGGCTCTGTTCTGTTTTTTTTTATACTTCCTGATAATCGGAAAGTCAGTAGTAAATTTTTCTCTTGGTGTCCTGGTTCTTTTAAATGTTATCATTCAGATAGGATATTCTACAAGTACATTAAATCACCATTATCTATTTCACAGAATTGTGTTATTCTTACCATTGTCAATTAGTTATAAAAGCATTAACTACTTCTGAAACAGTTAATACACAGCACATAGTCTTTATTTCAATATTTTGCAAGAGCCTAACCTATAATATATTTATCCACTAAAATATATAAACTACACAGGGCCAAGGTATTAGCCACATAAGTTGACAAATTATATAAAAAGCAGTTAAAAGTGATTACAAATTGTACTATATCAAAATAACTTGCAAAAGTCAATATATAATAGTGAAAGCTAATAACTACATGTTTATTAATGTGAGAAGCAACGCTCACTTTTAGAATTTCAAAGGTTTATTATGTTATTTATTATTTTTTGTTAAATTGTTTATTGATTTAAGTTTATGTTTATTAGTATGTATTTGTTATTAGATACTTGTCCTATGTTAGACATTTATATTATTATTGTTAGACATTGATCAGTTATTAAGTTTCTGTTGTTGGTGAAATTTAGAATAGAGACTTGACAAGGTAGTAGAGGCCTTGTCAAGCCTCTAAAGGGGGGAAATGATGCCCTAAGATCCAAGTTTTCTGTTCTGCTTGGGTGTGCTTTCCCTTGTGCTTTAGGGTGATAAAGACAAAATAGTCCAATACCAGCTACGGACTCAAAGACAGTTTCTTCAGAGTCCAAGTCCTAAGTATAAACAACGTGAGGAAAGGAGGGCAGGCCAGCCAGGAGAAGAGGAGGAGGACACCTTACAATCTGTGACTATTAATTGGATGGTGGACCCCTGTATGCAAATGGACTGAAGTCTATAAAAATGTAAAATCATGTGACCAAGCCCTCTTTTACTTCCATCTTGGAGCCACTCAGGCAGAGCAGGGGCTACACTGTGGCACTGTACTGCCAGGGTGTGGCCTTTGCAGGCCTTTCAATAAATACCCATTTTATTTCCCCTAACTCTGTGTGATTGCTGTTCCAGCTCCTAAAGGCAACAATTAAACCTTAACAAAAATACAACAAAAGATTCAATAAGGAGAAAAAATCAGCACTCAGAGCACAGGACTAAAGTACCTCGTGCTTGCCTACAAAATGGATGCTCTGCCTTATATAAACCTAGGCCCTCCCAGAGTCTTGTCGGTTAACCCCTTCTTTGTTGTCCATTGGTGGAGATTTTCTTACATCTTGATTGGAGGTCAGATGTAGTAACAAGCCGGCCCTCCCCAAATGCCCTGTCTATCCAAGCCATCTTGTGACAACAATACAAGGGGGAGGGGGAAGAGGACTATGGGAGGATATACTGCAATAACATAATTATACATCCACAAAACTTATCATACACACAATATTCATCCTTTAATTGTGAGGGCCAACCATCACATTACTCATCTATAAAATTTATAACAAGGTCCTTTCCATTTATCACTTTTTTTGCAAGGACCGACAAGTGAAGGAATTAGCAGGCTGGAGGTATTAAAAAAATGACCCCTCCTCTTCTGCTTCTTCTCCTCCTTCTCCTTCTTCTCCTCCTTCTCCTTCTCCTTCTTCTCCTCCTTCTCCTTCTCCTTCTCCTTCTCCTTCTCCTTCTCCTTCTCCTTCTCCTTCTCCTTCTCCTTCTCCTTCTCCTTCTCCTTCTCCTTCTCCTTCTCCTTCTCCTTCTCCTTCTCCTTCTCCTTCTCCTTCTCCTTCTCCTTCTTCCTCCTCCCTTTCTAATCAATTATATAGACCTGTAGCTCTCCATTGCTGCTCCAGAGGGGCCCCTATAAATGTATGGCTGTCCAACATAGTGTTGGGGTTTAGGATTTTTCCCTTTGTTTCTTTCTATCATGGAATTTTGTACCATTTGTCACTAAGAAACCATTGAAATGCAGAAAAACACACTATAACCCACAAAAATAAGTTATAAGAGTAGGTATGTATTTATTCAGCACTGAGGTGCATGGAGGATAGCTTCTCCAAAAACATGCACACCTTAGGCAACCTGTGCCTCTCCTTTTATTCTCTAAAAACTAGGAATACACAATTCACCTAATACATATTCATTGCCTATCCCCGCTTCATATGGAAATTAGTTTCACACCTCTCTGCATTGTTCCTTTTAGGTTGTTCTGGTGGTCATCTGAAGGTCTTTGGGATGAAGTAAATAGTCTTCCTCTCAGTTTAAACTTTTCACCTTGCCTCCTTGTGCACGCTCTCTCTTTAGTCCTTTGGTCATTTTCCGGACTTTGATATCAATTTTCCCGGTCTCAGAGGTCTGAGGACCCCCTTATCTTGTGGTGTCTTTGTCCTTGCATCCTATTTGTGCATTCTAGCCCTTGACTCCATCTTGTAGCCTTGCTCTCCTCCTGTTCATGTAAGCACCATAAATTATAGCAAACAATACAGTTTTGTCAGTCCCCCTTTTAGTCGAAGCATTTCTTAATGCCTGATTCTTAATTCTCTATTTCACCATAACGACCGGTACTTAGGAGAGACAAAAGAAGTTGCCACGGGAAGGATGCAGCGGGCTTCTCTCTTAGCTGGAGGTTTGTCCTGGAAGGGCACAGATACCACAAGAATTGGGCTGGGGAAAAGTGGAGTGGGCGCCGCTCCTAGCTCTCTTGCTCTCTCTGCTTCTGAGGAGGACGGCGGCCGAGTTGCTGCTTACTGGGGGGAAATTCACTGGCACCACTGGAGCCCAGCCCTGTCCCACTTCTGCCATGGGTGAGCCTTTGCTGGTAAGAGCAACCACTGAACTGGGACCTTATTAACACCCTACCTCACTAAAAAAAAGACTTTCACCATCTGCTCAGATATTTCAGGGTGTGATAATTGATAAATGATTTGTGTTAATCATATAAGTTTTTGGAGTTTGTATAAACCAGAATATTTAAAATAAGAAAAGAACATGGACCTAGATAAAGGGAATTATATTATTAAACCCATTATGTTTAAATCCCTCTGTTATGAATACTATGATTCCTAAATAAGTTGTATCTACTGACAGCTTGCAAAACAAGGCTTTCACACAGCCCAACAGATTCTGCAGAATCAGATTTCCTGCCTTTGTGTGATCAATCACAAACTATCTGCTAAAGATCAGGCTTCCTACTCCTGTTTTTTATCTACCAAGACCAGATGGTTACATGACCAATTGTCCGAAGAGCTGTCCCACGGAAGTTTGGAAGTTTTCTTTGACCACCACTGCTTACCTTGCAGAATTACTACAACAAAACAATAACATTTATTGCTTACTACAATGAAAACCATACTATAAAAAGGGAGCTGCAAACCAAGTTCGGTGGAAGGGTGGAGTGGGCAGTGACCCCTCACGTTTTCCCCAGAGCGGTGCTTGCTCTGTCTATATAAAATAAACCAATCTAAATTTTGCTAAATACCGAGACTTTGTTTCTCATTTATATAAAGGGGAAGCCCTAGGACCCCAAGCCCTTTTCCCCTCCGAGGGAGCCTCTCCTGGCCATTTTCGGGAGTCGGGCTGCCGCTGCCCAGCCCTCGCCGGTTTTTTGCCACTGCTCCGAGTTTTTGCTACACTGTAGCCCCGCACCCCCTCCCTGACGGGACACTCCACAGTTTCAGCTGCGAAGTTAATGATATATCTCGCCTAGCACTCCGGGATTTTGCTCGTCCCTGCTGTTCCAGCTTGCTGCTTCTGTAGTCCTTGCTACAGCTCCTTTTGTTATTCGGAGAGGCACCAGGATCGGCTGCCCCTGGGGATTTTAAAAATAAGCCCCCTTTCCATCCCATCCGCCGGCTGCACCGGCCATCCTCCACGCGCAGAGACGACCAAACGTGCACCACAGCACCCCCTGCAGCTGCAGAAGAATCATTGCACGTGCCTTGCCCAGCTGGGGAGCCACCAGCGCCCCTGCCGGCTGTGACCATAACTACACCAAAGGGGAAAGTGCCTGACAGCAGAGAGAAGACTGTTACTGGGTTTCTTGTTTTGTTTGCTGTTGCTGCCATTGTTGTTGTTTGCTTGCTTTGTTACCCATATGCATACTAGTAAAAGACTGTTATTCCTTTTTCCATGTCTTTGCCTGAAAGTCCCTTAATTTCAAAGTTATCGTAATTCAGAGGGCAGGGGGTCATATTCTCCAATTCAAGGGAGGTTCCCACCTCCCTTTGCAGATACCTCTCTTTCAAATCAAGAAAGATTTTGGCTCCCGGCATGAGGCCTGAAAGCATCAAGAGGAAAGTGTGAAAAAGGCATAACAGTTCCTGGGTAACCTAATTTTTTGTGTGCTGAATATAAAAACCTCATTAGGCGATACCATGTGGTCTAGCTTACCCTGGTTCATGTGGTACACGGTTGTGTGTAGCAATGAGAAATGAAGGCACAGACCCTCTTGGTTCTTGTTCCGAAGACAATGGACACAAGGCCTTATATACTGTACGAGTATGCTAGGCTTTTATACTATGCTAAAATACACCATGCAGGCTTTATACTGCGCTAAAAATACACTAGCTAAAATTATTCCTGTTTGCATTTTTCTTAACCAAAACAAATATACATTGGCCACATGCTAACACCTGTGTTGCTGTCCATGCATTCCCTTAACCAATCAGCACTCTGGTTACAAGGAGGCTACACAACTTATTTTTTCTTCATGCCAGCTGCACATCACCCAAAGTGTTTTTTGTAAATGAACAGAAGTGATCAGAGGCCTATAAGGCCCTTATTCTATAAGATTTTTCTTATCTGCTACAGTTGTGGCTACATTTTTCCCATTTGCAGCTCCTTATCTAAACATGGGCTGTATGACTAAGACTACTGTGGCTGTTATCCAGTTTGCACTGTGGATCAATAAGGTGAGGAATTCATTGATTTTTAATTTCCTCTGGAAGGCAGGCACATTGATACAGGGCTATCACACATTATGTTTTGGGGGTTACATTAATAATGGTACCTATTGTGAGGAAGTAATACTGGGGTGTAATACGGGAAGTTTTCTCCCAGCCCTTCACCCATTTCTTTGGGCCTACCCCACCAGCTTTCAAAGGGTTAAAATTTCCTCTGGATGCTAACCATGTGTTACTAATATGCCTATTCTATTTAGCATTCAGAGATAAGGTGAAACTGACTTGGATAACAACCTCAATACCTGCCCCAGAGACTAGGGATGCTGCCCCAGAGACTGACACAGCTCAATGGCCTGACACTGCCCAACAGCCCACCTCAGAAATGAACCACTCCTATCAGGTGGCGGTACTGGTGAAGGAGATGTGTGAGATGTGCCAGATGCTGAGATATACACCTCCCCAGCTGGTGGAAAACCCTGTCCCTGCCTCAAAGAGGGAGAGTCTGATGGTGCAGCAGTGGAATCCACAAATGTTAGAACTGTCCAGGTGTGAGAGTCCGTCCGAGCCTCTCGTCTGTTTCTGCCCAACGACCCTCGCCTGAGGCCTGCGCTGACCAGGGATGGGAGGAATGCCAAGTAACTGTTCTGCAGGTGATGCCTACCAGGACTGGTTTCTCATGACGACTAGTCACAGGGCGCTTACTCAACAAAGCCCCCACAGATGGAAGAACAATGGACTGGTCCCGTATGGGCTACCCTGTGTGTGTTCATAACAACAAAGATGGTTTGGTGTTCCTTGAAGCATCCTGTTTCCACCTGTTCCTCAGGGTAACGAGCTCCACATACAATAGTCCATAAATATTCCCACCTTTTGGCCAGAAGCCACTCGCTTTGGGAAAGGACTATAAAAGTGACTTTCTCAGAGGAGACCCCCGAGATGTCCCCAGACGGCAACAGACATCTATTGGCTGGTTCCACGAGGATTCGTCTGCCCGTCTTGGTAGCTATAATCCCGAGCCCCCTTTCTCTCTCTCTCTCTCTCTCTCTCTGTCCCACTATCGCATTTTGGTTGGCACTAAATAAAGTGCATTTCTGTAAAAGTAAACTGGTTTTGTCCCCTGCTGTGTCTTTTGCGCTCTGAGATCCATAAAAGAACCTGTCACGACTCCCTCTTGGGTTGGGCGGATCGTGACACCAGGTTCCAGCTAAACCACAAGGGCAGCCACAGCAAGCAGCAGTTGCCCCTGTGCAGAGGAGGAAGTATAAGACCAAATCAGTATACCCAGTTAATGATGATGAGGAATCAGGGCCCTCACAACCAGCAGGGGAGCCTGAAATCCTCACTAAGTCCCTGTCATATGACAGTCACTATAATCTGTGAAAAGACATTGTGCAAGGGGGCCATGAGGCTTATGCAACCTGGTTGCTTCGAGTTTGGGACCTTATGGGTACAGGCGTGCAACTGGATAGTGGCAAGGCAAGGTATTTGGGATCCTTGACCCAGGATGTGTGTGTGAAACAGGTATTTGTGAAGGGGTCAGGGGCCCTATCTCTGAGACTGGCTTTTAATGAGTGTAAGAGAGAGGTTTGTTCACAGAGAGAGAATGCAGGAGCACCATCATAAAATGTGCTGGAAGACACTTGAGGAAGGGATCCAACAGCTGAGAGAAGTGGCGGCATTAGAGGTACTCTTTGCAAGGGACGGAGAGCATGATAAGGACCCTGGCAAAGTCAGGTGCACAAGGCAAATGTGGAACCTGGCAAAACTAGGGCCATCTCAATATACCATCATTGCAATGATCAATGCCAAGCACAACCAAGAGACAGGTGGGTTCTGTTGCCGACAGGCTTAGGAATTATGAGTGTCTGGTCAATGGTCCAATCCATGCTCATGTCTCTGCTGTGGTTAAGAACCTCAAAGAGGAGTTTAAAGAGGAGATTAGGGAGGTGAGGGAGGAGGTGAGGAAGAACAGTGTGACACCAGTGCGAGTCACAGGCCCCAACGTCAGAGCTCAACATCCCCCAGCTAGGGAGAGGGGGTAAACCCAACAAGGTGAGCTGTGGTTCTTCGTGTATGACCATGGAGAAGACATGAGAAAGTGGTATAGGAAATCCACCTCTGTCCTGGCAGTACGGGTGCATGAACTCAAGAGGGAAACAGTAACCGAGTGGGTTCCGCTAAAGTGAAAGTAGCCTCAGCCTCCTGTGACCAAGTTGCCAGGTATAATAGAAGGGAGGATGATATATCAGATCCCCTTGAAGGAACCTCTAGTATGTATGCCCAGGGAGGGAATCATAACCAGGGAGAGAGGGGCCTGCCTCTGGCCAGGACGAGGCATGGGAGAATCATGTCTTTTGGACTTCGCGGTTCCAATAGCCTGGCACATCAGAGCCACAAAAATATGAAGCCTTGGTCGACACTGGTGCAGAGTGCACGTTAATCCCATTGCAACATGTGGGGGCAAAACCTGTTTCTATTGCTGGGGTGACAGGGGGATCACAGCAGTTGACCCTGTTGGAAGCTGAGGTGAGCCTGACTGGAAAAGAGTGGAAGACACATCCTATTGTGACTGACCAAGGGGCCCCAGGCATTTTGGGCATAGACTTCCTCAGAAGTGGGTATTTCAAAGACCCAAAGGGACTCAGGTGACCTTTTGAAATAGCTGCTCTGTGTGGTAATTGAATCAACTGAAATAGGAGGCATAAACCTGAAACCCATGCAAACCGGGTACTGTGAAGATGTTAATTAGCACATTCCAAAGTAAATTTCATTCCTAGCCCTGATTTTCGGTTGGTCTGAGACCTTTGCCATAAAAGGTCAAGTCCTTTGGGATTGGACCTTTGCCCTCAGGTATTCCCTATGTATTGTGAACCCGATCCCCCCGACCCTCGTCTTTGGTTCCTGCCTATCCTTGGATAGCATCACTTTTGGAAACTACTTCATGGACCACAGGGATTAAAGGATATCCTGGCAGACCATTGCACCCATCCCTTTATTATTTTACAGCCATGCTATCACCCGGCTAAAGCCGGTAAAGTTGTTGCAAGGGGACAATTCCCAAGGGACGTGACCACTGTGGAGACAGAGGGCATTAGGGAATTGAAAACCTTGCCTGGGCTGTCTGAGAATCCTTCTGCAGTAGGAGTCCTGAAGGTAGAAGAGCAACGAGTGCCAATTGCCACCTAAACAGTGCACTGCCAGCATTATCGGACAAATTTAGATGCCCTGATCCCCATCCACAAAATGATCTGTGAGCTGGAGAGCCAAGGGGCGGTGTCAGAGACTGAAATATTATAGTTTATGACTTAAACATTTTCATGAAGGACTTTTGCCTGTATCTTGGTTTAATTTAGGTTTTCTAATTTTAATATACTTAATTTTTGTTGTAGGATAGGATTATAGGATTAGGAACAAAAACAAGGCAGGCCTAAAACTTAAAAGGGTATAAAGAAGAAATTTATTAACAACACAGTGAAAAATAAGAAATTTGGAATAAGATTTCCAGATTACTCCTTCCTCCCCGCTACTTTCCACATTTTTAGCAACAATATGCAGAGACACTTTAGTAAGTATTTTATTTAAATAATTATTTTAGTTTACTTCACAGAGATTTTTTTTTGTTTTGCTATAGGGATTTTTCTTAAGAGAAAAATAAGTTTTTTTGTGTTTTTACTTTCACAATTCACATCCGCCCAGGAAAATTTGCAAATTGTCAAACTTTTTCTATTTTCACAGTCTTCCTAGACCTGTGTTTGTGGGTTATGTTAAAACTTATGGGGTATTACTTTTAAGGACAAGCTGTTCAAAAGCAAAAGTTTTCTTCATCCCTTTTTTCATTAAATGTCTCTGTTCATCTTTCTATTCTCCAGAACAGAGACCCCCTTTTCCTTGGGGCAAAGGATTTTTTCTCAGACACTTCCACCCTCCCATGATTTTCACGATTTATAGGAATTTTCATTGTAGTACAGTCCACCTCATAGCATACAAAATTTTTTTTCCAGCCAGTTTTCATGGCGTCTTCTCACTTTTTTCCTATTTGGAAACTTGTCTCTTACTTCACTGACTTTAGTATACTTTTTGCTTTATTCCTCTCATTCAAGGGAGAACAGGAGATCTGCAGTTTTATCCTAGCATTGGAAGGGTTACAATTTTACACAGAAGGTCCAGGCCATGCTGGAGCCATGCTAGTATGTCAAGCAGCGCCAGGGGAGGCTTTGCCTCCCCTCAGCTGCTCCAAGCCAGCAGCAAGGGCTTTTTTTTTTTTTTTTTTTTTTTCTGTCTCTCTCTCCCCCCCTTGGCCATCATGGCCCCTGGTCAAAAACGGGGGGGGCCCAGTGGCTCCCCAGCCCACCTCTGCCCGGTCAGGTCGCATGGGGAGGGGCCGGGCCGGGCTGGCCTTTCCTCCTCACAGGCGGGAAATCAAAAGAGACCTTCTCACTTTTACCAATGTGGTTTATGGAGGCAAAGTAACTTCTCTAATTGGTTTCCCAGGCTGTCAATTATTAAATGAGCTTCTGATTGGTGCCAGCAACTCAGCAACTTACAGAGGAAGTTCTCATAGAGAAAAACCCCTGTGTGTGTGTGTGTCTGTGCCCTCCTCCTGTGGACACTGCTGAAGGCTTAGGCAAATTGCAGCCAGGCCTTTTCTCAGGTCCTGAGTCTTTTTCTCTTTCTCAGGTTCTGAGGATTTTTCTCAGGCCGGGACACTTTCCCAGCTCCGGCCACAATTTTTCCCAGAGTGATAGCTTTCTTGCAAATAGAAAGGAATTAATAAACATAGATTAGCACCTGGTGTTGACCTGGGACAGTGTGTGATGTACATGACAGGGGATGTTTTCCCCTATTGTCCAATGAACTACTGTCCCGCTTGAGATTTGCGAACCATCCTATAAATATGAGTCAGGTTTTCAATAAAGTGCTTATTTTGCCTAAGGAAGAAGTCTGTTGCTGTTATTCGCTGCTGCTAGCTAGATAGCTACATTTTCCTAGGTAACTTCCATGCAAAACCAGCACAGCCTGTTATAGCAAGACTATTACAAAAGCTGCAGAGGACCACCACACTCTGAATGGGGCCCCGACTGAGGCCTTGCACTGCTGGCTGATGAAGATAAGATAAAGTAACAACTCAGGGCTGGGGCAGAAGAATACATTCACGGAGCACAAGCTTAACACATTCAGAGCGGACACCACAGCCTCAGGGCTATCAGCTGCCAGGTTCACACAGACTCTTGCACCAAAGGATGAGGGGAAAGAAGCTTTGGGTGTGTGCCTAAAAAGCCTCTAGTGAGAGGCAGTGAATGCCCATCCTCCACTGTGCAGACCAGATCAGCTGTTGGGCCCCTTCACCCTGGGAGAAGCTGCATCCACAGCAGAGGGGGTGTCATATTCCCTCAAAGGCCACCCCCCAAAAGGGTCCCAAGGCCCTGCACCAGAGCACTGCAACATGATGCAAAAGATCCACAGTGTTCCAAAGGACAGTGTCAAACTGGCACCCTGCAAGGGAGGCACATGGGCATTCCCACCTGCCCAAAATGTATATTAATCCACTGGATTCTATACTTTTCAGCGTGGTGTGGTGGCAGTGGCAAGGGACCCTCACCACCAAGACCAGATGGAGGGGAGCAACGAGACATCATTGTGAACCCGGGAGGGTAATATACTTCCACAAAACACCTGTCACTCTCTCCCTGTCCCCCCACTCCCATACACACATCATTCTCTATTCCACCTGCAATTGACTGTCCCAGGGTTGGAAGCACAGCCCCACCATCTGCCACGGACTGATCCAGGCTGCACTGGAAAAGGGTGTGGCTCCAGAGCATCTGCAGTACATCCACGACATCATTGCGTGGGGGAACACAGAACAAAAGTACTTGAGAAAGGAGAAAAATTAATCTAGATTCTCCTAGAGGCTGGCTTCACCATGAAAAAGCAGTCAAGGGACCTGCCTGAGACATCCAGTTCCTGGGGCTGAAGTGGCAAAATGAATGGTGTCAGATTCCCACCGAGGTCATCAATAAGATCACTGCAATGTCTCCACAAAAAGCAAAAAAGAAACACAAGCTTTCCTAGGTGCCAAAGGTTTTTGGAGAATGCACATCCCTGAGTACAGACAAAATGTGAGCCCTCTCTACCTGGTCACCCGCAAGAAGAACGATTTCCACTGGGGCCCTGAACAACAGCAAGCCAACAATCACTCGTGGTAGACCTTGGCCCAGTCAGGACAGGACCAGAGGTGAAGAACATGCTCTACTCCGCAGCTGGGAGCCATGTTCTGTCCTGAAGCCTTTAGCAGAAGGTGCCTGGTGAAACTCAGGGTCAACCACTGGGATTTTGGAGACAAAGATACAAAGGGTCTGAAGTCAATTACACCCCAACAGAGAAGGAAATCTTGGCTGTCTATGAAGGAGTTGTCCTGGATTGAAAGGACAGGTGTCTGCCAGTAAGGGCAGAAGTTTCCCTTTGGAATAGAGACTTTGGTTCCACTCCCCCCCCCAAGTATTATAATTGTTTGAATCAAGGACTCTGAGGCAGAGATAAGGGGGTGGGAATAACAGCTCTTTTACTAATATATCTAACTGTACAAGCAGAAAACAATAGCAGTTGTTAAAATCGCTAACAGAACGGAATAGATAACTCGGTGTCAGTCCCTTTAGATGCAAGCACGCTGTTTCTGTGCTTAGTCCCAGTCCGGATCCGCTGAGGGCAGATGGGAACAGAGGCAGGAGGGAGTGGGGCAGCAGCGGCCACGCCGGTCTCGGGCGAGAACGGGCTGGAGCGGCAGCTCCTCGCTCACCGTGTGTGTCCAGGTGATCAGCTGTGTCCGCAGAGGCAGGAGGCTGGAACGGGGCAGATGCAGGGCAGGTGATCACAGAGGGTCTGGCTCTCCTGTGCTCGGTCGCGTGGGCTGAAGATCCCGGGCGTGCTCTTCCGCGCTCGCCGGAAACACGAATCCCCTCCCGGAAGCCTGAGAGGCCCCTCCGGGAGCCGTTCCCACCCACCCCTTTTGTCTGGAGTCATCAGAGACCCTGGGTGTAACCCGGCCAGCTCCATTGGCATGATAATGGGAAAAATTTTTTCAATTGACACAGTAACAGAAAAACACTCAGCCCCCAACATTATCCACCCTGAATTTTTTCCATGCCAACATGCTACGTCATACTGAAACCTTTACATTATATACATACATGTAGTTACAGGCACAGTATCATAGATAGTTCACCCTAGAACAAGGTCCCCTTGGGGTATGCATCGGGTCTCTCCATCCTTTTGCATCACCCACCAAGTGCAACCTGGTCCTTGAGCGAAAACCACCCCACGAACAGGATTGTCTTTGCTGGAAGCAGAGTTCACCCAGACAGTTTTTCCTAACATGCCTCTCAGGTGTACCGCTGGAACCTTATCTCCATCTGCTGCTCCCAAGGGCTCTGACTGGGCAGGACCTGCTCGGTTAGTGGAACCTTGGGTATTCACTAACCATGTGGCCTTTGGTAGATTGATCTCACAGTTCTTGAAAGTCCCACCACCAAGTGCCTTTAAGGTGGTTTTAAGCAGACCATTGCACCGTTCGACATTCCCAGCCGCTGGTGCATGGTAGGGAATATGGTACACCCACTCGATGCCATGTTCTTTAGCCCAGGTGTTTATAAGGACATTTTTGAAATGAGTCCCATTGTCTGACTCAATTCTTTCAGGGGTACCATGCCTCCAGAGGACTTGCTTTTTCAGGCCCAGGATGGTGTTCTGAGCAGTGGCGTGGGGCACAGGGTAGGTCTCCAACCATCCAGTGGTGGCTTCCACCATGGTCAGCACGTAGCGCTTGCCCTGGCGGGTCTGAGGCAGTGTGATATAGTCAATCTGCCAGGCCTCTCCGTACTTATATTTGGACCATCGCCCCCCATACCAGAGGGGCTTCAGCCGCTTGGCCTTTTTGATGGCAGCGCACGTGTTGCAGTCATGAATAACCTGAGAGATGCTGTCCATGGTTAGATCCACCCCTCGGTCTCGTGCCCACTTATACGTGGCATCCCTACCCTGATGGCCTGAGGCATCATGGGCCCATCGAGCCAGGAACAGTTCTCCCTTGTGTTCCCAATCTAAGTCTATCTTTGAGACCTCTGTCTGTGCAGCCTGATCTACCTGCTTGTTGTGCCTGTGTTCTTCATTAGCCCGACTCTTGGGAACATGGGCATCCACATGACGGACTTTCACGGGGAGCTTCTCTACCCGAGTGGCAATGTCTTTCCACTCATCAGCAGCCCAGATTGGTTTTCCTCTACGTTGCCAGTCAGCCTTTTTCCACCTTTCCAGCCAACCCTACAGAGCATTGTCTACCATCCATGAGTCAGTGTAAAGGTAGAGCTTTGGCCATTTCTCTCTCTCAGCAATGTCCAAGGCCAGCTGAACAGCTTTGAGTTCAGCAAGTTGACTCGATCCACCTTCTCCTTCGGTAGCTTGTGCAACCTGTCGCGTGGGGCTCCACACGGCTGCTTTCCACTTCCGATTCATCCCCACAATGCAGCAGGAACCGTCGGTGAAAAGGGCGAAGTGTGTTTCATCTGCTGGCAGCTGGTCGTACGGTGGAGCTTCTTCAGCCCGGGTCACTTGTTTCTGCTCCTCTTCATCAGCGAGACCAAAATCTTCACCTTCTGGCCAGTTTGTAATTATCTCCAAAATCGCAGGGCGATTCGGGTTACCAATACGGGCGCGCTGCATGATGAGGGCAATTCACTTGCTCCATGTGGCATCGGTGGCATGGGGAGTAGAGGGAACCTTTCCTTTGAACATCCACCCCAGTAGTGGCAGTCGGGGTGCCAGGAGAAGCTGTGCTTCTGTGCCAATCACCTCTGAGGCAGCTTGAACTCCCTCAGGCAGCCAAGATTTCCTTCTCTGTGGGAGTGTAATTGGCTTCAGATCCTTTGTAGCTTCTGCTCCAGAATCCCAGGGGTCGGCCTCGGGTCTCACCAGGCACCTTCTGCCACAGGCTCCAGGACAGACCATGGTTCCCAGCTGCAGAGTAAAGAAAATTCTTTACCTCTGGTCCTGTCCTGACTGGGCCAAGGGCCACTGCATGAGCAATTTCCTGTTTGATCTGGGTGAAGGCTTGCTATTGTTCGGGGCCCCAATGGAAATCGTTCTTCTTGCGAGTGACCTGGTAGAGAGGGCTCACAATCTGGCTGTACTCAGGTACGTGCATTCTCCAAAAGCCGATAGCACCTAGAAAAGCTTGTGTCTCCTTGCTTGTTGGTGGAGACATTGCAGTGATCTTATTGATGACCTCAGTGGGGATGTGGCACCGTCCATCCTGCCACTTCACTCCCAGGAACTGGATGTCTCGGGCAGGTCCTTTGACTTTGCTCTTTTTAATGGCGAAACCGGCTCCCAGCAAAATCTGGATGATCTTCTCTCCTTTCTCAAATACCTCCATTGCTGTGTTCCCCCACACAATGATGTCATCGATGTACTGCAAATGTTCTGAAGCCTCACCCTTCTCCAGTGCAGCCTGGATCAGTCCGTGGCAGATGGTGGGGCTTTGCTTCCACCCCTGGGGCAGTCGGTTCCAGGTGTACTGCACTCCTCTCCAGGTGAAAGCAAACTGAGGCCTGCACTCTGCTGCCAAAGGAATGGAGAAGAATGCATTTGCAATGTCAATGGTGGCATACCACCTTGCTGCCTTGGACTCCAGCTCGTACTGGAGTTCCAGCATGTCCGGCACGGCAGCGCTCAGCGGTGGAGTCACTTCATTCAATGCCCGATAGTCCACAGTCAGTCTCCATTCTCCATCAGATTTCTGCACAGGCCAGATAGGACTGTTGAAGGGTGAGTGGCTCTTGCTGACCACCCCTTGGCTCTCTAGATCACGGATCATTTTGTGGATGGGGATCAGAGCATCTCGATTTGTCCGGTATTGCCGGCGGTGCACTGTCATGGTGGCAATTGGCACCTGTTGCTCTGTCACTTTCAGGAGTCCTAATGCAGAGGGGTTTTCTGACAGTCCAGGCAAGGTGTTCAACTGCTTAATGCTCTCTGTCTCTACAGCAGCTATTCCAAAAGCCCACCTGAACCCCTTTGGGTCTTTGTAGTAGCCGTTCCTGAGGAAGTCTATGCCTAGAATGCACGGTGCCCCTGGGCCAGTTACAAGTGGATGTTTCTGCCACCCCTTCCCTGTCAGGCTAATCTCAGCTTCCAGCAAAGTGAATTCCTGTGATCCCCCCATCACCCCAACAATGGAAACAGGTACCTTCCCCACATGTTCTGATGGTATCAGGGTGCATTGTGAACCAGTATCAACTAGCACTTTATGTTTCTGTGGCTTTGACGTGCCAGTCCATCGCACCCACACTATCCAATAAATCCTGTCATCCCATGCCTCTCCCTGGCTAGAGGCAGGGCCCCTCTAGCCCTGGTTATTATTTCTTTCCTGGGCATACATAGTGGAGGTTCCTTCCAGGGGATCTGACAGAACATCCTCCTTGCTGTAATACCCTGCACCTTGCTTGTGGGAGGTTGAGGCTACCTTCATTTTAGTGCGGTTCCCTCGGTTAGCATTTCCCTCCCTGAGCTGACGCACCCGTGCTGCCAGGACAGAAGTGGGTTTCCCATCCCATTTTCCCATGTCTTCCCCATGGTCTCGCAGGAAAAACCACAGGTCAGCTCGTGAGGTGTACCCTCTCTCCCTAGCTGGGGGACGTTGTTGCCCGATGCCCCAAACAGAACACAAACTAACAGAGTTAGTTTATGCGGTGCTTTATTCAGGGCCCGGGGAACCTGCGGACTAGCGTCCAAAGTCAGGATCCCACAGTTCCCTTTTTCCATCAGGTTTTTATACCTTTTTACAAAGTGGTCTACGTGCAGAAATACACATTCTTCAAAACAATACAGATACATAAATCTTGCAGGTATCATTCCTAAAAGTTATAAATTCTGCATGCTTGTCTACTCAGAACTATAGGCTACCCCCCTTAATCCCCCTTGTATGTTTGCCCATCACCAGAACCCTTTATTTATTATTATTATACTTTAGCCTTATCTTGAAAGTTTCTAGATGTCCTATATGCTCTACTAAATCCTTTGATTATTGTTTTCACAGTTCTAAATGTTCTATATGCTCTACCAATTCTTTTCACTATTGTTTCACAAGGTAGGTTCTCAGGGCCTGTCCGAAAACTGCAGTTTTCTAAGCCTTAGCATGACTACTACTATATCTACATTAGTCCTTTTCCTCATTATTTCGGTATCAACGTGAAGCTCTCATTTGGGGGCCTGTGACTCGTACTGGTGCTACGCTGATCTTCCTCACCTCCTCAATTCTCTCCATCATCTCCTCCCTCATATCCCTCATCCTATCTTCGACCTGTTGGAGGTCCCTGGCCACGGCAGAGACATTGGCCTGCATTGGGCCATTCATCACACTCTCAAAATTTCTGAGTTTGTTGGCAACAGAACACACTGTCTCTGGGTGGTTATCAGCATTAATCATTACTATGTAGGTGGTATATTGAGATGGCTCCAAAGTTGCCAGATTCCATAACATCTGCCCTGACAAGTTGGATGGGGCTCATCATGGGGTTGATTGGGGGGTAGGTTTTCTCTAAAAGGGGAAAACAAACATTTTTAATGCATATTAAAAGTCTCTGTTTCTGCCAGAATGCAGCCACATCTAGGATGATTTTCTCTCCTCTTTCTGGTAGCGTCTTCTTTTTGAAGCAATGGATAATTGCTTCTCATCCCCTTTCTGCTGGAGCTGGATTTTTGGGAACAAAAGATTTGACTCACTCTTGGGTAATCCACCAATGGACTGAGGGGGTGGCTATGCATGCATAGCCATGGCCCCAGGTAAGAGGTTCATAGGGACCTTTGGTTTCCCAGGTTTCTGGGTCCCTAATCAAGACTGGTGGAAAATTTGGGAAAATTTGAACTGATTACCACTGTTAAAGTGAAGTACCACAGGAGGACTCATGTTTTCAAAAGAACAATTCAGAAAATTGATAGTAAACATGGCTTTGCAAAGTTTCTGCATGGAGACATCCACACAGTTGAACTGCTCTGTCTTGCCAGGACCTGCTTGAGCATATGGTGGGCACGCTCAATCACAGCTTGGCCTTTGGAGGAGTGGAGCATGCCAGTTTTATGTTCCACTCTCTACTGCTGGAAAAATTCCAGGAACTCCTTGGGTGTATATGCTGGGCCATTATCAGTTTTGATTCCCCTAGGGATCCCCAGCACTGAAAAGGCTTGCACTAGGTGTTGTTTAGCATGTACAGCCCTTTCTCCTGCATGGGCAGAGGCATAAACCACACCTGAATATGTGTCAATACTTACATGAAATATTTGAGGCGACCGAAACTGGGAATGTGTGTGATGTCTGTCAGCCACACTTCACAGCTGCCAAGGCCTCGGGGATTAACCCCCATACCCAGTGATTGCATGGCCTGGAGCTGGCAGCTGGGACAGGTGGCCACAAAGGCTCAAGCCTGATTCTGTCTTAGCTGGGACTGATGGATCAGACCTGGCACATTCTGGTGGTGTTGCTGGTGGCTGAGCTTTGCCTGTTGGAAGATGTCAGGAAGGTGTGCTTTCTCAGCTGGGGCTGCAAGGGAGTCTGCTTTATGATTCCCTTCTGCGATTTCACCTGGCAAATCAGTGTGTGACCTTACATACATCACATAGAAGGGATGCTATGTATGTGAAACTAGATAAGTTTTGAAAGCAACCTGAAGCAATGTTCGTTCTTGATGTCTTTGAGAACTTCCTGCTCCATTCTAGACACTACCCCACCTACATAAGCTGAGTCAGTTACCAAATTAATTGGCTCTGAGAACTTCTCAAAGGCTCTCACTACTGCAGCCAGTTCAGCTACCTGGGCCAACCCCTGAACAAACTCAACATCAGCTTCTCAATGCGGAGTCTTGGGATTTCTCCAAGTCATCACTGATTTGTTGGAAGCCCCGGATGCGTCCATGAACACTGTGAGAATTTGAGTGGTCTCTGGCTGCTCTTCTCGTGCAGAATGAGGTCGAATTCCTCATTAAATAACTGATATTTGTCCATTGTAGCTGTACAGAGATAGTTGGAAGCTGGCACTGCTCTGGAGCAAGTGCTCAAACATCTGTTTGGTCAGCCTTTCAGAAGAGATATTAGCTCTTGTGGCTGAGTGATGGTCTTGGATCTTTGGTGGGAGAGGAAGACCGACTCTATGATTAAGAGTGACTCTCTCTGCCCCTCGATCCACTGGAATATCAAACCATACAGGTGTGGCAGCTTTCCCAAAAGAATGAATTTGAAAGGCCACTCAGGCTGATAACCATGAGCCTGCCTCTCGGCCAAAGTCTTCTGTACATTTTCGATTGCAGTTTTTGCCTCTGGGGTCAGTTCCCTGGGAGAAACCAGCTCTCTCTCCCCCTTCAATAAATTGAAGAGGGGATCTGGGTCCTCATTCGTGAGGCCTAGTCAGGGCTTGACCCAGTTCAAAGACCCACACAAGGAATGGAGATATGCTAAGGTTTTGGGATCACTATGGATTTCAAATTTCTGTGGGACTATGGTCCGTGCAGTAATCTCCAAGTCCAGGTACTTCCAAGGTGGCATCGTTTGAACTTTGTCTTCTTGCAATTGAAATCCAGCAGAGGTTAAAACTTTAACTACTAGGTCAAGTGTGTGTTGGAGTATGGAGTCATCAGAGGCACACACAAGCACAACATTTATGTAGTGTAAGATGATGGCATCCCTTCTTTGCGCATGCACAGGAGACAGCAATGAGGCTACATACCACTGGCAGATGGAAGGACTGCACTTCATTCCCTGCAGGAGTACTTTCCAGTGGTATCGCTTCACTGGGGCTTCTTGATTTATTGAGGGAACTGAGAAGGCAAACCTTGGGGCATCCTCAAGGTTTAGGGGAATATGGAAAAAACAATCTTTGATATCTAGGACAGCCAATTGCCACTTTTGGGGAAGCATTGTTGGTGAAGGCATCTCAGGCTGAGGAGATCCCATGTCCTGAATCACTTTGTTAATTTCTCTGAGGTCATGCAGCAATCATCTTCACTTGTCCTTCCCTGGTTTCTTTATTCCAAAGACCAGGGAATTCCAAGGGCTTGTTGTCTCTTGAATGTGGTTTTTTGCCTATTGCTCCTCCACAAGCTCCTGGAGCACCTTAAGTTTCTCTTTACTCAATGGCCACTGTGCTACCCATTTAGGGGTGTCATCCAGCCATGTCAACTTGTGGGTAGGGCGCTCCACAGTGGCCACCTCTAAAAATCCCGGGGAGTCTTAGGGATAATCATTCTGACTCCCTACTGGGACATAGTGTCTCTCCCCCATAGGGGGCACTTATAGTCTGTAAGAAATGGATGGACACTAGCCAATTTTCCATCCGGCCCCTCAATTTGCATGATAGTTTTTGAGATCTTTGCCAATTTGATCCCTTCTCTACCTTGGATTTTGCCAGCCGTGGGTTACAATTCGCAATGTGATGGCCACATCCACTCAGGTATGATTGTCACATCTGCACCTGTGTTAAGCACCCCTTCCACATGGGGATGGTCTGATCCATGGGTTAGGTTGCATGCCAAAGAGGGTTTTTTCTCACCCACTGTTTCTGCCCAGAAGACTTCAGGAGATTTTCCATCTACTGTGACCTCTGCTGGAATGGGAATGGCCTGGGCGAGAATTGGCCCTTCACCCAGGTAGAATGGTGGTTGGGGCATCACGTCAAGAGAATGAGTCAGGTTAGTTTTCCCTTGATGGTTGTGGGAGCCACCTCAATCTCTAAGGGTGTGTGTTCTGTGTCCCCAGTAACAAAATACTCACTGTCCAGTTCCATGTGTTATATTGTCATGTCCAGTGAGCTGTTTGACAGGTCCACTTTAATGACTGCCCAGTCAGTAGACCTGAAATGAAAACCTTTGGTAGTCATGACCCTAAAATGGCCACGAGGCTGCCAAAACTTGCTAAGCAAACATTTGACATTTTTATTTTCCTGCATCCCCACACCCTATATCCCTTCCTCCCCCTTTTTGCATTAAGACAGAGGCTTTAGCCAGTTTGGAGCCCGCTGTATTTATATCTTTGCGCGTGATTGTGTTAATGGTGAGCACGCGCTCTAGACTCATTTTTTTTGCTTATTGATCTTCTTCTGTTTTTGGCTTTGTGGGCAGTCTCTGGCAAAGTGTCCTGGCTTTTTGCACTGGAAACAGATGACCTGTTGGAGCTGCTGTGGTGACGTTGGTTGTCTCCTTGCTCTGGGTGTCGCAGCTGCAGTAGTCTTAGGGTGTGCCTGTCCTGGATTTCTCTCCTGTGCACCAAACAGTTCTGCTTTTCTGGCGCAGGCGTCTATCATCTGTGTGAGACTAGGTGGTGGTTCGAGGGGAAGGATGAGAATAACCTTGCAACCGGTTTCATTAGCATTCCTCTGAGCCATCTCCTTAATTAATTCTGCCTGTACCGCTGGGTCGTGCACTTGCTTCTCCACCTGTGTCTGGAGGTGATCCACAAACTGCAAAAAATTCTCTGAGGCAAACTGTTTAATGTTAACATAACTGCCCTTTACTTCAACCATTGGCAATTGGTTAAAACCCTTTTCTGCAACATTGCAGATTTAAGCCAAAACAGACTTGGATAACACTTGAGTTTGTTTTTCAGGGCAGTGCCAATTCCGTTCACCATGTAAATGTTCATAAGTAATGTCATTCCCATCACTATCGTGTGCATCATCAGAGCTTTGTTGGAGCTCCTGTTGAAGCACCCTTAGAGACCTTGTCCACATGTTCTGCTATAAATCGTACTCTGAGGGAGTCAACAGACACTGGAAAAGGTCTTTTATATCATCGAATACCATCTCATTTGAAGTAAAAGTGGCTCTCATCATTCCTTTAAAAATTTCACTGCTTCTACCAAATTCTCTTTGTACTTTACAAATTTCCTTTTTATCTTGATCGGGCAAATGCTGATAACTTTGCTTGCCATTTCTCCTACCAAGATAAATTGCAGGATCAGCTAAGGGTATATTATTCTCTTAATGGTTCTGGCTTTCAGGAAATTTCCCTTTTATTCCATTTCCCTGGGAGCTCAGAGGCATTCCACACCTCACCCTTTGGGGTCCATGAAGGGGCTGACTCCCCTCCCCCTCTCGGGGCACTAGTAGAGGCTGCTTACCCCACCCTGCTCCAGAGATATTATCTCCCTCGCAGTGGCCATATGAGGCTTCCCACCCCCACCAGCACTGGAGGCTGCAGGGGGTCCACCCACCTTCCCACTCCTGCTGCAGCTTGGAGGACGGGCTTCTTCTTCCAGCTCCCCGTTTCTGTGGCAACCCTGGGGACATTTCTGTGAAACCGGAGAAGGGGAGGGGGCGGGGTTTCAGGGCATTTGGAGGATGTAGGTGGCAGAGCGGCCAACGAAAGGAATGGGTTGTGGGAGAGGAATCACTTGAGGGCGGGGACGGGAGGATAAAATGGATTATGGGATGAAGAAGCCAACACGTGCCTGCCGCTGTATTGAATGTCCTCTACCACATGGTCTGCCATGCGGCCGGTGCTCTGAGGAGAAGGAAAGTCTCTTTTAAAGCTGTCAGAACAGTGTACTTGAGGGGAAATATGTGGGATTGAAGGGTTCAGGGAAGATTCTCTGACAGCCTGTGCAAAATTGTCAGAGCCAGCGTACTGGTGAGGACTCGGGGGCCCAGGGCAATTGCTGGCACTTCAGGTGCTCTACGTCTCCTGGGATGGCCCGCGTGTCTCCTCCAGTTCGGGGGCAGAGGGATTTGGAGGAAGGAGGGGGGAAGTTGGGGGACTTAGCTGTGGCTGTCTGTTGTTCTCTGTCTGAAGCAATTGTTTGCGAATTTGTAAAAAGTTCGGGAGAAACAGAGGGACTGCTTCATCCCCATTTTCCACTTTTAATGTTAATAATTCTTCTATTTTTTCCCAAAATAAAGCAGAATTTATATTTTGCAAATCAAAACCTGGAATTTCAAGAGACAGCCAGCAGACAAAGTGTTCTAATAATTTCTTAGAGATTATAACACTTTTATGTTTTTAAAGCAATCTGCAGTTTATCTACCTTCGTGCACAATAACAACACAAAGAAAAGCGGTTTTTTTCTGACCCGACTCCAAAAACTAGGAGAACAAGGGTGGGGAAACCATACAGATGGGGTTGTGTAACCCCGGACCACGTGTGCCATGTCTCCCTGGCCACACCGGCCTTGCGGTAGCCCTGCCGCCTTGCTGCCACCTCTAGGGGCCCCCACTGGGCCGTGTGAGTTGCAGGGACGTGAGCCATGTCAGTCCAAGTGGCGCAGATTTCGCAATCGCTTGGACGCCACCTGCAGTGACTATCTGGACTTCGTCCTGGCTAGCTCAGTACTAGGAGGATGCCCTGAGCCCTGCAGGAACGAGATAAAAGACCAAAAGAGGCTCCTTTCCCCTGAGAGGTTCCAAGCTTTATTCTCGAAGGCTTCCGGGGGGAAAAGAGAAGCTGCACTGTGGACCCGGGCTTTTTCAAACCCTCAGCCAGGGGCGGAGAGAACACAGACCCCAGCCAATCGGCTTAGGGTGGGGGGAAAGGGAGGGGAAAGGATTGATCCACAAGACAGGCTACAGGGGGTTTCAGGGAAAAAGCATTTTCAGTGCTACATAAACCACATTAATGAAATGCAACAGCTAAGCTTCAAATAACTGTGGTAGATAAAATTCAAGGTTACAGAACCTAAGTAACTGCTCTGCATTCTGGGCATGAAAATTAATTGCCTTTCTATTATCAAGTAAGTAAAACATTTGCAATAAAAATTTCCCAGAGCTAAAGAGACACAAACATTTTCTACCTATAAACATTTTTAAGTATATAAGTTTCTATATCATAACCTAGCAAGAAACCTAGTATCAATTTTGCGTAACTCTATATGATAAATTTGTGTTAAAAAGAATAGATCTTGCCATATTTCATATACACAGATAACTTTAAATCACTCTAGTAAATCCTATTAAAATCACAAATTCCTAAAAGGACAAAGGTACCTTTAACAAACATATTTCAATATGTCTTTTAGACACTCAGATAACAGTGCATCATAGCTTCAGTAAAGGAAAAGGATGGGGAAATTGACTCTGGGGAAAAGGATGGAAGTATTTGTTCCCCACATGGTCATTGCAGTTTTAGAACAAAAGGGGGGGCATTGGCTCTCATCAAGCCGCATGTTACAATACCAGGCACTTCTCCGAGAACAAGATGACATTGAATTAAAAATAACTAATCATCTCAACCCAGCAGAATTTCTTAGGAGCAGCAGCCAGGAAGAAGGAGGCGAATTGACACATGACTGCGTAGAAATCATTGAACAGGTGTATGCCAGCCGGAAGGACCTGAAAGACGAGCCTTTGGAGAATCCGGAATGGAAACTGTTTACAGATGGATCCAGCTTTGTGGAAAATGGAACCAGGTATGCGGGATATGCAGTAGTGACTTTGACACAAATAATAGAAGCTCAAGCTTTAACCCTGGGAACTTCAGCCCAGAAAGCCGAGATACATGCTCTGGTGAGAGCCTTAGAATTGAGTCAAGGGAAAAGAGTAAACATTTGGACTGATTCAAAATACGCCCTTGGAGTAATACATGTACATGGAGCACTATGGAAAGAAAGAGGACTGTTGAATTCTCAAGGATCAGAAATTAAGCACAAAGAACAAATATTAGCACTATTAGAAGCAGTGCATAAACCTCAGGCAGTGGCAGTGATGCATGTAAAAGGACATCAAAAGAAAGAGGGAAAAGCGTTCCAAGGAAATCAGTTGGCTGACAAAGTTGCCAAACAGGTTGCCCGAGAGGTATGGACACAATTAGCTTTATTGCCAGTGCGAATTAACCCTGCAACTTCTTTTCTTGAGCAGAAACCATGGTATACACATGAAAATGAGAAGCTTGCTCAATTTCTCCAGGCCCAGAAGAATGAAAAAGGATGGTATGTCACAGCTGTAGGTCAGGTTGTACTGCCAACAAAAGTAATGAAAACAATTTTAGAAATCGAACATAACAAGTGCCATTGGGGAGCAGACGCATTGGTACAATTTTTAAAACATGAGGTGATTTCCAACCAGATGTTAACAATGGCAAAACGGATTAACGCCACGTGTCCTGTCTGTATTAAAAATAACCCAGTGACACGAAGGCAAATACAACTAGGAAAGTTACAAGTAGGGCCGCAACCAGGAGACTATTGGCAAATAGATTTCTCAGAGCTACCAAAAGCACAAGGGTACCGTTATTTACTGGTGTATGTGTGTACTTTTTCAGGGTGGCCGGAAGCTTTCCCGTGCAGGACTAACCAGGCAAAAGAAGTAATTAAAACCTTACTACGAGAAATCATTCCTAGATTTGGGATCCCATTAGGAATGTCCTCAGATAGGGGACCTCACTTTGTAGCTGGAGTAGTCCAAGAGGTAGCCAGAGTATTAGGGATAGCTTGGGATCTCCATACGCCCTGAAGACCACAATCTAGTGGCCAGGTAGAACGGATGAATCAGACATTAAAAGGGCAGATTAAGAAAATTTGTCAGGAAGCAAAGATACAGTGGCCTCAGGCACTACCTCTAGCCTTGCTAAGAATCAGGATTAAACCCAGAGAAAAAATAGGAGTAAGTCCATACGAAATTTTGTATGGCAAGCCATATCATGCTGCAACTTACAAAAGGGACCCTCACTTAGTAGGAGATCAAGTATTGTTGAGTTACATTTTGTCTTTAAATAAAGTCCTTACAGCGCTGCGGGGAGCATTGCAGTGGAACCGGCCTCTGCCCTTGGAAAATCCTGTCCATAACATCCAGCCAGGAGATCAAGTATATGTGAAGAACTGGAATACAAAACCCTTGAAAGAAGTATGGGGCGGTCCTCACCAAGTGATCATGACTACCTACACGGCAGTGAAAGTCCAAGGGATCGACAACTGAATTCACTACACTTGAATCAAGAAGGTCCCGTCAAGATGGGAAGTACAGCCTCTGTCAGCAACAAAGCTGGTGTTCAGGGCAAGGACTTAGTTCTTTTAACATTAGTCTGTATAATGCAGGTGGGAGAAGCATTTGTTAAAATTACAGTTCCGGAGCCAGATGTAATGGTGCCAGAAGGTGCGGGAATAAATTTAACCTGTCTGTTTTCTGACAACCAGAGAGCTGGATTAAAAGAAGTAAAGGTAGCCTGGAGACAAATCACCACAGACGAAGTATTTACAGAAGGAATCGTGACATTTTGGGATATGGAACAGCAAAGAGGTAACACCACATTGACAATATCTCATATGCAAGCTGATCAAGTAGGACAATTCTCATGCATTGTGTGGATTAGAGAAAACTTTGATTATGGGGACATAAATGTAGGTATTTTAAAGGAAAATAAAACCCGAAGGGGGTACTCGGTGCAGGTAATACCAGTCAGTGCACGAGTAGATATGTGGAATGAATTAAGAGATACAAGCCTGGCACTACAGAGAAACCAGGAACAAAAAAATTTAGTAGTAGGGTTAATTCGAAATTTTGGACAAATACAAAACGTATCAAAAATAACGGCATGCTTACCTCTGCCACAAGCTGCAGGGGAACCAATCCCTTGGGGAGTGATTCCAGTAAGAAATTTACCCCTAATAAAAAGAGGTAAGAATGAAAGTTGTGAATTAAAATTACGAAATAAAATCGAAATTGAAGTAATATGAAAAAAGTTTGGAAAAACATTAAGAATATTAACCTATAAGGATTGTCTAATTAGCCATGGAAGGTTAGGACAAATTAGGGATTGGGGAATTCAATTAGCGACAGGGGGAAAAGTAAAACCTGAAGATGCTAAGTGAGAATGTTTTATACCACATTGGCAAAAGAAAAGAATACCTAAAAATGAAAGCTATTATGAAATGATATGCCAGAACTCATCCCGGCAGGAATCCTCGTGAGACAGTTGGAAAACGGTATGGGGCCCCAGCATATTAAAACATTATAGTTACATTGGACAAGTTAATTAGTGTGTCCAATGGACGGGAAGCAGAAATGCCACTCACACAGAAGTATCTCAAACCAGCACTTCTACAAAAACTTTGAGCGCCACAAAAGAAAATTGAAACTGCACCCAAATTCTCACCTGTGACACTCCAGAGAATCAAATTAGTTTGGCACCGGTCAGAATGCTTATAAAATGGGGTTGTGAGTGTAGAAAACTTAACCATACAATTCCAGGAAGTGCTTTCCCGCAGGACCAGACGGGTAAAACTTTGAGCTGTAAGGATACAACTATCAGAAGTCCAGGAAATTTAGTATGGATTATGGGACATGGACAATGGACAACACATTTGCCATTAGACGGGCCTGTAACACAAATTACCTTAGGGGTTCCCACATTATGTCCTTTTTAGAAACAGTCTAAATTAACAAAGAAAGAAATGCAGTCACGAGCAAAGAGAGAAACAAATAAAGTAGCAGAAGAACTAGGACAGGGAAATGAAGATGAATGGCATGAACCCTCATCAGGAGTTAAATTTGGGTGGGTATTGGAATCCTTGTTTGCACCAATTTCTACATATAGAAACCGGGAGATGCTGTACAAATTACTAGAACAAACTGAGAGGCTAGCTACAGTTACAAAGAAAGGATTTAAGGATCTAAATTTACAATTGCAGGCAACAACAAGAATGACAATCCAAAATAAAATGGCATTAGATTTGCTTTTATTAAAAAAACATGGAGTCTGTAGATACCTCCAAGGAAAGGTTGATCATTGCTGCATACATATCCCAAATGTCACAGAAGAAATAAAAAAGGACATAAGTCAATTGGAACAAATTGAAACAAAAGTGCATGAAGTCCAGGAGGAAGCTGAACATAACTGGGTAGGAGCACTGTTTAGCTCCCTAGGAATCCAAGTCTCTGGTTGGATATCATCAATTGTACAATATGTAATAATGATTGTATTAATTATTGTAGTATGCATGATTATGTATAGATGTCTTTTAGGAATGATTGCCAGAGAAGGAACTAATACTCGACGTGTCATAAGAGCACTGACCCGAAAAGAAGTAATCCTGCCAACTCAAAAAGAAGACTCACCGTTCTACATAGAAACCACAACTTGAAAAATTGAGCATCCTTGCAGAAAATCTGAAGAATGCTCAAAAGGGGGGAGTTGATACCGAAATAATGAGAAAAAGGACTAATGTAGATATAGTAGTAGTCATGCTAAGGCTTAGAAAACTGCAGTTTTCGGACAGGCCCTGAGAACCTACCTTGTGAAACAATAGTGAAAAGAATTAGTAGAGCATATAGAACATTTAGAACTGTGAAAACAATAATCAAAGGATTTAGTAGAGCATATAGGACATCTAGAAACTTTCAAGATAAGGCTAAAGTATAATAATAATAAATAAAGGGTTCTGGTGATGGGCAAACATACAAGGGGGATTAAGGGGGGTAGCCTATAGTTCTAAGTAGACAAGCATGCAGAATTTATAACTTTTAGGAATGATACCTGCAAGATTTATGTATCTGTATTGTTTTGAAGAATGTGTATTTCTGCACGTAGACCACTTTGTAAAAAGGTATAAAAACCTGATGGAAAAAGGGAGCTGTGGGATCCTGACTTTGGACGCTAGTCCGCAGGTTCCCCGGGCCCTGAATAAAGCACCGCATAAACTAACTCTGTTAGTTTGTGTTCTGTTTGGGGCATCGGGCAACAGCAGCAGCAGCAGCAGCCACTATAAACTTCTCCATCAGCTTTTAATTGCAGCAATAAATTTCAAAGTAGATACCATGTAGTTAGAGATTCCACAGCCATCCTGTCTCCCCCTGCAGCTGTGACCCATTTCGCTCTACCTCCTCCCACATTTTGAAAAAAAAAAAAAGCAGTTTGTAGCAACAAATTTTCAATGTCTATTTATCGCATTTTATCAAACTTCTGCAGGTCATCTCCTGTTTAGATATCATATTTCATAATTTTTTTTAGATGTCTTTCAAAGCACTAAAGACAGGGCTTGTTGATATTTAAGTCGTGCGACGCAGCCCACACTAACATGCTACAGAGGGCATAGTCACTGGTTTCAACGTCTCTTTTTTCCAACAAGGCTTTCCCTGTCAACAAGACAACACTTTCTTCACATGATACATTACTTCCCATTTTTTTTCCCAGCAGCTCACCTATGTTCCAAATGCCAAAATTGATTGGGGCCAGACCAGCTGCTGGCTCTGCCACCCTACTGCAGACCTCCTTCAGTCCAACTGCAAATCACTTCCGGCATCACCAGAAGTCGCTGTAAAGATGGGAGCCACATACAAATAGGCACACTACATTTCAGAAGGCTAATATCCCCTCTATTACAACAGCTAGCTGTCTTTTTTACACTCTACAAAGTTTACACTTTGTTCATTGGTTACAGTAGATCAACATAACATTGATTGGTGTAAAGCCCTCTACACCTCTGTTTTCTGCAAAACTTTTCTAAAAATATTTTTCCCAGCTCAGGTTTTCTTTCTGTTTATCTCCTTCTCCTCCTTCTCTTCTTGGTCTGCAGGCCAACGGCCTTTATAGAATACTTTCAGAAATGACTCTTATTCATTAACACTCTCAGGCCCACAGACCAACTGTGAGCCTCTCCACACTTACTGACATGCTACACATTTTTCAGTTACTTGCTTAGCTATTCCAAAAATTCCCATGCAACCCCAATTTCTCAAGAACTGATCACTTAGAACTTGGGTACCCCAATGAGTCTTATTGTGCATGCTTTCCAGTATTTTTCTTGCCAGTGGTTTGTTTCATATCTGCCTCCCATCAGATAACACCTACTTCCCTTTATTGTCTTTGTTTGCTCCTATTTCTAGGAATTTTCTTTACTCTGTTTCAGTGAATATTGGTATATCTTGAATTTCTTCTGTGGGGATTAGAACCATCATTATATTTTCTTCTCCAGACTCAGCTGCACTTTTAGCCTCGAAGTCTGCTAAGTTGTTTCCTCGTATTTCTAAAGTGGCTCCTTTCTGGTGCCCCTGAATGTGCATGACAGCAATTTCCTTTGGGAATCATAAGGCTTCTAATACTTCTGAGATAAGCCTTTCATAGATTAGTCCTTTCCCTTTTGAATTTAGTAGTCCTCTTTTGTGAGAGTTGCAGTCGGTGGGACGGTTGTCAGGACAAACTCAGAAGCTCTCTATATTCTGGCCTTGAAGTTAGCAGTTTATTGTACAGGGCATGGGTATACAGGGCCCTGCTGAGAGCTGCCAGCCGCAACTCAGAGCAGGACTGAGAGACAGAGAGTGGGGGTTAGGAATTCTCAGAGATAAGAGAAGGGAACGATGTAAGAGGTAAGAGTGAGGGGTAAGAGAGTGGTGGGAGAGGTAAGAAGTAAGAGCAGTAAGAGAGGTAAGAGAAGTAAGAGAGCGATTTTCCCATTTACAAGACAATAAATCTTCTATGTTGAATATGCTAATTTCCACTAACCAATCTATTACAATATACAAATTTCCTATTATTTGCATGCAACCTATAGGAATTGCTATATTACCACGATTTACTGCTTTCTTATCTATAAACCTTATCTCTAAACCTTTCCTGTCATACTTGGAAGAGGATGTCTGCTTGCTTTTTTGTTATTTCTGGCATTTGGCATTACCTAAACAAAGGAAGGAGGCCTCAAACATTCACATTGTTGCTCTCAGCCCCACAGTCGAAAACTGCTATCATTTCTATTTCACTTATGGTTTCAAAATCTTTTGCTAAGCACTTATATTTATAAGGTTTTCCTGTTTCATCATTCCCAACACTCTTCCCAAATTTTCCCGAAAGTATGCACTACCCCAAAGGCGTACTTAGAATCAGTGTACACAGTCCCTCTTTCTAGTGCTAATATTTCAAGGGCTCATTTTAAAGGGTATAACTCACACACCTGGGCTGACCAGCTGGAAGGTAATTTCTTCTTTCCTACAGTTACCAGTTCTTTATTCACTATAGCATATCCCAACATCTGTTTCCCCTGAACTACTCTTGAGGACCCATCAATGTATAATTCTTCCCTCCTTGAAGGGGTTGGTCAGTCCAATCTCCTCTCACTTTAGTTTGATAATTTATGATTTCTAAGCATTCATGTACTAGTTCTTCCACTGATTCTTCGTATAGAAACTGAGTGGGATTGGAGTGTTTATGTGTGACTGATTCTAAATCATCTTTATCTATCAGAATTGTTTCATATTTATAACACTCTAGAGTAAGTGAGACAATTTTGCAGCTTTTTGATTCAAAATATTCCTAACTGCATGTGGGGTGTGCACTTTTAATCTTCCTCGACAAGTTAATTTTCTGCTTTCTTCTACTAGTAAAGCAGTGGCAGCTGCTGCCTGAATACAGGTGGGCCACCCCCTACTAACAGGGTCTAGCAGTTTTGACAGGTAGGCCATGGATTTCTTAGATCCCCCCATTCTTGGACTAAGACCCCATGGGCTACCCCATTTTGCACATCTACACACAGGTAAAAAGGTTTATCTAAAGCAGGGAGACTCAGAGCAGGGGCACTAATCAATTTTTGTGTTAAACTTTTGAATCTCTTTTCATCCTCTTCTCCCCATGTAATTTCATCTTTTACTTATTTTTCATATAAGAATTTAACAGCCTGAGTGTACCCCTCTATCCATATTTTGCAATAGCCTAACAGGCCCAAAAGTTTTCTGATTTTCTTTTTAGTTTTTGGCAGAGGGAGTGAGGTTATTCCAGTAATTCTTTCAGTATTTAATCACTGGCTCCCTTGGCTATATAATATATTATAATATGTCCTGAGTATTTTACTTAATTTTCTATAAATTTAAGTTTTTCTTTTGATATCCGAAGCCCTTGACCATCCAAGAAATTTAGTAATGATATGGTAAATTCTTGGACTTTTTCCTCATCCTCTCCTGAAAGGAGAAAATTATTAACATATTGAAAAAGTTTTACTTCTGGTACAGTAGGGAAGAGTTGCAATACTTCTTCTAAGGCTTGTCCAAATAAGTTACGGGATTCAGTATATCCTTGGGGTAATTTGGTCCACCTGAGCTGTTGCTTTCTCCTGGTATTAGGTTCCTTCCATTCAAAAGCAAATATATCTCTGCTTTCCTCTGCTAGGGGGCAGGCCCAAAAGGCATCTTTGAGGTCTATCACACTGAACCACCTATGTGATGGGGGAATTTTACTTAATAGTGTGTAGGGATTAGGTACCACTGGATATTGGTCTATAGTTCTTTTGTTCACTTCTCTCAGGTCTTGGACAAGCCTGTATGTGCCTTTTGATTTTCTCACCGGTAAGATAGAAGTATTGTGGGGACACAGGCACAGTTCTAAAGTTCTATCCTTAATAAATTATTGAATTATAGTTTGTAACCCTTTTTTCCCTTCTGAAGAGAGTGGATATTGCCATACTCAAATTGGGCAATCTTGGTTGGTTATTCTAGTTACTATAGGGGTTGTTTACCTTGCCCCTATTTCCAGGCTTGGCCCAGAACACTTCAATTTGCTTTTCATCCTCCTTTAACTGGAAGAATTTGACTATCATTTTGTCCCCTTCTGGAAGCACCCTGATGCCTAATTGCACTTGTAAATCTTTCCCCAACAAATTGCATCCTGCCCCTGGTACAAATAAAATGTCCCCCATTCCTATTTTGTTTGTCCCTTTGAATATTACATGTTTTATAACTGGTGCATTAAATCCTTCCCCTTTTGCCCCTACTACTTGAATTGTATTCTGGCTTTTCTGGCATCCTGTTGGAATTTTAGACACAGGTCCTCTCTGTCCCGGTATGTACTAAAAATTAAAATTCCTCCTCCTGGGGACCTACTTTCAAAGTTATCAAGGGCTTCTGCTGATATTTCAGCCCCAGGAGGAAAAGCCCCTGACCCCCCTATTTGTCCATTTCTCAGTCCTCACTAAAAACTTTCAGATCCTCTTCCTTGTGTGGGCAGTTCCACCTTATATGTCCAATTTCCTTGCAATAGTGACAGATTGGGCTCCAAGTATTCAATTCCCCTTTTTCCTTTTTTGGGCCCCTTCCCCAGGGAGCTCTGTTCCCCTTAGACTCTTCTTGGCCACCCTTGTTTTGGTCCGACTGGTACCTCACGTCCTTAAAGGAGTGGGTCTTTGCAGGGTGGTTTCCTTCAACAGTAGACACTGCCATTTCTTTAGCTTTTGCCTTTGCTTTCTCCTTGTCCCTCTGTACATATACCTTTTAGTCTTCTTTTAACAGGTCAGTCAACCCTCTGTCTTGCCAATCCTTTAATCTTTCTAGCTTTTTCCTTATATCTGGCCATGCATGGGTGACAAAGGCCACTTTTAACAGAAGTTGTCCAGACTTCGTATCAGTATCCATCACCAAGTACGGTCTCATATTTCTTTTTAACCTTTCCAGCCATTCAGTTGGAGTGTCCACTTGTTTTGTTGCTCAGTAAATGCCTTATGGGCATTTTGATTCCAGGGGGCAACTTCCCTTATTCCCCTGATAATTAATGCTCTATATTCTTCCATATTTTGCCTTTCCCTGGGGGCACTGTGGTCCCACATCGGGCACTTTAGGGGTATCTTCTCCTCCCCAGGGGGTCCATTTATGTTTTCTATCTCCCATATCCAATTCCCTGCTACTCAGATCATCTTTCTTCGAATGTAAACAGAAGGTTTTGTATAGATTGTATTTCATCCCATGTATAAATATTGGGCCCCAAAATCTGGTCTACATGTTTTGCTAATCCAATAAGATCTTCTAGTAGATCTTTTAATTCTTTTTTAAATGCCTTCACTTCAAAGGAGTTAAGTAGGACAGTTAAAAACCCATTTCCCCCCTGTGCCCCTCCCAACAGGACCTCCAGTGATATTGCTTGGTCTTCATTTTTCAATTTTTCCTGCTGGGCCGCTCTTCCCCTGGTATTCTGACTGGGTCCGTCAGAATGCGAAGGGGATGCATTGGGTGCTGACAGATATGGGGGTGGTAGACAATCGAGGGGATCCCAGTTTTTCTTTTCTAATCTAAATGCCTTCACTTCCCCTGGGTAAGTTCCCTTCCCCCAGCAAGTGGCATAATCTTTTTCCTCCTGACTGTCAGCTTCTTTGGCATTTGCATAAATATTCAAAGCTTGGCACATTTCCCTTTCAAAATAACTATATATAGGCCAATATAAATGATCTGATCTTGTCTCTTCTTTAGTCCATTTTATCATACAGTAGTATATAATTTTGATCTCATCTTTATCTTTTGTATCGGGGTTCTTTTCCCACTGGGCCAACTTTACACCTAGGGGAGTACTGAGAGGGACATCCATCTGGCTTCCCTTTCCTCTGGGGGCTTTTTCTCTGCTTGCTTTCTGTCCCATTTCACCCATTCTATCCCACCACCTCTTGCACAGTGCCTTTGCATGTCTTTTTCTATAGTTCCCATGCAAATCTAATGATACACTCTTTACAAGTCTTTTCCCAATTCCCCTCAGATAGAATCCAAATTCTGGGAATGAAATACCATCTGCCACGCACTACTTTAATTATTTTTGCTTGTCATGACTCAGCCTCTATTTCCCTCCAAGCTGTTTTTATTCTTGGGATGTCTTCTTCCTCATGTCCCACAGAAACTAAGAAATTCACTTCCTGATATCTGGCTGCTACTTCTGCTTCCCAACACCCCTGACACCAAGCACTTCTGAGGGTAGACATGCGATGCCACCTCTTACGACAGTTTTTATATTCACACAAAACCCAAGGCTCACAGTCAGGTCCACAACTCAAGCAAAAAATTTCATTAATAAATACAAACATAAAACTTTTATTATAAACAACAAACGCTTTACTCTTTTCCGGCCACCCCAGTTGCCCAAGAACAGAACCACAGATCTGAGCTTCTCACTTGCTGCATGCTAATAGCACGTCTCATTCATTCTGTGGTTACCCTTGTCAGTCACACAAAACAAAACAAAACATACACCTTTGCCTTGCACACATTTATGGAACAACAATAAAAACTGTTGAATCAGGTACTGACATCCCTTTACGAATACTTATTCACTTACATAATGACCTATCTTCCTGAAATAACCATGAACCCCTCGAAGATTCCCCAAACTTAAAATTTTTCTCTCACCACCCTCATACTTATAAACCCCCAACCATATAGCAACACATAAACAAACTTCAAAGGTCCTGCTACAAGGCTTTTATTTTTCCCTGTTATCAAGCAGACCTAATCAGTTTCTCAGATCTCTCAGGTAGTGTTTTTCTATTTAGCAGCAAAACACTCCAGATCAGCCCAACCACTCATACCTCAAGGGTATATTGAGGTTTCAGGCTCTCAGCATCTCGCCTTTATGCAAACCCTGCACCAACCTTTTAACTGCTCTAACACTCAATATAACCAATATTCCTGTAGGCAGTCAGAGATGGGATGAGTGTAGTACTACCTTGGAATTGGGTTTTCTGCAGTCATAATTATAGGCAATTTACTCTCCCTTTTGTTTTCTTAATTCCCCATTTTAACCCCAAAGTAGCTAAGCCTCCCCTTATTCCGGGTCTTCACTCTGCCTCCAGGATTCGCTTCGCCCCTTCACCAGTCGTTTCCCTCACGAGAAGACGAAAAAGCGGTTAGGACTCTCCAGTCACTTCGTAGATCAGGGACTGCCTTGTCTATGTCTCATGCACACACACACACTCCCAGATTTTTGTGACCCCCTCTTTTTCACTATATACTCACCCGTCAGGGTTCTTCATGCACAGATTAGAAGTTGCTGTGGTTCCTTAGGGAATTTTACTTCCCTTTCTCTTTTTTTCCCTTTTTATCCTACCGAGGGTTAACCTGCAGTTCCTTGTGGCTCCAGGAGAAGCCCAGGTGGGCCGCTCAATTAAACCCCAGAGTCATGGAGACGAGTTCTCTATCTTGGTGGAACCTCCAATTTGTGAAAAGCGAGATTCGCAATTTGGAAATTTTTTAAAGTTTAATAAGGGATAAAACAAGGATAAAAATAAAAATTAACCAGCTCTGTGGTGCCTTTGGCAGTTGACCAAAGAACACACCAGTAAATTTGGACAATGTTATCTATATACTGTTACATTACTGAGGTACATACATGTTCATGTGCTTCATACATTATTCAAACATGCTTGTGAGCTTTTGATGTTTCAGGAACTCTTTTGTTTGTTTTCTTTACACTCTAACTTATCTGCATGACATCCTGTGAATCAGGTTTATATGTTTTATTTCTTCTTGTGTCTCCATCCTGTTTTTCCACATCCTCTGATAAGGATTTAACAGGTTCTCTTCAAGTTTAACAGGTATTTGCTAATTATTCTTGGTGCTCTGGTTTGTGACACAGTTATCACTTGGAGAGATCAGGGAAGCATCTCACCACTAGGTCAGTCAGCAGATATGGGAGAAGCATCTTAACATTGGATTAGTCAGCATATGTGGGGGAAGCATCTTTAACATTCAGTGTTTTGCTAAGGCCTACAGTATAATATATTAATCACACTACCATTTCTATAAGCTAAGCAACAGCTACTTAAACTGTTAGATTATGTTATACTAATGAACAGCTAGATAGGGTTATACATTGTACTATATCCAAATATTTATGGTCAATACTAACATGCAAAAGCTAATACATAAATGCAAAAGCCAAGATTGCTTTGTAGTTTTTTTAACAGTGCTCAACCCCTCTTTTACTTAAAATCAACGTCTAAATATTCACTACAACTCAATCTTCTGCAGAAATTGTACCACCCATGTCCCAGCAGTAGCTCACCCTTTTTTGTCCTCTTCTAGATGATCACAGCTCTTCAGCTGTCTATAGCTCTTTGGCTATCTCCTTCACACAACTGTGTAGGCTGTAGCTCTCTGAGTGTTGGCAGCTCTTTGGCTGCGTTCCTCAACAGCTCTCAGGCTGTTTTTCTCTAACAACTCTGGCTGCTTTCTTTGCAACTCTGGTTGTAACAAATCTCCAGCTGCAGCTCCCTGGCTAGCTCTTTCATACAGCTGTCTCGGCTGTATTTTCTCTTACAGCTCTTGGCTGTTCCTCTCTGATGTTCCGTCTCCTTTATGGCTTAGTTATCATCATCACGTCAGATGTCACCATATGTCACAATTGGGGGAGATGGAGAGACGACAGGACACTCTGAGGTTCGTGCAGCAGAGAGTTTATTGGTGTGCACAGGTCTTTATATAGGCTATTCAAAAGACTCCGCATTCGAACCTGATTTGCTATGATTTGGTTATCACCCAGCTCACTGACCATTATCTGCCTGCTTACGTTTTTGTCTGGGATTGGCTCTCTGTAGCCAAATTCCTCCTCCTCTCAGGTTCGTAGACCAGCTGTTTCGCCATCAGAATGGTCACAGCCAGCAAGGGCGCTGAAAGGCTCTCGGTGGGCAGGGCAGGTGTGATGATTCCCCCATGGCTGCAGGGGGCAGTCTGGTGCAAACTCAGAGCCAACACGGTCAATTATGGACGGGCTGAATGGTGACAATGGTCTGCAGCAGGAACTTCGGAGCAGCGGCTGGAATAGGGCGGGCTCTCCCAGGGTAGCAAGCAATAGGTGGCAGAAATTCTGCAGCTGTAGCTGGAACTGTGGGGAGGCAGGGCAGGCGGTGCAGAGCTACAGTGTAGCGAAAACTCAGAGCAGTGGTAAAAATAAACAGCGGGGGCGGAGCAGCTGCAGCCCGGCTCCGAGCAGGGCCGGGGAAGGCTCCTTGGATGGAGAATAGGGCTAGGGATCCCGAGGTTTTCCCCTGGGGCACCCGAGTAGATGGTGAAAGTCCCTTTTTTTAGTGAGGTAGTGTGTTAAAATGTCCCAATGCAACGGATGCTCTTACAAGCAGAGCTCAACTCAAGGTAGAAGAAAACAGCAGAAGACAGAACCCTGCAGTGGTGATGAATTCTTCCCACCGCGACCGCAGCCTCTCTTCCCTCCGAATGACGAGAGAGCAAGAGAGCTAGGGGCTGCATCCAACCCCTTTTTCCCAGTCCAAATCTTGCGGTATCTCTGCCCTACATGGGAAACCTCAGGTAAAGAGAAAGTAGCCAGATGGATCCCTTCCCTGAGCTGTGGGTGCTTCTTTTGTCTCTCTTAAGTATTCAGTCGTTATTGTCTCCTAGCAACACCTATTGGGGAAAATTCCTTAAGAGAAAAAAAAAAACAAAACAACAACTAAAACCCCAACAGACCCTCACACCAAAGGGTGGGGGAAGGAGAGGTTTTGGGTGTGTGGAGAAAAAGCCTCTGGTCCGAGGCACTGAATGCCTATCCTCCACTGAGGAGACCGGCCCAGCTGCAGGGGCCCCTTCTCCCCGGGAAAAGCCGTATCCACATGAAGGTGTGAGAAGGTTCACTTGTAGCATCAGATGTGGCAACAGATGATGGGGTTTTTCTGACCCCCGGGTGCTCTATAGGCACCGACTCCGGAGCTCTTGGGCTCCTAGTTTGTCGGGTAATCTTAAAATAAGCAAAGCAGCTAATAGTTAAAAAGGTTATTTATTACAAAGCACATCTTATTATAAAGCACATCAGTCTCAAAAGGCAATAGCAAAAGCAATGGCAAAAGCAATAGCAAAGCAGCAGCAATAAGCAAATGGCTAGAAACAAGTGGCTAAAAGTCACAATGGCTAAAAGCAACTGGCTAATAAGCAACAACTCTCTGAATACATAGTTGTATATAGCATTTTTCCAACAAGCTAAGATGCAAACTCAGACCACCATGCTTTAACCTATCCCTTAATCCTCATTACTTAGCAAACCAGGTTACGTGTAACACTATGCATAGAATCTATCTTGCTCTATCTAAGAAATGTAAGCAATATTCTTACTATAACTCTATTATGTCTAAGTCCTATCTACAACTGTGGTTCTGAAGCCTCTACTGAAGATATCAGAATGTGTTTACAACCTACACTAGAACACTCTCTGCTACCGTGGTATCTGAGGCCTTTTACTTACTAAAAACATCAGAACTCACTCTAAGACTTATTCAATCCCTGCACTCCGATTTCTCTCTGAAGAATTCAGAGAGACCCCTAACCCACTGACTCCAACAGTCACTCTTTAAAATTTTAACAAGTTTAATAAGGGATAAAAGGGACAGTACAGCACTGTGTGCGTGGCAAACGGCCAGAGGCACACCAGTTAGTTTAAAACAATTTTCTTATATACTTTTTCATTGCATTGGTTAAATGCATATTCATGAGAATTATACATATTCCAACATTCTTGTGAGTTTACGTGTTCCGAGAATTCTTTTGCTTAATGTCCTGGGGTGACGTTGTGGTGCTTGTATCCCCAATCGTGTGTTTTGTTTGTGCCTGGTATTATGTTCTGTGCTTTTGGTACTGACTCTGGAGGTGGAGGTTGTTTTGTCTGGTTGTCAGCCAGTTCACCTCCCCCATGGTCTGTGCTTAGGAGAGGCTAGGCTGCTTGCTGCTTGCTGCTTGCTCGCTCGCTCGCTGCTTGCTGCTTGCTCGCTTGCTTTTTGCCTTTGTTTCTTAGCTAGTTTAGCTAGGCAGTCCAATTTCTTTCTATGGACTGGTTTTTTCTTTCTTTCTTTCTTCCTTTCTTAAATACCATCTGAACCTGTTCCAGACCAGGACCTGGGAGACACTAAGGAACACCAGGAGTCTGCATTTTGTGATCTGCAGCAGTCATCCCTAGCGCCGGAGACCGATAACTGGCTGACTACTCACAGGAGAGACTTTCTGATTGTCATCCTCTCCGAGCGGTGAAAGAGTTTTTTTGTCATCTGGGGCTGTTCAATTTTTTTCTTGTGTTGGGGAGTGTTTTGTTTGCTAAATAAACAGGTTTTTTCCACATTTCTCTGAGGAAATTCTTCCCAAACCCGGTGGTGGGGGGAGGAGTTGTGGGGGTTTGTTTTCTGGGGGCTCCTTCTGGAGGTTTTCCCCAAATTTGCCCTAAACCAGGACACTTGTCTTGACCTTTGACTTGTCTTCATGTTATCCGGCAGATGAAATTTATATTTTTTATTTCTTTTTGAGGCTTTGTTTTGTTGTTTGACACTTCCTGATATCTTGGAAGGTCAGTAGCAAATTCCTCATTGCATTTTTTCTTGGTTCTTTTCAGTGTTAACATTCTGATAAGATACTCTGCAAGTACATTGAATCAACATAGCTCTTTCAAAAATTATTTGAGTTATTCCTACCATTGACAGTTGGTTACACAAATAAAAGTGGTTACAAACAGTAATATATCAAAATTGTTGTGATTAATAATAATTTGCAAAAGCCAATACATAAATGCGAAAGCCAACAACTATATAGTTATAACAAAAGACAGCAGAAGGGGTTTCCTGGCCCATCAAAGCCTCCCCCAAAGGGGTCTCCAGACCCTGCACCAGAGCACTGCAACATGATGCAACAGATCCACAGTGTTGCAAAGGACAGTATCAAACTTGCCCTCCCCAGGGGAGGCATGTGGGTGTTCCTACCTGGCCCAAACATATATTAAGCCATTGGATTCTATACTTTTTGGTGGCGAGGGACCCTCACCACCAAGAAGACCACATGGAGGGGAGCAACAAGACATTGTTGGGACCCTCGGAAGGGTGATATGATTCTACCTAACTCCTGTCACTCTCTCCCTGTCCCCCCACCCATGCATATCTCTTTTTTCTATTTCTTTCTTTCTCGCTTTTGTTCTCTTTGCCTTCTTTACTATTAAATAAAATATATCAACTTTTTTGGCACAACATCCAACGTCATCTTGTTTTAATCAAGTTTTGGGGTGTCAGGAAAATTAATCCACAAACACCACAGGTTTATGCCCAAAAAGGAGAGAGAGGAGTCCCGTTACTTTATTCAAATAAAGGGAGAGGCCATGGGGCATTTCCACTGGGATGTCTCAAATTTTTGAGGGCACAGCCTCCTTTTTATTCTAATTACCCAGTCCCATTTCCCTATCTTTCCCCATTGGCTGAGGTACTTGAGAGGTACGGACTTCTTAAATGCCTAATACCTAAGACTCCCTTCTAATGTATAACCCTCCTGGTTGGTCTTTTCCTTGTGTAAGTCAGTGAAATTCCTTAGGGAATTTATGGGTTTTCCCATTGTTTCTTTAATCTCTCAGTATTCAGTTTTATTTATCAGCAGACCTACAGTTTATTTTGTAAAGACAAATCTCTCATTCCATTTATAAATCAGTGGAATCCTTCACATTGTTTCTTTTATCTCTCAGTATCTAGCTTTATTTACCAGCAGATCCACAGTTTGTTTGTAAAGACAAGTCCCTCATTCCTTTCAAGACAAATCATACATCCATAAGATCTTTAGCCACAGCATTTCTCAGTAAAAAGACAAAACAAGTTAGACAAAAATCAAACTTAAGAATATGCAGAATGCTTTAACCAATATTTGATCTCCCACCAAGTCATTTGCAATGAAAACACAAAAAAATTACAAACATTACAAACTGACAATGCAAGCGCTTATGGCGGCACTTTAAATTTAATTGGTTTTCACACAGCTACATCTCATGGGTTGGTAGGTTCCTATAAAAGAAAAGTGAAAATTTGGCCTACTATACCTATTATTAAAAATTTTTTTGTGGCTAACACAAAGTGACAGAGTCCGTGTGAAGAAATGGTTATCGCATTTAGGTGTTGTCATAGATAGATAATGTGACAGTTGCCTCACGCAGTTAAAGGATGAATATTGTGTATATGTTATGAAAAAATGTATTGATGTATAGTTATGTTATTGTGATATGTTGTTTAGACATCCTCTGCTCTCCCCATAGTCCCCTTCCCCCCTTCTGTATTGTTGCCATTAGAGAGCCTTAGTTGTGAAAGACTTGTGGAGGGAGGGCATGTACATGTGCCCCTTGCATGGGGCAGTGGGGAATAGGGAAGGCTTGTTGCTAAGGAGGTGCGGCATGACAACACCTGACCTCCAATCAAGTTGCAATAAAGTAGTCTCCACCAATGGACAGCGAAGATGATTTGATGGACAGACTTTGGGAGGGGCCAGGGTTGGCTGACGCAACCCCCCCCCAGTGATATAAAAGGCAGAGCAGCCATTTTGTAGACAAGTATGTGGTAGATGGACATACTGTCCTGGTGCCATCCCTTTTTCCTTATTCAGTCCTTTGTTGTATTTGTTAAGGTTTAATAAACCTTTGAAAATTTTGAAATGAGCAGTTGTTTTTCACAAATGAGGGCTCAGTCCAGGAGAAAAACCTCGTCTCTGTGGCTCTAGGGGATTTCAAAAGGGAGGTGCGCCCCACCAAGTTCAGTGGCTCAATCAACTTCTCTTCAGGTCACCGGTGATATGCAGGTTGACACCCCGGGGACAACAAAGGGCTAAATAACAAAAAAGAAGAGGGGGAAGAAGGGAAAAAAGCTCCTGGGGGAAAACTGCAGAATGTGAGTACTATCCTCATAATTGTTTTGGCCAGATTAATAGCCTGTAATCCGGTGCACTACTCCCAGCTCCAGGTGATAGTTTATGGCACCCATACCTGGTCCGTTGGAGCTTAATGATATTGGACAGTCAGGCTGATATAAGGTGGGATGTGAAGTAAGAGGAAAGTGGGCAACTGCAAAAGGTGAGACGTGAGTGAAAGAGGAGCAGGGAAGAAGCTGTGGGTGTGACGCGGAGTAAGAGGGAAGCAGAAGAACCATGGACAGTGGGACGTGAGTGAAAGGGGGTAGGAAAAAGCCACGGCACAGTGTAGCTGGCCACAGGAACTGCAAGTGGAGTTGAATTCACGTGGGCAGTGATCAGTAGCACTAAGCTCAGTAAAACTCCAACACTGCAGACTTGCCTGTGGGCAACTCAGGGATGCTGAGAGCGGTAGCGCCCAGCAGGGCAGACCCGGTGGTGAGGTTTCCAGACTGGGCTGTGGGACCGTGGGAGTCCATGTGGGTGGCTTTTGGCAGTTGCATCGCACTGTACGCCAAAAGGCACCAGGGTGCGAGACTGCGGCAACAAAAAACCGGCACAGTTGACCCGGTTGTACGGGAGTTCCTGGACTGCAGGCAGGTGATTTGTTTGCTTTTGCTTTCCAGGAGGAAGGTAAGGTTCTTTTTTTTCATTTCTTTCTTATTTCTTGCTTTTTCTTTCTTCTCCTTCTTGCTGTTGGGAAGGCGGGCTTGGACCTGTGTTTGGCTGATTGGGAAGGCGGGCCTTGTTGGGAGGACCTATGCTTAGCTCTTGAAGATGGGACTAAGAACAAGTAAAGAATCCCTAAGGGGAGAGATAAATGAAAGGATGCCCCTAAACAGCCCCTTGAGAAGACTAGTCCAGTGGAGATGTGACCCCAGCACCAAGGGGGAAGATAAGGTTATGCAGTATTGTATGATATAGTGGACTGAGATGGAGGTTGGGTCCGACCATGTATATGGGCTATGGTATGAGTCAAATGAGAAGTGGATATGTTGGGTTTTAAATATCCATATAAAAACTAAGGAACATCTCCAGTACAGATCAGGGAGAAGGGAATTCTCACTGAACAACTCTTCTAGCTCTGACCTCTCAGTCCAGAATCTCAAAAGAAAGCTACTCTGCACCCCACTCCATCCAAACAGAAAGTCCTGGATTCAGAAAAAACATTGGCTTGGAGTATGCTTTGTTTTCCTCTTTCCTTTTGCCACCTCCTACCTTTTTCTCTTTCCCTGTAAACAATATTTTTTGATCAAGTATAAAACAAAACAGTTGTTCTATACAGTGATTCCAAATTAAATTCCAAGAACTCTGTTTCAAGGTCACTGTCACTCCTGCAGAGAGGCCTGGCACTTCCCTTACTGTGTGTGCCTGATTTCCAGGGGACTGTGAGCTGCCTTCCACTGTGGTAACTGAGACTGATAGTACTGTAGACTTAATTACCATATGCAGTTTGATAACCAAGATGCCTTGGCAAGAGCAAACAGAGCTTTGAAGATTACAAGAAGATTGGATCAAGACTGGCTGACAGGAAAGAAAATTTAACTAAGTAGAAATGTAAAGTTTGTCTGTGTGATGTTTAATCCAATTAATGTAGTAAAAAATTACTAGTCTTCCTGAAAATGGTATATAAGCATATGTAGCTCACAGTAAAATTCAGATTCTCATCATGAATCAGTAGTCCCCATCTCTCTCTCAATCATCGATACTCCACAGTAACAGGGACCACAGGTACCCTATCCCCCTACATCTCACTGTTCACCGCAGGTCTTCTCTTTCTAGCACAGATTATCTGTGTCTTGTTTGCACTGGGATGGAGATTTCTAGGTTGTCTTTGGTTTCTTCATTTAAAGGCGAATGATGGTGGGCAGAGCTCTGCAGAAAGTCAGATGAAAAAAGGAACATGGTTGCCCCTGAGACCATCAGACGAGGAGAATCGTCCCATTGTCCCTCCTCTGAGCCTTGCCAGAGGGAGATAACCAATAAATTGCCATCAAAAACAGGGTTCTGTGTGGCTTTGTGTTGCCTGCAGGAATACAGGACTTATCTTGGAGTGTGTGGGGGGAGAGTTGGAGAGGTAAGTAGAACTTATAGTGGCATGCTTTAACTAATTGTAGGCATGAACTGTGCCACAATGCCCCATCCACACTCCCCTCTTCTGTCCCCATCCCTATAGTGTCATGATTCCACAGGGCCAGGAGGATTCTGGGGAGTGCTGTGCACGTGTGCCAGTGTGCACGACTCTGTGCACACACAGGTGCTGAAGTGCACATGTGTCAGTGTGCATGGCTACGTGCATGTGTGTTTTTTGGTGTGCCCAGATGTGAGTGTACATATCCTGCTTTGCACAGTGAACATGTGTGGTAGTGTGCACAGCACTGTGCACAGACGTGCTGATGTGTACACATGTTGTGTGCACTGCTGTGTGCATGTGTGTTGAGTGCACACTCTCAGGTGTGAGTGGGTCTGTGCACAGCTCTGTGCTTGTAGGTATGCACAGGCTCTGCAGGTGTGATCATGGCTCTGTGTGTTCGGGGTTGAGTGTTTTTCTGTTACTGTGTCAATTGAAAGAATTTTTCCCATTATCATGCCAATGGAGCTGGCCGGGTTACACCCAGGGTCCCTGATGGGTACAGACAAAGGTGTGGGTGGGGACGGCCCCCGGAGGGGCCTCTGAGGCTTCCGGGAGGGCACTCGCGTTTCCGGCGAGCCGGGAGGAGGACGCCTGGGATCGTTCAGCCACGCGGCCGAGCACAGCAGAGCCAGACCCTCTGCGATCACCTGCCCTGCATCTGCCCCGTTTCCAGCCTCCTGCCTCTGCGGACACAGCTGATCCCCCGGACACACACGGTGAGCGAGGAGCCGCCGCCCTCGGTGAGGGTGAGCACGTTCCCGCCCGAGACCGGCGTGGCTGCTGCTGCCCCTCCCCCCTCCCTCCTGCCTTCGTTCCCGTCTGCCCTCTGGCAAATCCGGGCTCTGGACTAAGCACAGAGACAGCGTGCTTGCATCTAAAGGGACTGACACCGAGTTATCTATTTTGTTCTGTTAGCAATTTTAACTGTTATTGTTTTCTGTTTGTATAGTTAGATATATTAGTAAAAGAGCTGTTATTCCCACCCCCCTTATCTCTGCCTCAGAGTCCTTGATTCAAACAATCGTAATACTTGGGGGAGGGGAGTGGAACCAAAGTCTCTATTCCAAAAAGGGAAACTTCCGCCCCTACTGGCAGACACCTGTCCTTTCAAACCAGGACAGATTTTGGCGCCCAACGTGGGGCAGAGGACACTGAGTTGAGAGTTAACACAGGAATAACAGCTCTCTTAACTGGCAATATGTTGTCTGGTTTAATCTGGTTTGTGTTCCATGTGGCCACAGCCATCTCCCTCCCATTTGTAAGCCCTTTTTTGAATTTGGGCCCCCTCACCAAGGTTGCTGTGGCTATTGTCCGATTGGTTTGGTGGATTGATTATGTCAGGAATTCATGGGTTTTTAATTTTTTCTGGGAAGCAGTTGCATGGATCCGGAGCTATCGTACTCTAACTGCGTGTTTCTGGGGCTATTTCAGTAATGGTACTTACTGTGAGATAACGAGTGCAAGGGAAATTTTTTCCCAACCTATCACCCAGTTTTTTGAGGCTACCCCACTGGTTCTCAAGGATTTCAGATCTGTTTTAATTGTCAGTGTTATTATACAGTGGCTGGTGTTGCTGATTGGCCTGTTTTACTTAGCATTCAGAAACAAGGGAATATTGGCTTGGACAACAACTCTGATACCTGCCCCAGGGACTAGGGATGATGCCCCACAGCCCACCGCAGAAATGAGCCATCCAGAGTGGGTGGGGGCTCTAGTGAAGGATATAGGCCAAATGCTGAAAGAGCATAGCCAGATGATGGAGTATTTTTCTCCAGCTGGTGAGAAACCCTCCCTCTGCCCTAAAGAGGGAGAGTCAGATGGTGCTGCAGTGGAACCCATAGATGTCGTATCTGTCCAGGTTCCAGCTGGATCACAGGAGCAGCCACAGCCAGCAGCAGTTGCTCCTGTGGAAACTAGGAAATCTAAGATTAAAACGAGGCACTTAGATAATGGGGATCAGCAAGGAGGGTCCTCACAACCAGCAAGGGAGCCAGAGGTTGAGATTGTCACCGAGTCCCTCTCATACGATAGTCTCCGTAACCTGCGTAAAGACATTGCTCGGCGGGGCCGTGAGCCTTTTACAACTTGGTTACTCCGGGTCTGGGACCTTACGGGAACAGGTGTTCAACTGGATGGAACTGAGGCCAGGAATTTGGGATCCTTGGCCCAGGATTCAGGTGTGGACCAGATATTCGTAAGGGAGCAAGGCTTCCTTTCCCTCTGGGACCGGCTTTTAATGAGTGTGAGAGAGAAGTTTGTACACAGAGAGAGAATGCAGGAGCACCACCGTAGGATGCGCTGGCAGACCCTTGAGGAAGGGATCCAGCAGCTGAGAGAGACAGCAGTATTAGAGGTACTCTTTGGGAGGGATGGACAGCATGACAATGACCCTGACAAGGTCAAGTGCACAGGGCAGATGTTATGGAATCTGGCAATCTTGGGTCCATCTCAATATACCACCTACATAGCAATGATTAATGCCGATAACAGTCCAGAGACAGTGTGTTCTGTTGCCAACAAACTCAGAAATTTCGAGAGCATGATGAATGGCCCAATGCAGGCTAATGTCTCTGCTGTGGCCAGGGACCTCCAACAGGTCGAAGATAGGATGAGGGATATGAGGGAGGAGATGATAGAGAGAATTGAGGAGGTGAGGAAGATCAGCGTAGCACCAGTACGAGTCACAGGCCCCCAAGTCAGAGCTTCACGTCCCCCAGCTAGGGAGAGAGGGTACACCTCACGAGCTGACCTGTGGTTTTTCCTGCGAGACCATGGGGAAGACATGGGAAAATGGGATGGGAAACCCACTTCTGTCCTGGCAGCACGGGTGTGTCAGCTCAGGGAGGGAAATGCTAACCGAGGGAGCCGCACTAAAATGAAGGTAGCCTCAACCTCCCACAAGCAAGGTGCAGGGTATTACAGCAAGGAGGATGTTCTGTCAGATCCCCTGGAAGGAACCTCCACTATGTATGCCCAGGAAAGAAATAATAACCAGGGCTAGAGGGGCCCTGCCTCTAGCCAGGGAGAGGCATGGGATGACAGGATCTATTGGATAGTGTGGGTGCGATGGCCTGGCACGTCAAAGCCACAGAAACATAAAGTGTTAGTTGATACTGGTTCACAATGCACCCTGATACCATCAGAACATGTGGGGAAGGTACCTGTTTCCATTGTTGGGGTGACGGAAGGATCACAGGAATTCACTTTGCTGGAAGCTGAGATTAGCCTGACAGGGAAGGGGTGGCAGAAACATCCAATTGTAACTGGCCCAGGGGCACCGTGCATTCTAGGCATAGACTTCCTCAGGAACAGCTACTACAAAGACCCAAAGGGGTTCAAGTGGGCTTTTGGAATAGCTGCTGTAGAGACAGAGAGCATTAAGCAGTTGAACACCTTGCCTGGACTGTCAGAAAACCCCTCTGCAGTAGGACTCCTGAAAGTGACTGAGCAACAGGTGCCAATTGCCACCATGACCGTGCACCGCCGGCAGTACCGGACAAATCGAGATGCTGTGATCCCCATCCACAAAATGATCCGTGATCTAGAGAGCCAAGGGGTGGTCAGCAAGAGCCACTCACCCTTCAACAGTCCTATCTGGCCTGTGCAGAAATCTGATGGAGAATGGAGACTGACTGTGGACTATCGGGCATTGAATGAAGTGACTCCACCGCTGAGCGCTGCCGTGCCGGACATGCTGGAACTCCAGTACGAGATGGAGTCCAAGGCAGCAAGGTGGTATGCCACCATTGACATTGCAAATGCATTCTTCTCCATTCCTTTGGCAGCAGAGTGCAGGCCTCAGTTTGCTTTCACCTGGAGGGGCGTGCAGTACACCTGGAACCGACTGCCCCAGGGGTGGAAGCACAGCCCCACCATCTGCCACGGACTGATCCAGGCTGCACTGGAGAAGGGTGAGGCTCCAGAACATTTGCAGTACATCGATGACATCATTGTGTGGGGGAACACAGCAATGGAGGTATTTGAGAAAGGAGAGAAGATCATCCAGATTTTGCTGGGAGCCGGTTTCGCCATTAAAAAGAGCAAAGTCAAAGGACCTGCCCGAGAGATCCAGTTCCTGGGAGTGAAGTGGCAGGATGGACGGCGCCAGATCCCCACTGAAGTCATCAATAAGATCACTGCAATGTCCCCACCAACAAGCAAGAAGGAGACACAAGCTTTTCTAGGTGCTATAGGCTTTTGGAGAATGCACGTCCCTGAGTACAGCCAGATTGTGAGCCCTCTCTACCAGGTCACTCGCAAGAAGAACGATTTCCATTGGGGCCCTGAACAACAGCAAGCTTTTGCCCAGATCAAACAGGAAATTGCTCATGCAGTGGCCCTTGGCCCAGTCAGGACAGGACCAGAGGTAAAGAATGTGCTCTACTCTGCAGCTGGGAACCATGGTCTGTCCTGGAGCCTTTGGCAGAAGGTGCCTGGTGAGACCCGAGGCCGACCCCTGGGATTCTGGAGCAGAAGCTACAAAGGATCTGAAGCCAATTACACTCTCACAGAGAAGGAAATCTTGGCTGCCTATGAGGGAGTTCAAGCTGCCTCAGAGGTGATTGGCACAGAAGCACAACTTCTCCTGGCACCCCGACTGCCAATGCTGGGGTGGATGTTCAAAGGAAAGGTTCCCTCTACTCACCACGCCACCGACGCCACATGGAGCAAGTGGATTGCCTTCATCACACAGCGCGCCCGTATTGGCAGCCCGAATCGCCCTGGGATTTTGGAGATAATTACGACCTGGCCAGAAGGTGAAGATTTTGGTCTCGCTGATGAAGAGGAGCAGAAGCAAGTGACCCGGGCTGAAGAAGCTCCACCGTACAACCAGCTGCCAGCAGATGAAACACGCTACGCCCTTTTCACCGACGGTTCCTGCCGCATTGTGGGGATGAACCGGAAGTGGAAAGCTGCCGTATGGAGCCCCACACGACAGGTTGCACGAGCTACCGAAGGAGAAGGTGGATCGAGTCAACTTGCTGAACTCAAAGCTGTTCAGCTGGCCTTGGACATTGCTGAGAGAGAGAAATGGCCAAAGCTCTACCTTTACACTGATTCGTGGATGGTAGCCAATGCTCTGTGGGGTTGGCTGGAAAGGTGGAAAAAGGCTGACTGGCAACGTAGAGGAAAACCAATCTGGGCTGCTGATGAGTGGAAAGACATTGCCACTCGGGTAGAGAAGCTCCCCGTGAAAGTCCGTTATGTGGATGCCCATGTTCCCAAGAGTCGGGCTAATGAAGAACACAGGCACAACGAGCAGGTAGATCAGGCTGCACAGATAGAGGTCTCAAAGATAGACTTAGATTGGGAACACAAGGGGGAACTGTTCCTGGCTCGATGGGCCCACGATGCCTCAGGCCATCAGGGCAGAGACGCCACCTATAAGTGGGCACGAGACCGAGGGGTGGATCTAACCATGGACAGCATCTCTCAGGTTATTCATGACTGTAACACGTGCGCTGCCATCAAACAGGCCAAGCGGGTGAAGCCCCTCTGGTATGGGGGGCGATGGTCCAAATATAAGTACGGAGAGGCCTGGCAGATTGACTATATCACACTGCCTCAGACCCGCCAAGGCAAGCGCTACGTGCTGACCATGGTACAAGCCACCACCGGATGGTTAGAGACCTACGCTGTGCCCCACGCCACTGCTCGGAACACCATCCTGGGCCTGGAAAAACAAGTCCTCTGGAGACATGGTACCCCTGAAAGAATTGAGTCAGACAATGGGACTCATTTCAAAAATGTCCTTATAAACACCTGGGCTAAAGAACATGGCATCGAGTTGGGTGTACCATATTCCCTACCATGCACCAGCGGCTGGGAAAGTCGAACGGTTCAATGGTCTGCTTAAAACCACCTTAAAGGCACTGGGTGGAGGGACTTTCAAGAACTGGGAGATCAATCTACCAAAGGCCACATGGTTAGTGAATACCCGAGGTTCCACTAACCGAGCAGGCCCTGCCCAGTCAGAGCCCTTGGGAGCAGCAGATGGAGATAAGGTTCCAGTGGTACACTTGAGAGGCATGATAGGGAAAACTGTCTGGGTGAACTCTGCTTCCAGCAAAGACAATCCTGTTCGTGGGGTGGTTTTCGCTCAAGGACCAGGTTGCACTTGGTGGGTGATGCAAAAGGATGGAGAGACCCGATGCATACCCCAAGGGGACCTTGTTCTAGGGTGAACTATATATGATACTGTGCCCGTAACTACATGTATGTATATAATTTAAAGGTTTCAATATGATGTAGCATGATGGCATGGAAAAATTCGGGGTGGATAATGTTGGGGGTTGAGTGTTTTTCTGTTACTGTGTCAATTGAAAGAATTTTTCCCATTATCATGCCAATGGAGCTGGCCGGGTTACACCCAGGGTCCCTGATGGGTCCAGACAAAGGTGTGGGTGGGGACGGCCCCCGGAGGGGCCTCTGAGGCTTCCGGGAGGGCACTCGCGTTTCCGGCGAGCTGGGAGGAGGACGCCTGGGATCGTTCAGCCACGCGGCCGAGCACAGCAGAGCCAGACCCTCTGCGATCACCTGCCCTGCATCTGCCCCGTTTCCAGCCTCCTGCCTCTGCGGACACAGCTGATCCCCCGGACACACACGGTGAGCGAGGAACCGCCGCCCTCGGTGAGGGTGAGCCCGTTCCCGCCCGAGACTGGCGTGGCCGCTGCTGCCCCTCCCCCCTCCCTCCTGTCTTCGTTCCCGTCTGCCCTCTGGCAAATCCGGGCTCTGGACTAAACACAGAGACAGCGTGCTTGCATCTAAAGGGACTGACACCGAGTTATCTATTTTGTTCTGTTAGCAATTTTAACTGTTATTGTTTTCTGTTTGTATAGTTAGATATATTAGTAAAAGAGCTGTTATTCCCACCCCCCTTATCTCTGCCTCAGAGTCCTTGATTCTAACAATCGTAATACTTGGGGGAGGGGAGTGGAACCAAAGTCTCTATTCCAAAAAGGGAAACTTCCGCCCCTACTGGCAGACACCTGTCCTTTCAAACCAGGACACTGTGTGGGACATGCGTGTGTTGATGTAATATGACACACATTAGCGTTCACAGCTCTGAATGCGTGTGTTGGTGTGGACAGGCTCTAGGTGCAAGCAGGTCTCGTGCTTGTGGGCATGTGTGTGTTGGGGGTTAGGTTTCTTTTCTTTTGTTCCTTCTTACCTCTAGAATTTTTCCTATGAGTTGCTAGAAGACACTGACTGCTGGTACTTATGGGTACTTAAGAAAACAGAGTTAGCTGGGCCCAGATAAAAAATATAATGCTGGAGACACCTGTTAACTCTGTCTCACTCTGCGGCTTCAGCTCGAAGCTGGTATTTTGCTTAAGGAAAAGAATTTGCCATAACCTACCCCGTAGTTTCTTCTTCTGTGAGGTGTGCCTCTGCTCGTAATAGCAGCCACCAACCTAAAACCTTACTAACACCTACCTCACTAAAGGAGGGACCTATCACCATCTACTCAGGTGCCTGGGAATCCTGAGCCCACCTCTGCCTGACCTGCTGGGAGCCGGGTCACTACTGCCCCACCCCCCGTCGCTTCTTCGGCACTGCTCTGGGTTTCTCTACGCTGTAGACCTGCACTGCCCTGCCCTGCTGAAACTTCCCGCAGTTCTAAATACTGCCACAAAGTTTTTGATACATCTTGTCCACCAGCCCGGAAACTTGCTCATTCCTGCTGTTCCAGCTTAGTGCCCTTCAAAGTCCTGCAGGGATCAACTGCCCCAAGGCTTTGTGACGCAAAGCCTCTCCTCCATCCTTCCCGTCTCAGTCGAAAAGGCTGTCATGGGATCCCTAGTTCTATTTATTATTAATTCCATAGTTGTTGTTATTTTGTTTGCCTTGTTATACATGATAGTAAGGAACTGTTATTCCTATCCTCATATCTTTACCTAAGAGCCCCTTGATTTCAAAATAATGAGAGGAATGACGGACTTGTCTTTACAAACAAGCTGTGGGTCTGCTGGTAGATAAGACTAGCACTGAGAGATTAAAAAAAACAGTGGGATGGATTGTTGTAATCCGATGCCAGAGGTATAAGGAAGGTCTTACCTGTTCCCTACTGCCCCTATCCTATTGGCAGACAGCCAAAAATCCCCTCGCTGACCCTTTCCTAGAAAAAGCCAAGACCTGAGATCTTCTTCCTCTCTTTTGCCCTGCTACCACCATGCAATAAAGAAAGGCAAGGAGCCACTCTTTTGAAACTCGTGCTTATCTCCATGCTAAGCCTAGCTCCTTCTTATGGATACATAGGAAGAAGTTACAGTTTGTAGCAGTTGGCGCTGAAGAACGTCTTGGGCTTAAATTAAGAACCCACAGGTAGCTGGAATCCCAGTTTCAGGATTTTCCGCTCGTTCGTTCGATCAACTACCTCCGTGCTTGGTAGCTGTGTTTATACAGCCCCAGGCAGGAGGACAGAGCCGGTAGCTTTACTTTAGCGCCAAAGTAAGTCGGCTCGAAGACAGGCAGCTTTCACAAACCACACAACGGCCAGGTCTGCAGGACAGGTAAAGTCCCTCGTGGGAGGCGGGAACCCCAGATTTTGCCCCTAGGAGCGGGGAGGGGGGTTCTCCACGCAGGCCGGTGGTAGCGCGGCGACAGGGCGGGCTAGCAGCCTGGGGTGCCTCAGCAGCGACTGCGATTCGAGCGGGGCGGCTCCTCCGCAGTCTGCGCGGAAACCGCAAAAATTAAACCTGCTCGGAGCGTAGCTGCTCACGGCTCAGTCATTGTGCAGTGCCTGGGAAGTCCCCCGAAAGCAGTGCAAGGCTGCAGGGTTCCCCCAGGCTTGGCACGGCCGGCGGGACGCGGGACGTGATAAAAACCCCCGTGTTCACTTTCTCCCGGAGTTTTGTTTTTTTTTAATTTCGGGTCAGAAAAGTGTCGTGTGTGTTTCTGTGGGGTGCATGGAAGTGAGAGGCAGTGTGCAGATCTCTTTAAGAACATCGGGATGGGCGCAGGGTTAACTGCATATCAAAAGAGTGTGTTTTCTCAAATTCAAGGAATTTTGCATGCTGAAAAAATTACAGTTTCTAAAAGACAGTTAAAGCATTTTGTCTTTTGGCTGTTTTCTGAAATTCCAGACTGCGAATTACAAAATATAAATTCAGTTTTATTTTGGGATAATGTGGGAAATTTATTAACATCTAAAGTAGAAAAAATTGACTCTAATGCTGCTCTGTTTCTTCCAATATTTTTACAAGTACGCAAATGCTTATTAGAAACCGAGAACAAATTCTTTAAACTACCCTCCCACCCCTCCAAAATCCCCTGTCCCTGAAAATAATGCAAAACGAGAAATACCTCAGGAAAATAGTTCCCCCCCCCCCATATACCCAAGTTCTGAGACTTTTGAACAGCCTGCTACAGACGTCTCTGTATTCCCGTCTCTTTCCCCCAGTTTACCTCAGGACCACTGCAATAATAGTTCGACAGGAAACTTTCCTTTGTCTCACAAGGGGGACCACATGGCTCATGGCGGCAACCATGTTTCGGCTTCTTCATCTCTTAACCCTTTCTTCTCCTCAATCCCCTTCCCTGCCCCCTTCCCTCCCCCCCCCCCCCCCCCCCCCCCAACCTGTTCCTGCTACCGTGTAACTCTACACCAACAGGTTTGCCTAGTCGCTTCTTCCCGGCTCAGGTTACAGTTTCTAATCCTTCTGATTACAGCGAGTGCCAGACAGATAGCCCAGAGGCTGCAGACAGTGAAGAAATAAAAGTTCAGTTATCAGCAGTGCCTCTGTCCCTTCGGAGGGAGAAACCACACTGTCTCCCATGCTGATAGATAAAGATACACCTAGCCCTACAGCTCAAAACTTGGAAAATTATGTACCCTCAGTTGCTCCTGTAGTTTATGTAGGTAGAAAAAATGGTAATAGAGTTTATCAACCTTTGTCTTACCAGGACAAAAAAGAAATTTGCAAAGTGCAGAGGGATTTTGGCCGTGAGAGTGAAATTTTTTAAGGGCATGATGAGAGCAATTTTACTTCAAATGAATTAGTTCCCCATGAATTGAAGGACCTTTTCAGGTGTCTGCTAACTCCCTCAGAATATGATTTATGGTTTAATATTTGGAAATGTTCTTTAATGGTTCTCTTAACAGAACTTCACCAAAGCCCTGACAATTCCAAAGATTCTGATGATAATAAAATTACTTTAGGTCATTTATGTGAAGGGAATTTCCATTGCCCTGAAAGACAAACTCGAGTGTTATCTAAATTTGTTTTAGATAAAATTTGCAATATAGCTGAAAAAGCTTTTAATCAAATACCAACTCTTGAAGTAACGGGTAGTTATATTCATGTTAAAATATATGTTTCTGAGAATTTTTTGCAGTTCGTAGATAGACTTCGCGCACAGGTTGAAAGACAAGTGCATGATCCAGCAACCCAGACAGAATTAATAAAGGAGATGGCACAGCGAAATGCCAATGAAGCGTGTCGCAGAGTTATTTTAAGCCTTCCTCTGTATCCAGAACCAACTTTAGCACTAATCATAGAAGCCTGCACCAGCAAAGCAGAACTGTTCAGTGCACCAGAAAGGAATCCAAGGCCAGCACCATCCAAGCCTGCAGCAGCTGAAGCACCGCAAGTGAGGAAGCACCCAGTGCCACCTGAACAGCTACAGAATGTCACCTGCTTCCAGTGTAAAAAGCAAGGACATTTTGCTAGGGAATGCCCTCTTAACCAGAAACAAAAGAATTTAAACAAACAAAAAAAAAGCGCGAGCTCGCTATTAATATTCCGCGCAAAAATATAAATACAGCGAGCACTACTTTGGCAAAAGCCTCTCTCTTAAAAAAAAGGGGGAGGATGGGATAAAAGGTGTGGGTATACAAAACAAATTAAATGTCAAATGTTCTATTAACCAGGTCTAGCAGCCTTGTGGCCGTGTCAGGCTGGAGACTACCAAAGGTTTTCATTTCAAGTCTACTGATTAGATAATTATTACAGTGGACTTGTCAAGCAGCTTATTAGACGTGACGATATTTCACATGGAAATGGAGAGTGAGTATTTTGTTGTTGGAGACACAGCACACACATCCTTAGAAATTGAAATAGCTCCTATGATTATGAAAGGAAAAATATCCTGCCTCATAATATTAGCACGCTGTTCTCAGCCACCATTCTACCTGGCAGAAGGGCATATTTTAGCCCAGGCCATTCCCATTTCAGCAGAGGTCACAGCAGATGGAAAATCACCTGAGGCCTACTGGATAGAAACGGTGGGTGAGGAAAAACCTTCTTTAGCATGCAACCTTCCACATAAATCAGATCATCTCCATGTGGAAGGTGTTCTTGATACAGGGGCAGATGTAACAATTATTCCGGAAAGAATATGGCCTTCCTACTGGGAACTGCAACCCGTGGGTGGAAAAATTCAAGGTATAGGAGGAATTAAAATGGCAAAAATATCAAAAAATATTGTGCAAATTGAAGGGCCGGACAGAAAACTGGCCAGTGTCCGTCTGTTTGTTATAGATTACAAGTGTCCCTTATGGGGTCGGGACTCCATGTCTCAGTGGGGTATTAAAATGATTATCCCTAAAACTCCTTGGGATTTTTAGAACTGGCCACTGTGGAGCGCCCTACTCAGAAATTAACATGGTTAAAGTGACAGCCCAATCTGGGTAGCACAGTGGTCAATGAAAAAAGAAAAACTTAAGGTGCTTGAGCAGCTAGTAGAGGAGCAATTGGCAAAGAACCACATTGAAGAAACAACAAGCCCGTGGAATTCCCTGGTCTTTGTAATAAAAAAACAGGGAAAGACAAATGGAGGTAATTACATGATCTCAGAGAAATAAACAAAGTAATTCAGGACATGGGGTCTCCTCAAACTGGGATGCCATCTCCAACAATGCTTCCCCGAGATTGGCAATTGGCTGTGATAGACATTAAAGACTGTTTTTTCCAAATCCCCCAACACTCTGAAGATGCCCCAAAGTTTGCCTTCTCAGTTCCCTCCATGAATCGAGAAGCCCCAATGAAGCGCTATCACTGGAAAGTGCTTCCACAAGGTATGAAGTGCAGCCCTTCCATCTGCCACTGGTATGTAGACTCATTACTGTCCCTGGTGCGTGCACAGAGAAGGGAAGCTATCATCTTACAGTATTTAGATGATGTTCTTGTGTGTGCTCCCAACAACTTAATACTCCAACACACACTTGACCTAGTGGTTAAAGTTTTAACCTCTGCTGGATTTCAATTGCAGGAAGACAAAGTTCAAAGGATGCCACCTTGGAAGTATCTGGGCTTGGAAATTACTGCACGGACTATTATTCCACAAAAATTAGAAATTAATTGTAATCCCAAAACCCTAGCAGATGTCCACTCCCTGTGTGGGTCTTTGAATTGGGTAAGGCCCTGGCTAGGCCTCACAAATGAGGACTTGCAACCCCTTTTCAATTTATTAAAGGGGGAAAGGGAGTTGGTTTCTCCCAGGGAACTGACCCCAGAGGCAAAAACTGCAATTGTAAAGGTACAGAAAGCATTGGCAGAGAGGCAGGCTCACCGTTATCAGCCTGAGTTGCCTTTCAAATTCATTGTTTTGGAGAAACTTCCACACCTGCATGGTCTAATATTCCAGTGGATTGAGGGGCAGAAAGATTCACTCTTAATCATAGAGTGGGTCTTCCTCTCCCACCAAAGATCCAAAACCATCACTCAGTCACAAGAGCTGATGGCTCAGCTGATTCTGAAGGCAAGGGTAAGACTGCGTGAGCTGGCTGGTTGTGACTTTGCATGCATTCACCTCCCGGTCAAAATTTCTGAGGAAGGAACGAACTATCCTGAGAGGTTAACCAAAGAAATGTTTGAGCATATGCTCCAGAGCAATGCCACCCTCCAAATATCTCTAGACAGCTACAGGGGACAGATATCGGTCCACGGCCCAGCTCATAAGTTGTTCAATGAGGAATTCCACCTCATTCCTTATGAAAATAGGAGCCAGAGCTCCCCGTGAAAGTCCGTCATGTGGATGCCCATGTTCCCAAGAGTCGGGCTAATGAAGAACACAGGCACAACAAGCAGGTAGATCAGGCCGCACAGATAGAGGTCTCAAAGATAGACTTTGATTTGGAACACAGGGGAGAACTGTTCCTGGCTCAATGGGCCCACGATACCTCAGGCCATCAGGGCAGAGATGCCACCTATAAGTGGGCACGAGACCGAGGGGTGGATCTAACCATGGACAGCATCTCTCAGGTTATTCATGACTGTAACACGTGCGCTGCCATCAAACAGGCCAAACGGGTGAAGCCCCTCTGGTATGGGGGGCGATGGTCCAAATATAAGTATAGAGAGGCCTGGCAGATTGACTATATCACACTGCCTCAGACCCGCCAGGGCAAGCGCTACGTGCTGACCATGGTGGAAGCCACCACCGGATGGTTGGAGACCTACGCTGTGCCCCACGCCACTACTCGAAACACCATCCTGGGCCTGGAAAAGCAAGTCCTCTGGAGGCATGGTACCCCTGAAAGAATTGAGTCAGACAATGGGACTCATTTCAAAAATGTCCTTATAAACACCTGGGCTAAAGAACATGGCATCGAGTGGGTGTACCATATTCCCTACCATGCACCAGCGGCTGGGAAAGTTGAACAGTGCAATGGCATGCTTAAAACCACCTTAAAGGCACTTGGTGGGGGGACTTTCAAGAACTGGGAGATCAATCTACCAAAGGCCACATGGTTAGTGAATACCCGAGGTTCCACTAACCGAGCAGGCCCTGCCCAGTCAGAGCCCTTGGGAGCAGCAGATGGAGATAAGGTTCCAGTGGTACACCTGAGAGGCATGTTAGGAAAAACTGTCTGGGTGAACTCTGCTTCCAGCAAAGACAATCCTGTTCGTGGGGTGGTTTTCGCTCAAGGACCAGGTTGCACTTGGTGGGTGATGCAAAAGGATGGAGAGACCCGATGCATACCCCAAGGGGACCTTGTTCTAGGGTGAACTATCTATGATACTGTGCCTGTAACTACATGTATGTATATAATTTAAAGGTTTCAATATGATGTAGCATGATGGCATGGAAAAAATTCGGGGTGGATAATGTTGGAGGTTGAGTGTTTTTCTGTTACTGTGTCAATTGAAAGAATTTTTCCCATTATCATGCCAATGGAGCTGGCCGGGCTACAACCAGGATATCTGATGAGTCCAGACAATAGGGGTGGGTGGGAACGGCTCCCAGAGGGGCCTCTGAGGCTTCCGGGAGGGCACTCGGGTTTCCCGCGAGCTCGGAGGAGGACGCTCGGATCTTCAGCTCATGCGGCCGGAGCACAGCAGAGCCAGACCCTCTGTGATCACCTGCCCTGCATCTGCCCCGTTCCAGCCTCCTGCCTCTGCGGACACAGCTGATCACCCAGACACACACGGTGAGCGAGGAGCCGCCGCTGCAGCCCGTTCCCACCGAGATCGGCATGGTCGTTGCCGCCCCTCCCCCCCCCCTCCTTCCTGCCTCCGTTCCCGCCTGCCCTTCAGCAGATCCGGGCTGTGGACTAAACACAGAAACAGCATGCTTGCATCTAAAGGGACTGACACTGAGTTATCTATTTAGTTCTGTTAGCAATATTAACTGTTATTGTTTTCTGTTTGTGCAGTTAGATATATTAGTAAAAGAGCTGTTATTCCCACCCCCTTATCTCTGCCTCAGAGTCCTTGATTCAAACAATTATAATACTTGGCGGGGGGGGTGGAGTGGAACCAAAGTCTCTATTCCAAAGGGAAACTTCTGCCCTTACTGGCAAACACCTGTCCTTTCAAACCAGGACAAAGGTTGACCAAAGAAATGTTTGAGCACTTGCTTTAGAGCAATGCCACCCTCCAAATATCTCTAGACATCTACAGGGGACAGATATCAGTCCACGGCCCAGCTCATAAGTCGTTCAATGAGGAATTCCACCTCATTCCTTATGAAAAGAGGAGTCAGAGACCACTCGAAGCTCTCACAGTGTTCACAGATGCATCAGGGGCCTCTCACAAGTTGGTGATGACTTGGAGAAACCCACAGACTCAGCATTGAGAAGCTGATGTTGAATTTGTGGAGGGCTCACCCCAAATAGCCAAGCTGACTGCAGTTGTGAGATCCTTTGAGAAGTTTTCAGAACCATTTCACTTGGTAACTGACTCAGCTTCTGTTGCAGGAGTAGTGTCTAGAGCGGAGCCGGCAGTTCTCACAGATATTGATAACGAGCATCTCTTCAGGCTGCTCTCAAAACTAATCTATTTGGTTTCACACAGAGAGTATTCCTTCTATGTGATGCATGTAAGGTCACATACAGAGCTGCCAGGAGAAATCGCAGAAGGGAATCGAATGGCAGAATCCCTTGCAGCCCCAGCTGAGAAAGCACGCCCCCCTGACATCTTCCAACAGGCAAAGCTGAGCCACCAGCAATACCACCAAAATGCTCCAGGTGTGGTTCGTCAGTTCCAGCTAACACAGAGTCAGGCTCAAGCCATTGTGGCCACCTGTCCCAGCTGCCAGCTCCAGGCCATGCCATCACTGGGTATGGGGGTTAATCCCCGAGGCCTTGGCAGCTGTGAAGTGTGGCAGACAGACATCACACACATTCCCAGTTTTGGTCGCCTCAAATATGTCCATGTAAGCATTGACACATATTCAGGTGCAGTTTATGCCTCTGCCCATGCAGGAGAAAAGGCTGTACATGCCAAACAACACCTAGTGCAATTCTTTTCAGTACTGGCGATCCCTAGGAAAATAAAAACACATAATGACCCAGCGTACACATCCAATATGTTCCTGGAATTTGTCCAGCAGTGGGGAGTGGAACATAAAACTGGCATCCTCCACGCCCCCACAGGCCAAGGTGTGGTTGAGCGTGCCCATCAGACACTCAAGCAGGTCCTGGTTAGACAGAGCAGTTCAACTGTGTGGATGTCTCCACAGCAAAACCTCTGTAAAGCCCTGTTCACTGTCAATTTCTTAAATTGTTCATTTGAAAACATGAGTCCTCCTGTGGTACATCACTTTAACAGCAGTAAATAGTTCAAATTGTCTCAGCATCCACCAGTTTTGATTAGGGACCCAGAAACATGAGAAACCAAAGGTCCCTATGATCTTGTTATCTGGGGGTGTGGTTATGCTTCTATATCCACTCCTTCAGGCCCTTGGTGTATTCCCCAGAAGTGGGTTAAACCTTTTGTTACAAAAAATCCAGCTCCAGCAGAAGGGGATGAGAAGCAAGTAGCCATTGCTTCAAAAAGAAGACGCCGCCGAAAAGAGGAGAAAATAGTCTTCATAGAGGACTACATTCCGGCAGCCAGAGACTTTTAACATGTTTTAAAATGTTTGTTTTTCCTTTTAGCGAAAACCTATCCTGCACTCAACCCCGTGATGAACCCCATCCAAGTTATCTTCTTGTTAACACTGAACAGTTTGGCAGCTGCGTGGATCGTCCCTCAGCCATGTCAAAACATCTGGGTAACCCTGGCACAGACACTCCAACAGGAAAACATATGTCTGTCCACTGCAGGAGCAAATGACCCTATGCCCACCTGCCTGGTAGGAGTCCTATTGAAAGCTGGAGAATATTCAGCCAGCTTTGAAATAGAGAAGCCAAATGAACTTCCCAAATCACACACCATTTAATTTTACAAAAATCCTAGGCAGCAAGCTGCAATGAGCAAAAACCCCATGGAGGAGTTGCTTCCAACGTTGCCCAAAGCAGCTCAGGAACTCCAAGAATTAGAGTTATTGGGTTCCTACCCAGCACAATACTGCATTCATTTTAGTGTCATCCCAAAACCTACTAACACTAAAAAGTTCTACCTCATACGACAATTTTGTAAAGAATTCCTGGCCAAAGGTGGTATAATATTCTAAACTATATTGCAGCTGACACCCCAACTTATTCAAGTCCCAAGAGTCTCCCAAGGGGATTGTTTTTGATTTTTGGAGATTGGGCATGGGCAGAGATTCCTTCTCAGATACTAGGAGGGCCATGTACCTTTGGGTGGTTGTCCCTGTTGGCACCCAACAAAACCTTAATTCGTGATTGGACTCACAAAAATAAATCAGCTGATAAAATACAAAAAAGAAGTGCTGACAATCTGGACCCAAACAAACTGTAATTCTGAAATTTTCCATTGGGCCAAATCAAAAAGAATAGCTGTGTCCGTTTCTTCTGTGGGTTGCAGCAGCCAAAGCTCTAGGTGAATTAGGCCACCTAGAGTGTTGGGTTGTAAAACAGGCAAATTAAACATCAATTGCCATCAGCTCCCTCCTAGCAGATGAGGAAGTTACCAGGCAGGCCACACTCGAAAATCATGCTGCTATAGATTTTCTCTTGCATAGACAGGAGTGCCACGAATTTGAAGGACTTTGCTGCATGAATCTGACCTCAAAAGCTCCTAATGTCCACGCTGCCCTCCAAAACATAAATAGCCTGATCGGACAAGTGAAGCAAGAATCAGGAGATTGGTTCAATGAACTGTTCAAAGGCTGGGGACTCACAGGGTGGTGGACTTCCATAGTTAAAACAATTTTGTTATTCTTTATTATTCTTTTCCTTATAGTTGTAGTGTTCGGGATCCTTCATAGCTTAATTTTCAAAGCTATTAATGGTCTAATTTCTTCTAACTCCGTAGTCAACTACATAGAGTTGACAAACAAAAAAGTCTAATTTTCCTGCAAGCTGCAAGTGGTGGACAAATTCATATTCTGAATCAAAATGAACCTGATGCTTTCCTTTAGCTTTGTTTAAACAAAAAATGGAGAGATGTTATATTTCATATACTTGGTTTGTGTAGCACTGCGAATGGTATCTCCCGGACTTCCCCTATACCCTGTCTTGTGGTTCAGTCCTTTCCCCTCCCCTTTCCCCTTCGCCCTAAGCTGACTGGCTGAGGTCTGGTTTCACTCCGCCCCTGGTGGGGGGTTTAAACATCACAGCCAGGCATTCCTACTTCCTCTTTCTCTCTGGAAGTGATTTGGAATAAAGCTGAGAAACCCCTTCAGGGGAAGGAGCCTCTTTTGTTCTTTTATCTCGTTCCTGCAGGGCTCTGGGCTTCCTTCTAATACTGAGCTAGCCAGAGGGAAGCTCAATAGTTTTTGCATTTCCCCTCTCCTTTCCCTCCACCCTGAGCTGATTGGCTGAGGTCTGGGTTCCCTCCGCCCTCATCTGATGGTTTGAAAAAGCCCAAGCAGCCAATGCAGCTTCCTCTTCTCCCCCTGGAAGCCTTCGAGAAATAAAGCTTGGAACACCTCCAGGGAAAGGAGCCTCTTTTGGTCTTTTATCTCATTCCTGCAGGGCTCTGGGCTTCCTCCTAGTACTGAGCTAGCCAGGAGGAGTCCAGATAGTTGCTGCAATGTGCTTTGTAATAAATACCCTTTTTTAGCAACTATTAGCTGCTTCGCTTATTTAAGATAACCCAATGAAGTAGGAGCCAAGAGCTCCGGAGTTGGTGCCATAGAGTATCGGAGGTCAAGAACCTCACACACCACTTCCCTGGCGAATGCCTGACCACCTTTTCAGTGAAAAAGTTTCTCTAATATTCAATTTCAACCTTCCCTGGTGCACCTGGAGGCCATTTCCTCTTGTCCTGTCACTTGTTACTTAGGAGAAGGGACCACCTCCCACCTTGCTACAACCTCCTTTCAGGTGGTTGTAGAGCACAAAAAGGTCTCCCCTGAGCCTCCTTTTCTCCAGGCTAAACACCCCCAGCTCCCTCAGCTGCTTCTCATAAGACACAATCCTCCTTCACAATACACATCTTGCCCTTATTCATAGCTTATTATGGGCCACTGACCAAGATGAGATGCCAGGTAAACAACCTCTGAGCAGTGCTTAAAGATGAAAGCAGCTGAGATAGGACACTGCTGGAAAGCACATTTTCCACTTACTGAAACAAATCTGCTTAATTGTAACCTGAGGCTGATTTAAACTAGACTAACCCTGTCCACACTCCCAAGAGGGCACAAGCCATCATTACAAATCCACAACATCATGGCCTAAAGGGGCTACAACAGCTGACTTTCCCAGGCCTCCCCACTCCCCACTCTAGAAGTGTTCTTTTTTTTTTCCTGTTCTGCAGAGCTCACACTCCAAACACTCAGGCCCTTAACAGATGTAGCAAGTTGACCTTGGCCAGGTGCCTACTAAGCTGCTCTATCACTCCCTTTCTTAATGGGACAGGGAGAAAATAAGATAGAGAGCAACCAGTGAGTGAGATAAGACAGTTTTATTACAGTGAGAGTAAAGAAATAAGTGAGAGTCTACACATGCAGAAACTAAAGGAAAGAAAAGTCAGTCTGATTCCCATCAGCAGTGATGTTCAGACACTTTCTGGGAGGCAGGGCTGCAGCACATGTAATGGGTTTTCTGGAAGGCAAACTTTGAAGACTCATGAATGTCCCTCTTTCCTCTTCTCTCCCTTAGCTTTATATACCTGAGTTGATGTCATATGGTATTGATGCCTTAGGATTTTAGCTTTCGATTTTTCATATATTTGTAATCCTGCAATTCTCTAGTGTATAACTCTCAACTCCAAATAGAGTGTTAGCTACTGTTTTCCCATTTTAGTCAGACAAAACAGATCCTCTCTAGGCCTGAGAATCAAGGACACCTTACTGTCTCAGGCCTCAAGAAATGTAAACAAAAGTGCATTGAGGGGAGAGAAAATTTGGGGCAAATTACTTCATTACTGGAAGCTGGAATTGAAAGATTAACCCCCAATATGCAAATGAACCAAACTTATAAAAGTATTAAAACCTGTGACCTGTCATCCATTTTTTTGGGTGTACCCCCTAGGTGGGCTTCACCTGCCCAAAATGTACCTGAAGGCCCTTGAGGAAAGAGAACTGCTTTTTATTCCTAGAATTTTGTCTGGCCTCTGTTTTTAGGTAGTCCCAAAAGGCATCAGTATGGAATATCACTTTGGCTAATTTGGGTCAGCTGGCCTGATTGTGTCCCCTCCCAGGATCTTGTCCACTCTCATCCCTTTCATAGGGGGAAGGAATATCAGAGGGACAGCACTGCTCAGCAGTAGCCAAAATACTGGTCTGTTATCAACACCCTTCCAGCTACTAATGCAAAACACAGCACTGTGAGGGCTGTGAACTTTACCTCAGACCCAGTACAACAGAGCAGCTTGTTAGCCTGTAACTGTGAGAGAATGCTTCTAGCTGCTTGTAACACAGCAGGTTTGAACTGGGAGGCAAGATGCTCCTGTGAAGGAAATTGACTGGGAACAGAGTGAATAGCCTCAAGAGCAGTCCTGATCACAGGTAACTGCAAGTACAAAAGCTCACCAAGGATTAAGGACCAAGCTCCAGTGTACCAGGTGAAGTTGAATACACCACACGAAGTAGAGCAACTTTTAACTTCCCTACATCCCAGCTAGGTCTAACACTGGGACCTCATGCCTCACATGGCATGCAGAAGTTGGGAAACAAAAGCAATGTTCTGGTATATAACCTCCCTCCCACTAACAGTTGGTGACAGTTGACTGACAAAATTAGAATCAACTACAGTTGTCCCAAGACACAAGGACCTCAGTTCTGAGAGAACCCATCTTCTAAAAGCCAGGCCCCAGGACAGGTTAGCCAGCAATTCTAAGAAATACTCTGTAACAGTATCAGGCTGTTAGAAATTCCTGTGAGGTTCAACTAGTTACCACCCATGACAAGACAACAAACTGTTTCCCCAGCTGAATGCCTTTCTCAGAGATCAGGTGCCTGGCAAAAAGTATGAAAACTGCAAGAGCAACCCTCAGCTCTGTCACAATGGGAACTGTGGTCATAGCTCCAGAAACTAACTGCTACATCTCCTCATTCATGTAAGGGGAGTTTGATCCATCTGGGGAGTTAAGATGCCCCAAATTTTTCAGAGTTCCTTTAAGCAAGCACATGTCACAGGGAGTCTTCCACAGTCTTAAAGGTGAAAGCAGCTAGCCAGAAGGCAATCAGAATACACAAGCCTTTTTACATAGGAACTTTTATTCTCATTGAGATCTGTACATTCAAGTTGCACATACTTGTAAATCTTTGATGGAACTGGAGCACTGGATCACAAGAGTCTGGTCTGTTCGAAGAGTTTTAAGTTTATGCCTCAAAAGTAGCCAGGAAACTTGTGACAATTTCCTTCAACTTAGCTTCCGTCTGGTCAGAGATCTTCCCTTCAGTCCTGTTGAAAGAGTTTAGTTAAACTTCTGACACAGAAATAGATGGTCAATCCCTAAGACAAAGGCTTCACAGCAAATCTTCCCATTCCTAAAAAAATTAGTAGATGAATTAAAACATTTTTGTTTGATGCATGAATTTGTGCTACTAACAAGACACCCTTTTTTCCATTTTAAGCATCAACTGGATTTCCTAAGAACCAAAGTCATGAAGCTGAGCTCTGGAAAGCTGGAAGACTGATTTAATTTCCAGTTCTGGTACAGGTAGCTTAAGGCCTGATGTTCTGGGATACACTAAATTAACAGTTCAGTGACCATTATCTGCACTCCAGCCATCAAATCAATACCCTTGGGATCAAGCAGGATAAATCATCATACCTGATTGTGGAGAGAAGGGCCTGGTGCTGGCTGAGTACATGAGCTAGGAAAGCACTCTCAAATTTAGTAATTTTGCTAGGCTCCAGCTTGTCCAAGTGACCTTTTACACCAGCATAGATGACTGCAACCTGCTCCTCGATAGCCATGGGAACTGCAGAAAAAGAGAGCACTCACACCATCAGTAACTCACATCAGGACGCATCAGTACTATGCAGTCCTTTCTTTGAAGATCAACTGCACATATACAACACAATTCAAGCAAGTCTGCATTTACCATGTGCACAGAATGGACATGGTAAATTCTGCAACCAAGACCAGTCTTGTTAGCACAAGAGACCAATGTGAAATGCAGACTTTAAGTTCAAGACACTCACCATACTGTCCTTGTTTGAGAAGCTCTGTCAGACGTACACCACGGTTCAGCAGCTGTTGTGTAGCAGCATCCAGATCAGAGCCAAACTGGGCAAATGCAGCTACTTCACGATATTGAGCCAATTCCAGCTTCATGGTACCTGCCACCTACAACACAAGATACAGATCATACTGAGTTTGATGACCTTTTAAACATATTTCAGAGTTTGCAGGCTGTTATCTTCAGATGACAATTCTCAAAAGTCAGCTTTGCTTTCCATACCAGAAAAGTGAATCCCAAGATTCTGACAGATGATTTACACTTCTAAACATCCCACCTTTTAGTATAAGCATGCCTCCCTGTCTTGGGGTGACTGTATGATGCTTGTATCCCCAAATCATCTGTTGGTGGTGAATATTAAATTCTGCAGCTTTAAGACTGGTTCCAGGAGTGAAGCAGGGAGAGAAAGAGGTGCAGAGTTGTTATCAGAGACTGCATTTGCTCCCCCACATTCTTCACACAGACTGTGTTGTCTGCAGTAAACAGCAGAAGAAGGCTGCTTTTTGCTTTTAGTTAGTTTTTCTGGCTAACTGAGGCAAAGGAGTTCCCCTGGACTGTTATTTTCCTTTTTTCCTGGAATTGTTTGAACCTGCTCTGGACCAAAAACCCAGAAAAGCACTGGGAGCTCACACCTGTGGCCCACCAGGCCTGGTCTGGGCCGCAGCATTTCCCAGCGCTGGAGGGACTGAGAACAGACTGAGAGAGTCAGGCTGTGACCCACAGAAGGGATTCTTCTGAGTTTGTCAACTCCTTCAGAATGGCAAGAGGTTTTGCTGTTTGGTATTGTTCAATTTTGTGCTGGGAAGTGCTTTGTCAGTTAAATAAACAGGTTTTTTTTTCCCCCACTTCTCTCTGAGGGAATATTTTTTCCCCAAACCAGTTGAGGGCCCCCATTCAGAGGTTTCCTCCTAAATTTGCCCTAAACCAGGACACTCCCTAAAACAGTGACCATTGATATTAAACCTCTAATTCCATATATGGACTAAAAGCACAGGGTTAAGAGAGCATTCTCTATTTCTAGTGAGATCAGTACCCAGCTCACCATACTGAAACATAATCCTACATCTTTATGCAGATACTATTTTCTCCCCCACCTCACTCAACAAGTAATGGAAGTATCAAAGCGATCCCTAAAGTTTATTCTTTTATAGTTTCATAACACTGAGGAATTCAAAGCTTTATTCCCTCTCTATTCACAGCTCTTTAGAGTGAAATGGGTTGGAAGCCCTACACACTACTCATCTCTAGCAAGAGGAGCAGCAGTTTCATGCTTACCTGCTTCATAGCCCTGGTCTGAGCAGCAGAACCTACACGGGACACAGACAGACCAACATTGATGGCTGGACGGATACCTTTGTAGAACAACTCAGTTTCCAAGAAAATCTGTAAGAGAGAATTGGTTTATTATCTTGGTCAGAAGCTTGGAAACCTCCTCAGAGGCCAGACAGTAAGTAACACAGATGTACACTGGGATGTGAAGAAGTCCTACCTGTCCATCAGTGATGGAGATGACATTGGTTGGAATGTAAGCAGACACATCCCCAGCCTGAGTCTCGATGACAGGCAAGGCGGTCAGAGAGCCGCCCCCGAAGGAGTCATTCATTTTGGCTGCTCTCTCCAGCAGGCGGGAGTGCAGGTAGAACACATCACCCGGGTAAGCCTCTCGGCCAGGGGGGCGGCGCAGCAGCAGAGACATCTGACGATAGGCAACAGCCTGCATGGTAAAAAGCAAGCTTTCTGACCTCAGAAGCTCATTTAACATTTTGGATTTCTAAACCTGAGGTGATCTTACAGCTACAAACACCGTGTTAGACTATGAGGCCTATAAACAATGTTTCCTGACCTGCTTGGACAAGTCATCATAGATGATTAACGCGTGTTTTCCATTGTCTCTGAAATATTCACCCATGGAGCAGCCAGAATAGGGAGCCAGATACTGAAGGGGTGCTGCATCAGATGCTGTGGCAGACACCACAATAGTGTACTTCATAGCATCTGGAAAGAATTGGAGAAACACATCACTGAGCATATTACCTCACCATGCCTGTTACAGCAAATACAACAAACATGTGAAGTAATAAGTTACTAAAGCAAGCTTGGGCAGCATCACTACATTGTTACAGGAAAGTCCACTACTAGATTAACATGTCTGTTAGATCAACTAACTCAAGTTCCAAGAGCAAGTTCACAGCCACCTAACACTTGCAGGCTTCTTTCTCATTTAAAATTAAGTTTAAACTTTAACCAAGACATACTTTTGTTCTAGAAGTAATTCAGCCTGAAAGTCCATGGTTTCCTGGCTGCTGCAAGGCAACACTTTCATTTGTTTCAAAGTTCCAAAGAAATTACTGTCCTAAAATGTGGGTTTTTTTCCTGCTAGTTATGACTCTGCTTGATCAGCAGACAAGAGGTAAGGTACCTGATCTCTATCAATCTCTGTTACATTGCAGCCTTGGTCAATTGTTATTGAAAAGATGCTATCATTTAATCCCTTATGCTTCGGCAGTCAAATCTTTCCACTTAAATTTTAACTGTCATTCACACATACATGCATATAAAACACATCACGTCCATATAAATACTTGTAGGCCATAGCTTGTCACCAGGCCTGCCAAGAGAAACCTCTCAACTCTGCTAGGAAAAATAAAGCTGACTTTTCCAGAAGAAAATCAGCAGTTTTGGGACCTCAAAATGAGTCTTCTAATGCAATGTAGCAAAAATAAGGGGTTGTTTTCCCCCCAGATATCTAGAAAAATTTTTTGTCCACAAAAGTAGTTCATTCATTTAATGAAAAAAGGAATTCTGTCTATACTTGCAGCTAGGAGAGGCCACAGCAGTATTCAGCATTACAATGAGAACAGATGTCACTAGTTACCAGGCTCAACCATCTTAAAAAATCTGTACCTGCATCAGTGAGCCTCTTCACCAACTGAGCAACAGTAGATCTCTTCTGGCCAATTGCAACATAGATACAATATAGCTTCTTCTTCTCATCTGTCCCATCATTAAAACGTTTCTGGTTGATTATTGTATCAATTGCAATTGAAGTTTTCCTGGTTAACACAGAGGTTGATAAGTTAAGCTGCCTGCAGTTCTCCCAACCTCTACACAGTTTTGTGTTCAGTTCTGTACATTTTTGGCTTGGGCATTTAACTTACCCAGTCTGCCTGTCACCAATTATGAGTTCACGCTGGCCACGACCAATTGGCACCAAGCTGTCTACAGCCTTAATCCCAGTCTGCATAGGTTCACGCACAGAGATTCTAGGAATGATCCCAGGGGCCTTTAAGCCAACTCTCCTACGTGTCTTAGATGCAATAGAACCCTTAAAAAGAGGAAAGAAACTGTTGCCGTCTGTATCACACACATACAAGCAGAGGTAGTAAGCACCTAGTTACACTTACCTTCCCATCAATTGGATTACCCAGGGCATCTACAACACGGCCCAGCAGCTCTTCCCCAACTGGAACATCCACAATGGCACCAGTCCTCTTCACAACATCCCCCTCCTTGATCAGTCTGTCATTACCAAACACAACAACACCAACGTTGTCGGGCTCCAAATTCAAGGACATACCCTAGGACAAAGGTCACATTATTCTGAGAAAACCCATACCAACATCTACAAAAACTGTCACAGTTTAATACCAATGTGATCATTCTACAGTGTAGAGTATGCCACATAATCTACCTCAATCTTATTTGTAATGTTCTGCTTTTATGAACAATGCACCTATTTCCATATTGGTTAGAGAACCTGCTTGCCTAAGCCTTCAATTTATGACATAATTATACTGCAGCAGTCTAGCATTGTCATTTATCTCACTAAAAAGAACAGAAAGGATAAGCAGGATTCAAATACAACATTTATCTCTTGCCTAAGTACTGTATGAGGGAAAAACACTATCTTATTCTCTGGCCAAGGTGAGTTAGGTTATTAAAAATATTGGAAGAGCTGTTGCAGTACTCTCAGAACAGTCAGACAGCTTTTTTATTCTAATGTAGAATGAGGCTGTTATTCAACGGTAAACAAAAAAGGCAGCATGAAACCCAAGACAACACAATCCAATAGCACATTAGTTCTTTTACTTCCTAGATGATGACACACAAAATTCAAATGTTAGCCAAGAACCAGACACTGAAAGCCAAGTGTCATGAATTCAAAGAATATTTGCTTTTTGTAGTATTATATTAACTAGCTACTACTTATTAAAGTTGAAATTAAGTTTGCAAGAGGTTCATACAGGTACCTCCAAGAACAGCCTCATTCTCCTTTAAAAGTCTTTATTTTTTAAAATATAGATTCCTAGGCTAAAGAAAGTGCTTTAGTGAAAGCTTACCTTCAGTCCAGAAGAGAATTCAACCATTTCTTCTGCTTGGACATTTCTTAGGCCATACACACGGGCAATACCATCACCAATTGAGAGCACACGGCCAGTCTCCTCAAGTTCAGCAGAGGTGTCAGCTCCCAAAATACGTTCCTCAAGAATAGAGGATACCTCAGCAGTACCTGGCACATTAAGGCAAGATATGAATACAGTAAGCTTGTCTTGAATTCACAGGCCAAGGTGCCCTCTCTGGTATCCCATGAGGTCTAACAAGCAACATGCTAGATGCATAAGATAAATAACAGCTTCTGTATTCCCAGCTAAGAAAAGCAGCTTCAATGCATGATTACAAGACAGCTTCAATTAAAACATTGATGACTGTTTAGTTACCAGTTTCCTTCATTATGTCTTACACTATTAACAATTTCTCCCTCTAGAAAGAAATTAGATCAAATTAGGCTAAGAAGAGACATTTTCACTCCACTTGCAGAGAGGTTACTTAAACTGGAGGCATCAAAACACCCTGTGATTTGTAATCCAAGATCGAAACATATTTAAAGGAACTTGATACATTTAAGAAGTTGTTCAATATAAGCTGCAAAAATGTATTCTTCATACTCCTCAAATTTGTTTGGCAGTGTGCCTCCAACAACCCTTTATTTTCCCAGCCAGGAAATAGTAAATAAAAAAATTGTGAAATTTTTATTTCCTAATACATTTAATAACCCCAAGCCACTTTAAAAATTGCATATGAGCCACTATCAAAAACATAGCTATGCAGGGCGACTGCTTTCTCTAAACACCAAAATGCTGGCAGCAAAAAGGTATGCTCAAGGACAAAACTGGCAGGCCTGGGAGTCATCTGTTCCTTCATAGTGCTACAAGACAGAAAACTAGAATTTGAGGCTTTTTTTTCCCCAAATAATTCTGCAAGAGTTCTGAATATCAGAATAAGATAATCCTGAATTAAAGCCTCACAAAGTGGGTAAACTGCATAAACTGACATGTCACATTCCTTGGTTTGGGCATAATCCAAATAATTATTAAAGTGAAGTCTGCTGGATGTGACTGCAAAAGTTCAGTTAAATACTGTCAGTACATAAATGTCCTCAAGCATTCTGTCGACTGATACACACATCATATTCAAATTCCCTTTTGTCTGATAGAGCAAGTTCTTAAACCACACTGTTATATGAAGACGTTCCTCAGACTCACCAGTTTTCTGAAAGCATGTTTTGGAGGCATGGAGGTTTCTTGTAGCAACAAACGCTGCACCCAGGGTGTTTCTGGAAATCTAAAACAAGTAATTTTTCAGTAACAGTGAAATTTCCTCATTCATTAAAAAAAAAAAAAAAAAAAAAAAAAAAAAAGTTGAGAGATAATAGTGACATTTTTGATCATGAACTTATAAATTTAATGTGTCTCAGTTTTGAGTTTAGCTCCACAGCACTCCAATCACGGGTTTTAGTTATGGAACCAAGTCCAGCACTACTAAGCAAGGACAACTGCCAAAAGAGATTGCTCTAAATTATTAGCTGCATTTTTCTGCATTGCACTGCTGTCACCACCACAGTACCACAGCAGATCCCAAAGCAACACCTCCTCTCGCTTGCCACCTTTGTGCTGAACATCAAATGCTTGGGGCTGAAAGAAATCACAACTCTCACAGTTCTCGACAAGGGAGAAATAAGTGTGTCTTCTAAGGGTTGGCCTTCTTAAAAAAAAAAAAAAAATCTACAAAATTTCTGGTATGGCTAAAATATATACGAGAGCAAGAACAAAGACCAAAAAAATAAAACTGTGATAATGAATGCAATAAAATGTTATAATCCTATGTCCTAAGTAAAGCTCCCAGTGCAGATCCAGGCCTCGTTAATGGTATTTCTCTGAACGACTGGGCAGGCCTCTCCTCCCTTCACCTTTACAAGGGACACCAGAGGGAACAGGTCGGGACAGATCTTTACACCATCGCTCCCCCCACCAACACGGGGAGGAGGGGGAACCACCTAGCAAAGCTTTGCAGCGCAAATTCCTCACTTTGATTGGGATCTGGCAGCTTTCAGACATTAACCTGAACGCAAACAGCGTCAAGCGACATCACCGAGGAAGGACAGGCCGTTCTCTAGACCCTCCCCCACCTCCCAAGGGAGGGCATCCTCGCTCTCTTAGTAGTAGGTCTGGCCCCGCTGAGACCTAGCGCTAAGGCGAGGCCCCCATCCCAAACTCCCGAGAGCGGGAGGCCACAGTCTCTCAATGTCACCGCGGCCCCCAAGATGGCGGCGGCCGCTTCCCACCTACCACCTCCGCTCACTGCAGGGAGTGGAGAGCGCACTCACCAAGCCTCCCTGCCGAGGCAGGGAGCGGGCGAGGGAGGCAGCCACGCGAGCGGAGAACATGACGACAGCGACGACTCCTTTAAGGAAGCCTGAAGCAGAGAGAAAACAAGCGACAACCACACACTATCTCCCCAAAATGGCAGCAGCTCACTCCGCCTCTTATTACGACGAGGCCGCGCCCAGGAAGCAGGTCCGGGAGGGGCGAGGCCGGGAATTGCTTCCTCCGCTAGTCTTCTCAAGTGTCCTGGCACCTTGCATCTCTCGCGTCTCTGAGCGATGGGGAAACAGATGCATACTTTTATATATAAAGTGCCCTTGAGATGTTCCTCGGTGGGCGGAAAAGACGGAGTGGCGCCGGGGCAAGACAAGACAAGGGACATGAGAACCTGAGAAAGGTGGGAGCCGTTGTGAGGTGCACGAAGTTGGGATGTGTGGATTATGGGACAGAAACATGAGCATAGGGTAGAAATGTGAGGGGCTGGGAGGCAGAGGGTGGTGGTGTGGGGCAGGGGGTAGTTGGGGGAATGACCTCAACACCAATTTCTGGGAGCTGTGGGTGCTTGCACTCCTGACCGCCCCTGTCTCAATGTAGCAGCTGGGTAGTAGAAGAAGTATGGTAGAGAATTGCTGGCATCTCGCCTGTGCTCTGGAAATGGTTAAAAGGAATGTCATGTGCGGCGTATTGTTGGTTTTCTTACTGTTGTATGGAAAATCATGCTAAGAAAAGCCAGTGTCTATAAAAGAGATGGGGGAGTCCTGCAACTTTATTCAAATAAATTGAGAGAGTCCACTGAGGCACACGCCTACGGGGTTTTCAGACGCAGCCTCCTTTTATCCTAAACTCCCGGCCGTATGTTGCTCTCTTCCTTGCCCCACAGGCTGAGGTACTAGGAAGGTAAAGTCTTCCTGAAGTGCCTACCACATGCTCCCCCTTGAACCTACTGTTTTACCCCAAAGTTCAAAAACTCGGGCTTGTGCAGACCCACTTGTCTGTTTCAGGAGCCAAGCTGTCTGGGTTCTGTAACAAACCTGGTGCTTGAAGTTAATAGAGACATTAAGACCCATTTCAAAGATGTTAACACCCATACCCTCGCCCATATAATTGTTTGTAAAGACATTAGCACACATCTTTCGTATCACTGTTGCTACAGAGAATCTTCAATTTAGTCTGCTGACAAGTGAAACATGAAAGCTGGCCTTACCAGTGCCGTCAGAAGTGATGGTGACAGGACAGCAGCATCAGAAGCTGAGGAAGACCTCATCGCAAGAGGCTCACCTGCTTTAAGTACATGGGGATCTTCATTCTCATGAGCTGTCTGCCAAGGTCTAACCTGGTGGGAACAGCACTTAGCAACAAGACCTATATGTGAGACACAGGATTTAGTCTGCCAGGGAAAAAGTACCAAAACTCAGGCACAGTGTGATGGTGTCCCCTTGGTAATCCAGAGAAGTTGTTAAAGACAGATCCCAGTAGACATTTCTGGAAATTGAAATCGTCAAGTGAAAAGTCCTCAACCATTTTTGCATGTGTTCCAACATGATGCTTCCGCAATGTTTCTCATGCTGATTATTTCAGTAATCATTTCAAATTGCGTGTAACTGCCTGAAATAAACAGTGATTTAAATAACCCATCTAAGACTCATGCATTTGTAATTTATTGCTAAAGAAAGGTGGTTCTTTGATAATTGTTTAAAAGATTTGACTCAGAAGATGCATTTTAATGACCTATTTTTTAACGAGGAGGACAACTTTTATATGAATTCCTATAGGCAGCAATATACAAGCTATTAATATTTAAATTTTTACTCTTTAACTTAAAAATATGATTTAAGCCTATTTGATGAAGGGTTTTATACACCTTTTTTTGTAATTTGCCTTATGATATGCATAAAACATACAATTCCATCAAAAATGAAATCCTGATGTGACAGGACCTTTCACCCCTGAGACTTATCTACCTCCCCATGGCTAAACTAGGCCAGAATGGTTTGTCATGTGATGAATTATCTCAGCTGAAAACACCCTTAGCCAGCAATAAACATCCTGCCTTGAATGCATGAAAAAGGAGAAGCAAAAAATTCTGACAAACACAAGCACTTTTACAAACTATAAAAGACCACTATGATTTTTCATAAAATCAGAAATCTCTTATACACTGTCTGAGTGGGTGGAGAGTTCTCCTTGATGCTGAGATGTTGGTATCAAGTTACTTCCCTGGAGATTAGGAGACTTCTGCACACTACTGTCATGTGTTGGTGACATTGGCTCCTAATCTATAGTATTTCTTTGCTAGCTGTAACATAGGTACATAGGTTTATTATCATGCACTGTCTTATGAATCTACTAGTGTTTCTTTTGATTATCCTGTGTAGTAAGCCTGTTAAAGTCTTACGTCTGGTTTCTTTCCTTGTGTCTATTAAATAAACAATTAATGTTGTGATAGACCTAACCAGTCATTATTAAGAACTTGTGAACGAGAGTGGGCTTTGGGGTGCTGGCCCCCTCAGTAAAGCTGCTGTCTACTGCCAGAAACCTGGGCAAAGGCAGGGACTTGTCTAAGCTCTCTCGTCTCATTCTTAACACCTGTCAGATAATTTTACTAATTCAAGACTATTTCTTTAAAACTATTATGTGTAGGGGAAAAGCAAATTATTTCAGAATATTTGTAGCATTTAAAGCTACTTTGGTAAAACCATTAACTGCATCCAGTGAGTTGAACTGGGTTTTCTTTATTTTTATTATTAATATTATTATTTTGTGTTATTATATATGTGTTTGAAGAGTTCAAAGCTAGGAAACTGGGTTCTGCTGGGCTGGGTCATAGAAATATTTGGGGTGGAAAATACCTCTAAGATTCAGTCCAACTGCTAACCCAGCACTGCCCTGTTCACCACTAAATCACATCCCCAAGTGCCACATCCACATGTCTCTTAAATCCTTCCAGGGATGATGACTCCACCACTGCCCTGGGCAGCCTATTCCAGTGCTTGACAAACCTTTCTGTGAAGACATTTTCCCTAATATCCAATCTAAACCTCATCTGGCATAACTTAAGGCCATTTCCTCTTGTCCTACAGTTTGTTACCTGGAAGAAGATGCTAACCTCCCTTTCAGGAAATTATAGAGATGAGATCTCTCCCAAGTCTTCTTTTCTCTAGACTAAACAACCCCAGCTCCCTCAGATGCTTCAGACCCTTCCCCAGCTCCATTGCTCTTCTCTGACCACACTCCAGCCCTTCAATGTCTTTCTTGGAGTGAGGGGCCCAGAACTTAACACAGAATTGAAGGTGCAGCCTCACCAGTTCTGAGTACAGAGACCATCACTTCCCTCATCCTGTTGGTCACGCTATTTGTGATACAGGTCAGGATGCCATTGGCCTTCTTGGCCACCTGGGCACACTGCTGGCTCATGTTCAGCTGGCTGTTGACCAGCATTCCCAGGTCCTTTTCTGCCAGGCAGCTTTCCAGCCACTCTGCCCCCAATCTGCATTGGGGTTTTTGTTACCCAAGTGCAGGACTGTGAGGCTGGGTGGGGGTGGGCCCACCTCAGCCCTGCTCTCAGACCACCCCCTCTTTCTAACTGCTGTCAGGTCCCCTGTGGGAAGAGATGGGATAGAATTGAGCTGTGAGCTGTGGGACACACCTGAAGAAGCACATGGCAGCGCAGACACACTTGTCTCCATCTGACCTTGGGGGGAAGAGATGCCACATGGCAGACCCCTATGGAGAGGAAGCTGACTGGCAAGTGAACAGCATGTGATCACCCCATATAAGGACATTAAGAAAGTGTATTGGTGACGTGGCAATGTGAGATAGGTCACATAGTGAAAATTACCATATAAGGAAATACTGTGCCTTGAAAATGTATATAAAATCAGCTCATTTTTTAATACAGGATTCAGATTCCCTGCCAGTCTGAGTCCGTGCCTCAGTCATTCATTCCTCCAGTAGGGTGACTCTACACAGGGGCAACTGGGACTTAGGTGGGAGGCTTGAGGTGGTGGGGCCGCCTTGGAGGAAAAGCTCCAGTGGGTAACTGTGGAGCAGGGTGCAGCTGTCATGGTGCAGGGTTTTGGGAGGTGGCCCCATCCAAGGGCTGCCTGAGGTTGGGACTGGATGCCTCCTACCCGCCTAGGGACTCATTGCTGGCCCAGCTCACACCCTAGTGGATGTGTGCCAGGTAGGGCTAGTGCCATGAGCCCCATCCCCGGGGTGGGCAAGGTCCCGGCACAAAGCTAGCCCCAGTGTATTATCGGAGGCTTCACCCTGCTCTCCTAGAGGGTCTCTTCCAGCCCCTCCACACTAGCACCCAATTGGTTATGGTGAAGGTTTTGCTGGGCCATGGCAGTGTCACTGCGCCTGGCACTCTGGCGTGTGCAGTGCAGGAATAGAAATGCGCCCATGATGTTTCCTTTCCCTCTTGAGCTTTGGGGGCAGGTGGTTGCTGAGTGAGTTTTGTAGCAGTGAACTGTGTTCACCCACTTCAACCTCCACTGCCTACTAGATAACAGCCCCAGCTCACTCACCATTAAGTATAAGCCCACAGCTGGTTTAACATTATGAAGATCTTGTGTGCCTGAAGATTTTTCATTTCAAGTCTTTCCCACTAGAGAGAGTGGCAGAAAGATCAAATTCATCCTTTGTTTGTGAAGTTGGCTTTCTTGCAGTATTACAGTTTTCATCTACATGTACTTAGTGCACTTTGCTTCTAAGGGTGTGATGGTTTTCTCCCCACAATAGTTCAGGGTGATGTTTGCTGTGTATAGTGTATGTGGCCAAGATGCTGGTATGGCAGAAACAGAAAGGCAGATGTTTTAGAATCCCAGAAGATAAGGGCTAATGTGTATGTCACAAACACTGATACCCAGATGGCTGTGGAGCCAAGCAATGATTGTTGGCAATAACATGCTATGAGAAAGAACAGGATGTGGCTAGAGGATGGGCCATACAAAGGTAGGGCAGCATTTTTCTGGGACAAATATCCTTGTTCTGGCTTCTGGAGATAAGCACAACACAGTACAGTGCAGAAATGAGGTCAAGAAGCAGGCATGGACTTTTAACCAAAAATTGGTAAAAATAAAAAAACTCTTTAACACTAATGTAGCATTAAGAAACAGGCATTCTTTATTCGGCCACATGCACAAAGGGATACCTTCTCCAAAATGTCACGCATGCTGAGTACAGAAAAAGTTCCTGTTTATGTATTATGTTTTACATGCATATTCATTGATTTTCCCAAAATAAACATAGATATGATAATAATTTCCCCAAAATCATTAATATATGTTCCCTCCCCTTTACACACACATTCTTTCCTGGGGGTCTCTTTGGTGGTCCCTGGTGGTCAGCGACCCCAAAATCATACCTGACTGCCTAGTGAACTGGTAAAAGTTGGCACAACTGGGCTGGTTGCTTTCCAGTTCTTCCTACAGAATAAGTATTGTGTGGTTCCACAGCCCAGTGGTTTTTGAAGAATAAACATTGTATTAGCCCACGAGGTAGAAATGATTTTTCATCCGGCAACAGACTGTCGAGCAAAAGCCAACCCAGTAGGGGGGAAATCAAGACCATCTGAGACCCCTGAACTCTTCAACCCATCTCCAGGAAGGTCTAGAAGAACGGACTGCACATGATAACTAATTTGCATAGAAAATTATAAACTTCTCTCCAAGGTAGGGAAAACATCTATAAAAAGGTACCCCCACCAAGCCCAGGTACACATGCAATCCAGAATCCTGGAGACACCATTAACCTGAATCAACACTGCAGCAAGGAATGGTGATCTCTTTCTTCCTTTCTCTCCCTCTTTAATCTGTCTCTCTTTCCTTTCACCTTACCCCTTTATCCAAAACCGTCTGCTGTGTGCTTATACTAGATCAGGAACTAACTTATACCAATTTCCATGACAAGTGTTTAACTTACTAATAAAACTTTGTAGTCTTTTGTGAACCCTCCAACTTTTGTAATTTCTTTCGACCACAAGCGTCTGCAAATCTTGGGTGCTCCCTTCCCCTTAAGTAGGGGATGCAATATTTTTTATTGGCGCCATGGATAGGGTGCCGTAGTTGAAGGTGTTTGTGCAGGATACCATCACTTTTCTCATGAGTTTTGGGCAGGGAGTGCTGGGAAGCGATCCTTTGGCTGTTAACAGCTGGGAGGGATCCAAGCAGCTGCAAACCATGACTGTCCGACTGTCCAGAAAATGTCAGTGCTTGAATCTCCCCCATTTTGGAGAAATTGAGAGAATATAATGTCTGCCTCACTCCACTGGGCATGGAATGGGCAAATGGAAATTGGTATAGCCCTGAGGCTGCAGTTAAACAGATAAATGCGGGTTTAAGCAAACAAAAGGTATGAAAGGGGAAAGGATCTCTGCAGGATTTGGTTAAAGGATTGTAGGATCAGTTAAATGCGGAGAGGGAAAGCAGGCTGGGGCTGTAAGTGTAGGACAGGAATTTGCAGAGGCACTTAATGGAGCATATAGGAAAAAAGGAATAAACATATGTCCTGGGTTACAATGTGGGTTGTAACCAAACGATGTATTCTACTCCCATCTACATTATTCCTGATGAACTGTTAATGGTGGGTCATTTGCAACAGTTGCCCAGTGCACACCTAACCCCCCCCAAGGTGCAAGCTGTGTTAGATAAGGAAAAGAAGCAAACCCTGCACGGCAGAGTAGTGTTTCTTTGTCTTCACAAATTGACTCAGCCATGATAACTACACTCAGCCCAAAGGGGTCATCTCTGCCAATGGGCAGCTGTAATGACTTAAGCCATCAAGGACTCCCCAAGATATCCTATGACTCGTAGGATTACATCATTCCATTGTGAAATTCCCTGCCCTGGGGGAGGTATTGAACATTCCTGCCTGAATCTGACCATATATAATCTGGGCGCCTTGGGGAATTGGGACATCACCAGATCCAGAGGCAGACCCAAACTTCCACAGGAAGACCATACCTTCCACAGGACCACTGCTCTCAACTGCAACCATCATTTCAACAGGACTGCAATCACTACTTGATAAGACTGCGACTATCACCCTGACCAACAGGGTGCCAGGTTGTACTCTGACTTTGTGGGTTTAAACCAGTTTTTCTGTATCATTGCATTTATTGTAATCTTTTTATTAAATTTTAGCTTCGACCTGAAATCTCTCTCAAGGTATTTATGTAGAGTTCATTTCTGCCACTGGTTTACTTTTAAACCAGCACAACATGCAATGCTCTAAGGTAAATGTCCCAGTCCTCTTATCCAGGCACTAAACCACTCAGCTAGCAAGGCACCAGTGGCTTGGTTTGAAAGACAGGTGCCTGCTAGGGAAGGCAGGAGCCTCCCTTGGAATGGAAAATGTAACCCACTTCCTTCCAAATTATTATAATTTTGAAATTAAGGGATTCTCAGGTAAAGATATGAGAATAGGAATAACAGTTCTTTATTAGTATGTATAACAAGGCAAACAAACAACAATAACTATGACAGCAACAACAAACAAAACCAGAGATTCAGTAACAGTCTTCTTGGCTGCAGGTACTTTCCCCTGTGGTGCAGTGGTGGTCACAGCTGGCAGGGGGTACTGGTGGCTCCCAGTGGGCAGAGCAGGTGTGATGATTCCCCGCGGCTGCAGGGGGCGCTCTGGTGCAAGGTCGGGGAGCACGTGGTAATGGTGGCTTGGCCAGGATGGGAAGGGATGGAGGAATTGCTTGCTTCACAAATTCCCTGGGGCAGTCTGTCCCAGTGATGTGGGAAATGCAGACACATATGCAGAATGACAGCGCAGAATTTTAGAAACATATAAGATGCTTAGGAAGGTGGAGGGGAAGACAGAAATACATAGCCTATTCAGCAATTTTGTAAAAGTAGAACAACTTGTAATAAAACACATAGGAACACAACTTGTTAGGTAGAAACAAGTTGTAACAGAACACATAAAGAATTTAGTTGCTAGGTAAAGGCCATAGAGATAAGTAGTATATTATGAAAACTTAGTAAAGAAGAACTTTGGTATTGGGAAGAATCAATAAAGCAGAACCGGTGGATTGAGAAATCAGCAAGGACAAGGCTCCTGGTTTTGGCCAGAAAAAGCTGACCTGGGAATTAGCTAAGCCCCCACTGCGCCTGCCCTGAGACGGGGTCAAACCATGGACACCTGAGGAAGACATCCTTACTTCATTAGAAGACTCCCACCCGCGACCACCAGGAGGCACGGCACCGCAGAAGACTAATAATATGAATCGTAAGGAGGCGGAGAAGGGGCAGGGATGGGTGGGCAGGAGGTGTGGGTTTGTGGGATCTATGTGTATTTGAACCTGAAATCTGTCTTGACCAGGTACGCATGTATGGTGGAAATATCCCCCATGCGTCCCAGATAGAAATAAAACATACCACTTTACAATTTTAAATTGTAAAGTCCTTATTCTGCAACACACAAGTGCCCCAGCAGGACTTTCCGAAGCAGCAAGCTTGAACGGCAGGAATGAGCAAAATATCCTGGGGTGGTGGAACTGCAGGACATCTCAGCAGGCAGGGGGTGCGGGGCTACAGTGTAGCAAAAGCTCCGAGCAGTGCTGAAGAAGTGGCCAGGGCGGGACAGTGGTGACCTGGCTCCCCGCAGGGCAGGGAAAGGCACGCTTGGAATCCTAGGGCTTTTCCCTGAGGCACCCGAGCAGATGGTGAAAAAAGTCCCAGTGCAACAGCCACTTGTATGAGCAGAGCTCCACTCACGGTAGAAGAAAGGTAGCAGGAGACAGAATCCTGCAGTGATCAATTCTCCCCACAGCGCTGCAGCCTCCCTCCCCTCCGAATGCTGGGAGCAAAAGAGCCATAGGGACTGCACCCAACCCAGTTTTCTGAGTCCCAAATCTCATGGTATCTCTGCCCTACTCAGGAAACCTCAGGTAAAGAGAGAGTAGCCAGCTGCACCCCTCCCCTGAGCTGACTTATTTTGTCTCTGTTAAATATCCAGTCATTATTGTCTCCTAGCAACACGTATGAGGGTGTCATGGTTTAACATGATTTGGGTTTTAGTTAAGGAAAAATCCACGAACTGCAGAAGTGATTCCCTGTAAGGACCTTGGCAGCTTCCTTCGGACCTGACAGAATCAATCAGCTGGCTAGTTTTGAATACTGACACCCTGTTAAACCACTTAAGAAAGCTGAACATGCCTCTGTGAAATCACATTTAAAGACAAACAAGCCCTGGGAAAAACTCTATTACTTTCTGCTTTTGAACAGGTCACTGGACACTGCCTGGGCCAGGCCCCGCTCTGCCACATGGCCCAGACAGTTCAGCCTGTGGTGTGGCTCGGCTGAGATTCTGCCACTGCCAAGTTCCAACCATGGCTGGCAGGCCAGGCCAGGTTCCAACTCGGCTTCAGATGGAGCTGAGCTAGGTTCTGCACTGGCCATGAGCTGCCAAGCCATCCTGCCAGCGCCACAGAAAATCATGCAGCTAAGAACAGAGGTGGCCCTGCAGCCCTACGCAGAAAGCTGCCCTGCAACTGGAATTGAATGCGGCAGGGGCCAGAAAAGAGCCATGCAGCCAGACTGACCTCTGCCCAGCAGAGATCACATTACCATCCGCAGGCCCAGGTGAGATTTTAACTCTTTCAGTGTGTTCTGGTTTGAAAGACAGGTATCTGCTAAGAAGGCAGCAGCCTCTCTTTGAAATGGAGAGAGTAAAACCCCCTCCCTAGAAATTATTATAATTTTGGAATTAAGGGGCTTTTAGGCAAAGATAGGGGGTTAGGAATAACAGGTTTCTACTAATATATTTAACAAGACAAACAAAAAAACAACAGCTATGAAATTAACACCATCACAACAGTAACACAGTTCCAGTCCTTTTTCAGACGCAGACACCCTTTCCCTGCGCAGCAGTTACCAGTGGTGGAGGCAGGGCGCGTCCTGCGCAGCTGCAGGAGAATGGGGGTGACGGTGGCGGTGTCCTACTGTGGAGAGGGATGGAGGAGAGACCCCTCTGCTCAAAATGTTGGTTATGGTGCTCAGCAGGGTGCCTGGAGGTGGAAGGCTGAAGCAAGAAGGCAGCAGTGCAGGGTCTGACAGCAGAAAACGTGGCTCCTGGCTTTGGGATGGCAGAGCGGGGGTAGGTAGCAGCACCAGTTGTCCTCCTCTGACTCCACAAGCGAGAGAGCAAGCAGCTGTCCACACCTCTCTTATACCTGCCTCCTGATTTTGCGGTGTTCTCCCTCTTCCCCCCCCCCCCCCCACCCCCACCCTGCGAGAGAAACTCCAAAGAAAGGGACAGGGAGTCTCTCCCCTCCTCCTGTCACTAGCCATCATGCTAGGGCCTAGCCAACAGATTTCTTAGCATGACAATGGGGAAAATGGAAAATTCCACAGAGAGAATAAAGGGAAAAAAACAACCCCTAACATTATCCACCTCGAATTTTTCCCATACCAACATGCTACATCAAATTGAAACATTTAAATTATATACATACATGCAGCTCCAGATACAGGCAAAGTATCATAGGTAGTTAACCCTAAAACAAGGTCTCCTTGAGATATGCATCAGGTTTCTCCATCCTTTTGGATCACCCACCAGGTGCAACCTGGTCCTTGAACAAAAACAACCCTATGGATGGGATTGTCTTTGCTGGAGGCAGAATTCACCCAAACAGTTTTTCCTAGCATACTTCTCATGTGTACCACTGGGACCTTATCTCCATCTGGTGTTCCCAAGGGCTCAGACTGAGCAGTGCCTGCTCAGTAAGTGGATCCTCAGGTGTTCACTATCCATGTGGCCTTTGGTAGATTAATCTTCCAGTTCTTGAAAGTCCCTCTACTCAGTGCTTTCAAAGTGGTTTTAAGCATGCCATTGCACGGTTCAACTTTCCCAGCCACTGGTGCATGGTAGGGAATATGGTACACCTACTCAATGCCGTGTTCTCTAGCCCAGGTGTTTATAAGGCTATTCTTCAAATGAGTCCCGTTGTCTGACTCAGTTCTCTCAGGGGTACCATGCCTCCAGAGGGCTTGTTTCTCAAGGCCTAAGATGGTCTTTCGAGCAGTGGCATAAGGCACAGGATAGGTCTCTAACTATCCAGTGATGGCTTCCACCATGGTCAGCATGTAGCGCTTGCCTTGGCGGGTTTGAGGCAGTGTGATATAGTCAATCTGCCAGGCCTCCCTGTATTTTTATTTGGACCCTCGTCCACCATACCAGAGGGGCTTCACCCGCTTGGCCTATTTGATGGCAGTGCACGTGTTACAGTCATGAATAACCTGAGAGATGCTGTCCATGGTTAGATCCACCCCTCGGTCTCGTGCCCACTTATAGGTGGCATTTCTGCCCTGATGACCTGAAGCATCATGGGCTCATCGAGCCAGGAACACTTCTCCCTTGTGTTCCCAATCTAAGTCTATCTTTGACACCTCTATCTGTGCAGCCTGATCTACCTGTTTGTTGTGTTGGTGTTCCTCATTAGCCCGACTCTTGGGAACATGGGCATCCACATGACGGACTTTCACGGGGAGCTTCTCTGCCTGAGTGACAATGGCTTTCCATTCATCAGCAGCCCAGATTGGTTTTCCTCTACGTTGTCAGTCAGCCTTTTTCCACCTTTCCAGCCAACCCTACAGAGGTCTGGCTATCCTCCGTGAATCAGTGTAGAGGGAGAGCTTTGGCCACTTCTCTCAGCAATGTCCAGGGCCAGCTGAACAGCTTTGAGTTCAGCAAGTTGACTTGATCCACTTTCCCTTTTGGTAGCTCGTGCAATCTGTCATGTGGAGCTCCATACAGCTGCTTTCCATTACTGGTTCATCCCCTTGATGCAAAAGTAACTGTCGGTGAAAAGAGCATAGCGTGTATTGTCAGCTGGCAGTTGGTTGTATGGTGCGGCTTTGTCAGCCCGGGTCACTTGTTCCTGCTCCTCTTCGTTGGTGAGACCAAAGTTTTCACCTTCTGGCCGGTTTCTAATTATTTCCAAAATCAGAGGGCGATTTGGGTTTCCAGTACGGGCGTGCTGCGTGATGAGGGCAATCCACTTGCTCCATGTGGCATCGGTGGTGTGGTGGGTAGAGGGAACCTTTCCTTTTAACATCCACACAAGCACTGGTAGTCGAGTGGCAGGAGAAGCTGTGCTTCTGTGCCAATCACCTCTGAGGCAGCTTGAACTCTTTCTTAGGCAGCCAAGATCTCCTCTGTTGGAGTGAAGTTGGCTTTGGACCCTCTGTAAGTTCGGCTCCAGAATCCCAGAGTTCAGCCTCACATCTCCCCAGGTACCTTCTGCCAAAGGCTCCAAGACAAAGCCTTTTTCCCAGCTGCAACGTAAAGCATATTCTTAATCTCTAGTCCTGTCCTGACTGGACCAAGGGCTACCACATGAGCAATCTCCTGCTTTATCTAGTCAAAGGCTTGTTGCTGCTCAGGGCTCCAGTGGAAATAGTTCTTCTTGCGGGTGACCAGGTAGAGAGGGCTCAAAATCTGGTTTTACTCAGGAATGTGCATTCTCCAAAAACCTATGGCACTTAGGAAAGCTTGTGTTTGATTTTGCTGGTTGGTGGAGACATTGCGGTGATCTAATTGATAACCTCAGTGGGGATTTGGCGCTGTCCGTCTTGCCACTTTACTTCCAGGAATGGATTTCTCAGGCAGGTCCTTTGACTTTGCTCTTTTTAATGACAAAACCAGCTCCCAGCAAAATCTGGATGATCTTCTCTCCTTTCTCAAATATTTCCATTGCTGTGTTCTCCCACACAATTATGTCATCAATGTAATGTAGATGTTCTTGAGCTTCACCCTATTTTAGTGCAGACTGGATCAGTCCATGGCAGATGGTGGGGCTGTGTTTCCACCCCTGGGGCAGTCAGTTCCAGGTGTACTGCACGCCCCTCCAGGTGAAAGGAAGCTGAGGCCTGCACTCTGTTGCCAGAGGAATGGAGAAAAATGCATTGGCAATGTCAATGGTGGCATACCACCTTGCTGCCTTGGACTCCATCTCGTACTGGAGTTCCAGCATGTCTGGCACGGCAGCGCTCAGCTGTGGAGTCACTTCATTCAATGCACAATAGTTCACAGTCAGTCTCTATTCTCCATGAGACTTGCACACAGTCCACGTGGGGATGTTGAAGGGTGAATGGGTTTTGCTGACCATCCCTTGGCTTTTCAGTTCATGGATCATCTTGTGGTTGGGGATCATGGCATTTCAATTTGTCCAGTACTGCTGGCGGTGCACTGTCAAGGTGGCAATTGGCACTTGTTGCTCTTTCACTTTCAGGAGTCCTACTGCAGATGGGTTTTCTGATAGTCCAAGTAAGGTGTTCAACTTTTAATGCTCTCTGCCTCTACAGCAGCTATTCCAAAAGCCCACGAGTCCCTTTGGGTCTTTGTAGTAGCCATTCCTGAGGAAGTCTATGCCTAGAATGCACGGAGCCTCTGGGCCAGTCACAATTTGATGTTTCTGACACCCCTTCCCAGTCAGGCTCACCTCAGCCTTCAGCAAACTCAATTCCTGCGATTGCCCCGTCACCTCAGCAATGGAAACAGGTTCTTCCCCCACATTTCCTGAAGGTATTAGGGTACACTGTAAACTAGTATTAACTTATGCCTTATATTCCTGTGCCTCTGATATGCCAGGCCATCAGATCTACACAGTCCAAAAGACCCAGTTTTCCTGTGCCTCTCCTTGGCTAGAGGGAGGGCTCCTCTAGCCCTGGTTATTATTTCTTTTGCTGGGCATACATACTAGAGTTTCTTTTAAGGGGATCTGACAGAACATCCTCTCTTCTGTAATACCCAGCACCTTTGTCATGTGAGGTTGAGGCTACCTTCACTTTAGCAGAGCTCCCTCAGTTAGTGTTTCCTTCCATGAGTTGACGCACCCGTGCTGCCAGGACAGAAATGAGTTTCCCATCCCATTTTCCCATGTCTTCCCCATGGTCACGCAGAAAGAACCTCAGGTCAGCTCGTGGGGTGTACCCTCTCTTCCTTGCTGGGGGACATTGGGCTCTAACTTTGGGGGCTCTGACTCTCACTGGTGCTGCAGTGATCCACCTCATCTCCTCCCTCATCCCTCTCATCTCCTTAAATTTCTCTTTGAGTTTCTTGACCACGGCAGAGACGAGCCTGCATTGGGCCATCCATCATACTCTCAAAATTTCTGAGCTTCTTGGCAACAGAACCCACTGTCTCTTGGTTGTTATCAGCATTAATCGTTGCAATAAAGGTGGTATATTGAGATGGCCCTAGGTTTTCCAGATTCCACAACATCTGCTCTGTACACCTGACTTTGTCAGGGTCGTTATCATGCTGTCTGCCTCTCCCAAAGACTACCTCCAATACTGCCACTTCTCTCAGCTGCTGGATCCCTTCCTCAAGGGTCTTTCATCACATTTTATGGTGGCGCTCCTGCATTCTCCTTTTGTGGACAAACCTCTCTCTTACACTCATTAAAAGCCACTCTCAGAGGGAAAGGAGGCCTGGCTTCCTCATGAATACCTGATCCACACCTGAGTCCTAGGTCAAGGGTCTCAAGTTCCTTGCCTCAGTACCATCCAGTTGCACACCCTGTACACATAAGGTCCCAGACCCAAAGTAAGCAAGTTGTAAAAGCCTCACGATCCCGTTGTACAATGGTTTTTTTGCAGATTACGGAGACTTTTGTACGACAGGGACTCGGTGATTATTTCAACCTCTGGCTCCCCTGCTGGTTGTGAGTGTTCTCCTGTCTGATCCTTATTATTTAGGTGCTTTGTTTTCATCTTAGATTTTCTAGTTTCCACAGGGGTGACTGCTGCTGGCTGTGACTACCCTTGTGGTTCAGCTGGAACCTGGACAGATGTAACGTTTGTGGGTTCCACTGCTGCACCATCAGGCTCTCCCTCTTTAAGGCAGGGGAAGGGTTTCTCACCAGCTGGGGAAAGTTACTCCTTCAGCATCTGGCCCATCTCACATGTCTTTCACTAGAACCCCTACCCACTCCAGGTGGTCCCTTTCTGAGGTGGGCTGTGGGGCAGGGGCAGGTTTGGGGGCAGCATCCCTGGTCTCTGGGGCAGGGTCAGGCTTTGGAGCAGCATCCCTATTTCCTGGGGTAGGTATCAGGGTTCTTATCCCAGTCAATCTCCCCTTATCTCTGAATGTTATATATAACAGGTTTAACAGGGATAACAGCAACACCAGCCACTGTATAATATCATTAGCATTTAGAGCAGATTTGAACCCCTTGAAAACTGGTGGGGTGGACTTAAAAAACTGCATGATGGGTTGGGAGAAAATTTCCCCTGCTGTCAGTTCCTCACAGTAAGTACCATTATTGAAGTAACTCCAAAAACACACAGTTAGAGTGCGATAGCTCTGAATCCATGTGGCCACTTTCCAGAGGAAGTTAAAAATTCATTAATTCCTCACCTTATCAACTGAGAAAACGAACTGGATAATAGCCACAGTAGCCTTAGTGATAGGACCCATGTTCAAATAAAGGCTTGCAAATGGGAGAGATACAGCTGTGACCACGTGGAGCCTGAACCAGGGTAAGCTGGAAAACATGATGCCGCCTAACACAAAACTTAGATAACTCAAGAACTGTTATTCCTTTTTTCACCCTCCTCTCAATGCCCTCAGGCCCCACTTTGGGTGCCGAAATCTGTTCTGGTATAAAGGACAGGTATCTGCTAAGAAGGCAGGAGCCTCTCTTTGAAATGGAGAGTATAAACCCCTCTCCCTCCTAATTATTATAATGTTGGAATTAAGGGGCTTTTAGGCAAAGATAGGGGAATAGGAATAACAGTTCTTTACTAATATATTTAACAAGACAAACAAAAAATATAGTAGAACCCACAGCTGGTCTGTGGGTTACAGAGGGTTAATAAACGAGGTATGTTTTGAGAAATATTCTCTGACCAAGGCTGTTGACCTGAAGAACAAGAAGAGAAGGAGAAAAAGAAGATAAGCAAGAAGAAACTTGCAGCTGGGAAAAGTATTTTTAGAAAAGTTTTGGGAAAAACAGAGGCGTAGATGGATTTTTCACCAATGAATGTTATGTTGATCTATTGTGGCCAATGAACAAAGTGTAGACTTTATTATAGAGTGTATAAAAGACAGCCGGTTGTTATAATAAACAGATATTAGCCTTCTGAAGTATAGTGTGCCTTTTGTGTGTCGCATCTGCCTATACAGCAACACAAAAAAACAACAGCTATGAAATTAACACCATCAGGACAGTAACCCAGTTCCAGTCCTTTTTCGGTTGCAGACACCCTTTCCCTGCACAGCATTTACTGGTGGTGGAGGCAGGGCATGTCCTGCGCAGCTGCAGGAGGACTGGTGTTGTATTTCACTAATTTGGTTTACATTTTACACTGAAATGATTCCTCCTATGATTCCTCTCACGGTCTGGTATATGGTTTAACCTTTCCCCCTCCCTCTTTTCCCTGTTCAGACCTGATTGGCTGTGGTCTGGGGTTCCTCTGCCCCTGACCCGAGGTTTGAAATTCCCCACATGTGCCATGCTCTGGTCTCTTTTTCCCTTGGAAGCCTTCAGGAATAAAGCTTAGATTATCCCAGGAAGAAGAGCGTCCTTAGTCTTTTGCTTTGTCCATGTCAAACTCCATCCATCTCTGACCTAGAGCTAGACAGAAGAAAGGTCAGAGAGACGGGGGGAAATATGACAGACTGGGGTGATGGCGGTGGCATCCCAGGGTTGAGAGGGATGGAGGAGAGACCCCTCCGCTCACAGTGTCGGTCGTGGTGCTCAGCAGGTGCCTGGAGGTGGCAGGCTGCAGCAAGAAGGCAGCAGTGCAGGGTCCAACAGCAGAAAACGTGGCTCCTGGCTTTGGGATGGCAGGGGGGGCAGGGGGAGGTAGCAGCACTGGCCGTCCTCCTCTGACTCCACGAGCAAGAGAGAGAGAGAGCAAGCAGCTACCCACACCTCTATTACCTGCCCTTTAATTTCACAGTGTTCTCCCTCTTCCCCCACCCCCCTTCCCCCCCCCACCCTGCGAGAGAAACTCCAACGAAAGGGACAGGGAGTCTCTCCCCTCCTCCTGTCACTAGCCATCATGCTAGGGCCTAGCCAACAGATTTGTTAGCATGACAATGAGAAAAATTCCACAGAGATAAAAAGAGAAAAAGCCAACTACTAACACAGTGCACAGATGAAACTTGCAGACATCAATCCTCTCTGAAGTGAGAAAAAAGGAAAGGGTAAAAACACGTAAAGAAAACAACATGGAGACACCATGGTCAGTGAAGAAGGAGTCAAATCCCAGATGGGAGGAGAATGAGGAGATGCCCTAGTCTTGGGCTGAAATTCTCTTGTAAGGCTATGATGAAGATATAATTAATACATCAGACTCTTCTTTCCCTGTAACTCATGGAATGTATTGGGGGCATGTAGTGTTCTAACCACAGCTATGAGCAGAGACACTCATGTTGAAGCAAACAGATGTTGAAGTAGCTGTGATCCAGTGAGAAGCTTGAACAAAGAGAGATGAGAGTGATGAGAAACCTTGCCTCAGGGATGGAAGAAGAAAACCTCTGTTCCCAGAGATAAGAGAATTTTTGTGTCTATACTAGAACAGCTCATCCTTAAAATTGCACCCCAATAAGCTGAGATGACCCATGGTGGTAGTTGTGGGAAGACTACCAAACCATGAGAAGGACTTCATGATTGCAGATTTCTGGGCAGCTGCTCTTCGTGAAAATTAAAACCACAAGAGAACTGTTTCTTGTGTAAAAGTTTCCATGGCATGGCAGGAGAGACTCCTCTCCCTAAGTGAACTGAAGTAAGGTTATTTTAGAAGTGGTAAGTTGACTAAATATATAAAATTTTGTCTCTTTACATTGTCAGTGGGAAAAGAAAGAGGAGTTGGGGAGAGGAGAAGTGTTCTGAAGGTTTATTCTGATTACTCATTATTTTTCTTTTAATTCTACTAATAAAGTTTTCTTTATACCCTTTAAAGTTTTGAGCCTGCTTTGCTCTCCTCCTAATCCTTATCTCACAGCAGAAAATGAGTAAATAATTCTAGTGGGTGCACTGGCATTTGGCCAGCTCTAGACTCACTACATTAATTGGTGTTTTGGCCAGGAAACTCAGACTGGCAAACCAAGACCACTACAGGGGGAAATTCCTTAAGAGGAAAAAAAACAAAAGGAGAAATAAAACCCCACCAACTACCAATAGGTTCCCTTAGTTGATGTATGAAGTCCTGTTGACGTCAAATGTTCCTCTCAATGCAGATGATTCAACAGTCACAGTGAAGTAGCATGTCGAACTTGGAACAGCATATGTGGTGTTGAGACAGGAGGCAGCTCGTTAGCAACTGGACTGGTAAAGTTCCCAGGTGTAGTGCAGTTACTCCTGCATTACAAGGAACAATTGCCTTCGATATCCAATTTAAACCCTAGGTGAAAGCATACCTTAGGTGCTCTATATTTGCTGTGTGGAGAGGGAAAAGGAAAAAGTTACCACACACAGGTATTTACATAGTAATCCTGCAGAAATGTATCCAGAGTGTGTGCATGTCATGCAAGTCTACAAAGCCCAATGAGCCAACCTGTGATAAGGAAGTGTCATCTCCTTCCAGTAGTACATGTGCTGTTGTCCCAGCTCCTTCAACTAAAATTACTCCAGGCCTGGCAGCTTCAGATGGGATGATTGCCCACATGGATTGAAGAGGTTTGGTTTGTGCTTTTTCAGACTGAACTGAAATTTGATGGTGAGTTTGTGGCACCAATAACAGAGTTCCAATGCTGTCCCACCTAGATAAGGTCCAGGTATTTGTCAAAGATACCTGAAATACAAGAACTCGAGAATCTGATATTAACAGAGGATGTAGCATAAGGGGAGAAGTTGGAGTAGAGAACTGTGTTGCATTGTCAGGGGTTATTACATGAATTTTTATATCTAGACTAATGGGCTGTAGTCCCACCACATGATCCATTGGCACAAGCAATTCCATTTCCCATGTAGTTAATATTTTGGGAGAGACTCCATCAGGAAGTGTAGGAGAATAGTTTGTAAGGATAGTGCAGAAGGCAATTTTCCCCAATGAATTACAGCTGTACCGATTACCAAGCAGTAGAGACAGCTTTGCCTGCCCAATGAGGATGGGTGTTATAAAAGAGTGGGTCAGCTAGCCAAGAGTAAGTTGCAGTTGGAGCTTGAGAATCAGAGTCTGCTGGCTGTGCTGTGAGGAGGTAAAGAACATGTGGTTGTGCAAGGGATAGATAAGGTAAGATGATGTTGTGTGAGGGACAGATGGGGTTAGGTGGCTAAGAGACAGGTTGGGTTAGCCAGTCATGCAGAAGGAAGAAGGAAACTTGCAGAGAGGAGAGGAGTCAGTGCTGTGTGGAGCTACCTATGAGGGAAGAAGTCAGAGTTGCTTGAGAGTAGTCCACTTAGAGAAGGCATGAAGACTTTTAATAAAGGACTGATGATGGTGTCAGTCCAGTCCGTCTTGACATAATTTCAACATGGAAGAACCTCAATCCTTACAATGTTTTGTACTAGCAGTGATGTGAAATAATCTTAGGATGTTTAGTTATTAATATTCCAGTTGTTTAACAAAAAACCTGCTTTTCAAAGCTTTTTTGAGCACTAGTTAAAAGGAGGAAGGTGTGGAAGGGCGAAGAGAAGGAATGTTGCCTACTTCTGTCCCTGCTTCTCTTGTCCTGCTGAGATAAGCACAGCCTTTGCTCCAGGGATCAGGAATAAGTACAGAGCAGAGCAGGAAACATGCATCTCAATCCTCCTTTGAGAGAAAGGAATCTCTCCAGTGGGGGATCCAGTGCAGTCAAAAACACTGCCCTGAACATGAACACTTACAGCTCACAGAAAATGGTGCGTTCCACAACTGAGGGAAATCCGCAGCATGTTATACAAGAAGATGGAAAAACAGTCATGAATTCCATGTGGCTGCCTGCTAGAAAAAGGATTATTGACCATTTTCACTAAATCCTGAGGTCAAAGGCCTGAAATTAAGGTTTCACAGAGACCTTCCTCGGAGATTTTTAGAGCCTATATGGAATAAGACAAGACCTTACCAGAGTAAAATAGGAGACTCCTATTTCAGCTGTTAAGCAGCACCCAGGGTACACTAAAACCACAGAAAGAGAGGCAACATTCTTTATCTTATCTTCTTGCTGAGGTCTGAAACACATCCCAGCACCACAATTTAATCTGAGGAAATGTGCAGATGTTATACACACAAACCTTTTCACTTCCTTTCCATCAAAATAAAAAAATCCACACTCTAAGAATTTCCGGACTTGAGGTTTAAGCACACTGTGTAGTTTTTCTGCCTTTCCACAGTTAACCATCTGATGATAGTCAAAGTTCACCATTTTGATATCAGCTGAATGTTCAGATGCTTTCAAATGGCTCTGCCATTGTAAGCAGAAAAAAATATAAATATACCAGTACATGAACATACAGAAGTAGGAGCTAAACAAGAGATTACAAGTATTTTAAAAGTTTTGTTAGGTTTCTTTTGGGTAAAATGAAACAAACCACTCAAAACTGATTAATATTTCACGTGTATTTTTGTCACAGTCAGGCTTTTCCCTTACTACCCCAGGGGTCACCAAGGCAGCCCATGGTCTCTTCTGCTGTTCAAATGCTTTTACTTGCAAAAGGTTGTTTCAGTGAAACCCCTTTTCACCAAGAGTCACTGATGTGCTGGTCAGCAATGGGGATTGAGTAAACACTTCATCAACTACTACTGATAAAAAGCCCACCAAAATGAGTTAGGTTGCTGTGGAGAGGGGCTTGAGAAAAACTTGCCCTAATATTCCCTGAAGTAGCTGTAAGTGCCCACAGAATGTTTGCTGGCAAAGCCCTGGGTATTGAGGTGCATCTGGGAATGCTCCTGTCTCCCACCATGAGGGCTGGATGCAGCAAATACCCCAGTGAATACCCCAAGCCATTCAATCACAACAATACAGGGGGAGAGGGAAATAACACATGGCTACTGATGTTCTCTGGCTTCAGACAGAACTCCTCAAATGGTCAGCATTTATGAACTGCAATGTGAGGTTTTCTTTTAAACTAACAAGTGGAAATTAATGAGAGCAGCCACTTAATAGTTAACATCTCCTGAACAAACATTTCCTGCTAATCATGAAGCAGCTCCATATTTAAATTGATAAATTCTATTAAAAAAAAAAATTAAGGGATTTATCCATTAATTTCAAAAGAAATACCCTTAAACATTGCAGCGTTAAATATCGTAAAGTATCATGTATTTATTCATCAATTTTAGGGTGTAAAAGAGACTTATGTTTTCAATAAGACACTAGTAAGCATGAAATATGAAAATAATTTAAAATCCCTCAACGTTGTCTACCTTGCTGTTATAATATTCCAGTACAGTTACCAACCTGAACAGAATCAAACAGGAATTAAGTGGAAAGCTTTTAATAATTTATTTCACATCATGCATCTTAAGCTGTGCTGTTATGATAAATCCAATTTTAGCTCCCAGAGCACAGCATGCCTGGGGGTTTGGTTTCCAAAGGCTATGTAAAAGCTTTATTGCAATCAAGCAAACTCCAAGGATATGCACAGTGAAAGAACTGACATACTCACCTGAAAAGCTTTGCTGAGCATGTGCTCTCCTTCTTTTGCCCCAAGTAAATTTACAATCATTTGCTTGCCATATACATTTTTAAGAATTTGGAAATGCCTGTTAACAGAAGAAAAATTCCACAGTCATATTCTGGCACACAGAAAATAAACAGCAACACCTACAACACTGAGAACTTGCAAAGTATTCAATATAAATTTTATTCACACTTTCCAACAAAGCAGTGAAAGGCATAAGCAATCCCCAGGAAGTTGCCAGCTTTGCTGAATCCCACACTTGCACAGACAAAGCCTCCCCTTTGGAATAATACATCCCATCTCTGTGATGCAGCAGAACTTATCAGAGGTTTTCAGTGCATTAGCAAAAACTTTAGATGATTTTTACCTGTCAAAATATGGTGCATTTGCCTCGAAAGCCCTTGACATCCTGACATGATGGGATCCCACCTATGACACCAAGGTTACATTAAATTGTCTTGTTTTGAGTAAAAGGCATGTGAATATTTCAGCAGTTATACTGCACAATGCTGATATGTCTAAAGAACCTAGAGTCCCTGTAAGGCACAAAATTTTTTTAACCTTTCCTGTAAGAAATGTGTCACAGCAGTAGTTGCTGAATCAGTCCCTCTTTCAAGAAAATTGTGATGAAATTCTATTACAGTAACTCTTGATTTTTATTGACTTCTTGATAAGACATCCTCAAGAACAATTCAGAAGAAAACAGTCTGTTTGGATGCCCCTAGATAACCCATTTAAAGGAGGAAAAAGTCAGAACTTCAAAGAGAAGACATGGAAAAAGAATGGACATTAAAGTTGTGTGCAAAGCAACTTTTAGACTTGAGAGGAACAGGCTTGGTGAGTCACAGTAGCACCAACGTGCTCCCAAAGGATTGCCTCATCCTCACAGGCAACTGTGAAGAAGAGCCCAAAGGCTAGTAGATAATGTTTAAAAAGACATTAATAAGAATTATCTGTATAATTAAATCTATCTCCTGCTTACCTGCAGTCCTGGCTGTTCCCAAAATAATGGAACAGATCCTCGAATATGTATGAAAGATGACACAGAGTCATCCAAATATATCACCTGTTAAGGAAAGTAAAGCTTAGTATTAATAATTATCACAGTGTAAGATTTTAGAATTCTTAGCCTTAACATGGAGCAAATAAAATATATTTATGTATTACATATTCCACACCACAAGCTCAAATATTGTTTCCAAGACTTCTCTTTGTCTGCTCTGAACAATTCCTACAAAAAGTTCCGTCACTCTCACGCTCCCTTGCAGAATCACAATTCACAATGTGGAAGGAAATATAGCTTTTATTATTTGGGCTTCAGTAACTTCTGCACTAGGAGTAAGATGCTTTAAACAACTCGGTAAGACTTTGCTGCAGGAACAGTTGAAATGAACACCAATGCACAGAAAATCACCATGCAGCCTACTCAGAACGCTTGCACAGATTTTCTGCATCAGAAATGAACATATTGCGATCCATGAAGCATCCAGGAAAAGAAAACATAAGTGGAATAACACACCACAGCCATTCAGTGACATTGGAATGCCAGGAAACTAGGGCAGAGAAAGTGTAACAGGAGTGCTGTGACTGAACTCCTGAAACTGGAGGGGTACAAGCAGAGCCCTTCCTGCACAAAGTCCTCCTTCAGCCTCCTGGGCTCTGGAAGGAGTCACCGAGTCAGTCAAACAAACCTAGGAGCACAAACATGGCTGCAGAAACAACCTCTTGGGAATAGGCTATCATGGAAAGGGAGCCAAGGAAGGCCAGCAAAGAAAGATTGAGCAGGTTCTCACATTTCTGTATCATGAGGGCACAGCTATGAAATCCAAGGCAACAGAATGGCAGTGACTTTACAAGCTACCTTTCAGAGGAGCTGTGCTAAGTGGAACACCTTTATCTTTCCTGAGCCACAAGGTACTGGTGTTTGCTATTTGCCAGAAATCCCTTTTGCCTGCTTCTATTACTTTAGATTAGCTCAGGCAAGAAGTGGCACATGCTGCCATCCAGCTCAAGGGGCTCCGGGGAAGCACAGCCACCCACAGGAGTTCAGCACCTTCTTAAGCTACTGCAACTCAGACCCAGGCATGCCCTGACCATAAGCCACACTAATAACCAAGATCATCAAATTACATAACCTACTTAGCTGTGGGAGTCCAGAGTATTCCTCTGGCTTCCCTGGGAGGTTTAACATCCCCCTGGGAGGGTCCTCAAAGACCCCTGAGTGAGACCCAGGTGTCTCAGGCGCTGAATTCAAACTCTTGAGGGAAATTACCAACACAGAGGGAAGAGAAGCAAACCACAAAAATTAGCAAAGTGTAAATTAGACTGTTAGAATGTAGATAAATAGACTTTTGGGGATGTTTATGATAAGGGACACATGGCCAAGATGGAGAATTTGGGGTGTGGATACTTCTTCCTCCTTCTCCGTGTCATCCATGCTGGGTGACATGCTGGCACTTTCAGATTGGATGGGGACAAAGCTGGACAGTTTAACAAGATTGTATTGTATTGGAAAATAATTGTAAATATCAAATACATAATTTAGACTATAAAAGATAAGTCCTGCCTCTACCAGGCAGATTCTGCCCTGGACGTCTGGCGAGCAGACTGCTGTTCGCTGGACAAAGCATTCCTGAGATAAGAAACAATAAACAACCATGAAAACCTCTAAGAACAGCCTCCTGCAGTCTCTCATCGGCGGGCATTGGAAAGAGCTGCGTTCCAGACCACCTTTATGTCCTCCTGAGGTGATCTCAGGTCTAAGGAGACACCTCGGGCAGTGACACTTAGCTTCCTAATTTAGCATCAAAGAAACTATTCCAATATCTGCTGCTGGCAGACTTGACTTGTGATTTGTTGATTCAGAGCAAAAATCTAACCACACAGGGACTTACATTGGCTTGTCAGCCAAGCTATGGGCACTGGAGTGTAACATACCTGCTCTGTTTCAACAAAATTGGCAATGTGACCATCATCATTTGTTCCCCAGACATTGAATCGCATGCCAGCCTGTTTACAGCTTAGTGTGAAATGAGACAAGCCTTTGCCTGCTTGTGAGCTGCATCAATTGTCCTGATCTCCACTCCTCCACACGAGGTGTAACATCAGTCATCACAGCTCACACCGTAGTGCTTCAGATGGAAATGCAGTGACAGGTTCCTATCAGAGAGAAAACAACCACCAAATAACCACAAGGAATTACAATTCAGCTCCAACTGTTAAGCCAACTACTGACTCCTTACATTTTACACCTACTAACACAAATAAGATCAGGAAAATAGGCATGTTACAGTTTTGTGACATAACTTTCATTTAAATGTCCCTGAAATAGCAAATAACACAATAAGAAGATGAAGTGAAGCTATGAATTTCAACAACTTTAAAATAATAACCCTTACAGCCTTTGCTTGTCACCCACAAAAAAAAAAAAAAAAAAAAAAAAAAAATTCAGACAGCTTTGAAAAAAACCCCAAACAACCTTCAATGAAAGTAGATGTGCCACTGCTCTCCTGGGAGTAAAGTGCACACCTCAGCCCTCAGATGAGCATTGTAACACCAGTCCCAAGCCTGGCTGCAGAGCCAGCTGAGAGATGCTCAGAGCAGCAGCATCTCACCCATCCTGAGCCTCTGCTCGTGTTGAGACTGCACCCCAAGGGCAACATCAACAATTCCAGATTTGCCACTGCATCTACAGGGATCAAGGTTCCCTGCTTACCAACAACTAACACCATTTTACTTTGACACTAAAAACCTCAGAACATAACATGAAGAGTAAATCAAAATGCCTATTTGCCTTGGAATTCTGCTGTGCTGTCTCTCACATGAGCTATGTAATTTAGAATAAAATCTGTATTTTATTTAGAATAAAAAAACCTCTGTTTTACTTAGAATTGCCCTTCCTAACAAGTTTTCCCTAAGATTAGTAAAGCCCTGCCTGTGCACAACCCTACTGCTTCTGTTCAAATATCCGCCAGCTCTCTTATTAAAGTTGATCAGACAATTTAATACAGATGAAACAATTATTTAACTACAGCTTGAAATCCAACGCCATTCAATGTTTTATTAAGTGGATTTTTAAAACTTTCTTTACCTTATTGCACTGCTACCTATTACACTAATATTCCTGTAATACAGATGTAATAAAAAGAGTTTTATAGCAGCATGAGAATTTCTTTCTAAAGCCCTCACCCAGGGTGAGTGTTAAGAACCTGCAGCCAATCTAAAAATATTTTGTCAGCATCACCAAACTGTGTCTTTCTTAACCAGAAAACCAGTGGGCTGGAAAGAACTTCTAAACTGGTTATTTTAATCTGTTTTTAGAAAGGCTTTAATGATACCAAAGTAGTCTTCTAAACTCAGCTTCCCATAACCAGAAAGTTCTTTCTCCACATTGGAAATTATTATGGAAAGATCAGGTTTCCTTTCAAACTTCTTACAGGATTTTCCTTAAAGGTGCCTGCTGGGATTTAATGACATGTCAACAATGCCTTTTCTGTCTTCTGTGGATTTATTCTCTTTTTCCATTGCAGAAAATGCTGGATATCCTTGTTAAGCCTTAATAAGTAAATGTCCAAAGTAAATTAAGTAACATGGGCTTTGCAAATTCAGACCAACAAAAAAGGCCAACAAAGGCTAATAAAGCAGCAAAGGCTTGCAAAACCAACCAACCAACCAACTAAAACCAGAGAAATTTACTGTGGCTAGTCAATTATTATTGTCTTTAAGTGCCCAAGAACCAACCAAAAGCATTTCATGCCATGTTTTTCATTTACATTGGACCTAATTCAGTGTGAACTCAAAGCTTTTCCACAGTGACCATCTCAGCATTTCTCTCTCATACTGCCCGCACTTTTCCCACCTCAATTTGTTTTTTAAGGCCAAAATTCATATGGGAAAATGTCAACTATGGCATCACTTCCTCCATCCTGCCCTGGTCCATGCTCACTCACCTCACGCTTCTGCTTTCGAGGCAGTGCCCAGTAAGGAACTTCCTGTGGTCAGGAGTGTTACAACATCAAGAAAAAGCACTTGAAGCTTCTGAAAACCAAGATGAACTCAGGAAGACACAGCTTCACCACACTACTCTCCATTCTCTTCCCAAGGGACTCTCATCCAGTCTCCTCAACAGGCCAAAGTCTGCTCTCCAGAAGCCCAAGGCACCAGGATACTGACCCCTATCCTTAACCCTCCAAAAATGCTAAGATTTTATCCTTTCATGATCACTGTTAAGCAGTATCAATAAACCCAAACCAAACTAACAAAAAACTCCACAAAACCACAACACTTACAAAGTGATTTTCAAATCCATTTCTAATGTACCTCTGGAGAAAGCCAGAAAGCCCCATTTGTAGAGTCAAGAGAAAACCAACAAAATTTCAAGTCACTGTTTCTTAAGGATTACCAGGTAACAGCATTTCAAAATGTCATCTGCAATAAGCACACCTTATCAGTCAAGGACTCCTATAAAAAAGGTGACCAATTCAATTATTTTGAAGGGAATATGTCAGCCCTCCCAGTGTTATACAAATGGAACCCCACCTACAATCCTGTTTTCAGGATAGTCTGGTTCAACATGCATTCTGCTTCAATCCAGATCCAGAAATCAGTTGCCCAGTTTTAACAATTAAAAGGTTCAGATCACATTGAAAGTCACCATGGAGGCTTTCTAGGGTTGGCCTCTCTTCTTGGTGAGCTCAAAGGGTGCCACAAGACAACGCATTTCAAGTTAGTGGGTACAGTTTCCAGGTAGAATATGGGACTTGGCTGTGAACAAAAGCAAAATCCTGAAATTATGTGCATTTCCTTCAAACCAAAGACTTCTAACTTACATTAGACGAGAAAAAGTCCACACAACTGTCACTTTAAAAGGCCTAGAATCTGAAATATAAAAAAAACCCTGAAAATTTTATAAACAAAATTGGGTTTTGATCTTTTAAGACGAGGGTTTTCAAGGGTTTTGCCAAATTAGGACATTTAAATTTTTGGTATTTCAATTAAAGCTAACATCTGAATATTACCACAGAGGTGACATTAAAATCAGAACATAGTCACCACTTTCATTTATTAAATTGACCAACCAAAGAACTATTTTATTCCTTTTGGTACCTCTTATTTTGGCACACCCTTAGTACTGGCTCAGCTCAGGATGTTGGGGATGAGGAAACCCTGCCAGACTGCTTCCAAGGCCCGTTGAGACCACCTTGGTTTAACTGCATGGAAGAACTTTCTAAGTGCTGAGTAGCACTGCCAGCCACGGCAGTGAACAGCTCCAGGGTGCTGCTGCACACGTTACTACAGCTCTGACTTCAGCTCCAGAGAACCCAGGTGGGCCCTGTGCCTCCTCCTGCTCACAGCTGCTCTCTGTTCAGCTTTACTGGGACACTGAAGCCCAAGGGCGTGCATGATGCTCCTGCTCAGGGTGCTTGAGGCTCGGTGTTTTCCCAGCCAGAATGTTCTCCACAGGCACAGGAATAAAGACAGCTCAGCATTCCTTTGGGATGACTCACCCAGAGCAGGCAGAGGGAGAGAGAACACACTCCTGCCCAGGCAGGGAAACCTTTCCAGATAAGACATCTCAGAGAGCGCTATTTGAAAGAATAAATATACTGCCCATTGCATATGGATGTCCTGGTTTGAAAGGACAGGTGTCTGCCAGTAAGGACAGAAGTTTCCCTTTGGGATAGAGACTTTGGTTCCACTCCCCCCCCCAAGTATTATAATTGTTTGAATCAAGGACTCTGAGGCAGAGATAAGGGGGTGGGAATAACAGCTCTTTTACTAATATATCTAACTGTACAAGGAGAAAACAATAACAGTTAAAATTGCTAACAGAACAGAATAGATAACTCGGTGTCAGTCCCTTTAGATGCAAGCACGCTGTTTCTGTGCTTAGTCCACAGCCCGGATGTGCCAATGGCAGACGGGAACAAAGGCAGGAGGGAGGGGGGAGGGGCGGCAGCGGCCACGCTGGTCCCGGGCGGGAACGGGCTGGAGCGGTGGCTCCTTGCTCACTGTGTGTGTCCGGGTGATCAGCTGTGTCCGCGGAGGCAGGAGGCTGGAACGGGGCAGATGCAGGGCAGGTGATCGCAGAGGGTCTGGCTCTCCTGTGCTCCGGCCGCGTGGCTGAAGATCCCCGTGCGTCCTCCTCCGAGCTCGCTGGAAACACGAGTCCCTCCCGGAAGCCTCAGAGGCCCCTCCGGGAGCCTTTCCCACCCACCCCTTTTGTCTGGACTCATCAGATATCCTGGGTGTAGCCCGGCCAGCTCCATTGGCATGATAATGGGAAAAATTCTTTCAATTGACACAGTAACAGAAAAACACTCAACCCCCAACAATGGATAATAAGAAAAATAGACCTATGACACCCTCCCACTAAATTCTAAACAAATCAGCAGTGAATCTGCTGACATTTAAACCCAAGTGCTCTCGCCAGGCTTTGAGAAGGATCCCCCACACTCGTGTCTCAGGCCAACCCAATACCAGGACCATGCCGACCAAAGAGGTGTTAAATGTTACAAGGAAAGCAAAGTATTGCTCAGGTGTTTCAGTCACAGCAACATGAGTCAATTCACACAGAACACGTCCAGCAGAAGCATGGCCTGGCTGCTCCCACGTTCAGACTGAACAGTTCCACAACCACCACCTCTGAGCTATCCCTTCGACCCTGTTCCTTGCTCCCCTCTGACTTGGCTGACTGGAGCAGTGTGTGGCACACACTGAACATCACCCAACACCTGAGCTGTGCAGCATTTCCTAGTCAGGCTGAACTAAAGCCTCTGGATTGTCTGGCAGGGCCTCACTGAGGGCACGGGCAGGAAGGTTAACGCAATTATCCTGCCCTCAGCAAAATGACATGTGCTTCCTTTGAGATGCCACTGAAAGGATCAGAAAGCTTCCATTCCTTTATCTTAGCCCATTTCAGCGCCAAATTTCTGTATGTGGATATTCCAGGAGGTGCAGTTCCCTAAGGCTTTCAGAACTGAACTACATGAATGAGTTTGAATGCTAAAATGTATTTTACTAGGCTGTGCATGTATTATCCACTCTACATACGGGTAAGAACTATGATTAGGTATAAGGCTAAACATGTTACTTCATCTCCAGTATTTATTAAAATATTTGGGAAAATGTCTAACAGTTTTGAGGTCAGTATTGTCAATTTTTGTCATCTAAAAAGTGGTAGCACTGTCATCAAAACCCAGAAGTTTTTGACAGTTTAAAGTGATGCTGTTCTGGATTTAAATCGACATATACTTGATCTGACCATTTTTCTATCTATTCACACAGATTTTACAAACATGGGAAATCTTCCCCAAGGGACAGTAGTATTTCATTAACTTGGTCTATGATTTGTACAAATACTTGTAAACTTGTACAGCTACAGACTGGAATCTTCTGGCTAAATTCTGTGACATGACCAGTGAGATGGAGAAGTGGCATTTCACAAATCTTCCCTGAGCACCAATAACTGTACTCCTTTAAATAGTCATTAAAAAGAACCAATACCAGGTGGGAACAGCAAACAGAAAAAGAGAAGAAACAAACCTGACCTAGTGTCGTTATTCGCGATACGGCCGTAGAGAATAACGACAATGACTCCTCCAGCTAGCAGCAAAGAGAAGCAACTTTATTGTGAAGGCGAACCACTTTTATAGTGTGGATCGCTGAAGAAGAGAGGAACGGCCGTCCATTGGATAGTAGAAGAAAACAGAACGTTCTCACGGATCGTGAGAACTGTTTTTCCTTACTTTCTGAAAAACAGCAGGTGCTTAATCTTATTGTGAATTCCTTCCTGTTTTTCCCGAGGTTTATCACCTTGGGAAGATCCAGGGAGGAACAGGCAAACTGCAGCAGACCCGAGAGAAATTTTCCTTAGCATGAGAAAGGAGAAAAAGGCCTCAGGCCCTTGCAATTTTCAGCCTGTGGCTTCAATGAAGCCCACAACCTAGGGGACTCCTGGGCTTTTTGTACTGTCCACCTAAGATTGCAATTTTCCAACCTTTAAGAAAAGTTTCAGTACCTAAAGAATTTAGGGAATTACATGAAATTAAATAGAGGGGAATAAAGAAAAATGCCACTGCTAAATATTCGATGGAAAACTATGCCCATGTAGCAGACAGAGAAAGAATAAGCAGTTTCCTGATTCAGGTTACTGAGAACAACACTCAGTGACTACTTCCAGCTGAGTATGAACATTTGCTATAACGTAATCTACCAATTAGAATTCCAAGGATAGTGCTTTGCAGATTAAAATGAGCTACCACTAAGTAGAGAATCCAAGAGGAGAGAGGCTTTCAAACTTCCTTCAGGTCTGGCTTCCTCTACTTGGTAACAACAAGGCAGGGAAGTGGGCAAAAAATTTGACATGGGTTTTAATTTTTAAGGGAAGGGCATTTATCCAGGTGCCCACAGTGTATCCCAGCATGAGAAGTGACTCACTGCCCTTTCTGAGCACAACCTTCAGGAATAAATAATTTTTCATCTGCTGGCCCTTAAGTAGCTCAAGCATGCCTCGTAATTACTAAACACAGGCTAAAACAACCTGTTCCACAAATTTTCGAAACATTTTATGACTTGCACTAAACCTGTTTGCTACCTTTACGACTGGGCACTTATTCCCAATCCACACTACAGTGCTTTATGGATACTGCTACCAAAGTCAAGGAGATTCTTTCTTTTTCTGGTACAGTTTCTTTTTACTCTGCATTTAAGTGATTTCAAAAATAGGAGAAAAGCTCTCGCTGTTCACCTGGACCCTCATACAGCTGCAGCAACCATGTCAGTCACTGCCAGGCCTCTAACAGGTGATGGCTAAGGAGAAAACTACTTTCATGGAATGAAAGCTTTCTATAAAAGTACCAAAAGCAAGCTCAGAAATGCTGTGCAACTAGGTGCTTTGACTTCCTAAAGAACACAAACATAGTTTATAATTTTCCACATTTAAAAAGCCTATGTATAGGCCTTATGGTTCTCTTCTGCTCTTCTCAGTTTAGTGTCCTCCACCAAAAAATAAAGGGGAGGGGGGCAAAAATTTAGGGAAACATCTCATGCATTTTTCACTTAAAACATGCAAAAATAACTTTGCAATGCAAGACACCTTGCTGCAAATATTACTCATTTTATTAAAAGACAAATCAATACAGAGTCTTGAGATAGGTTAAAAATACAGGGAAAAAATAAAGCTAGAAATCAAAAAGCTATGAAAAGTCACACAAAATGAGATAAAACCATATTATGATATAACATTTAAGAATATGGAATTTATTGTTATGAAATGCAACACAGAAAATTAGCTCCTCAATGAGTTATCATGTGTTTGAAATAGGGTTGTTCAGAACCCAAGAAACAAAATTATGTTGGAAGCAATTATAAGAAAATTTAGTGGACATGAAAATATAGATGCATAAAGAAATGTAATTAAATGTGTAAAATTCTCTCTCAACAGATGAAGATAAGAAAATGTCTCTTTTCTCATTTAAATCAGAAGCTTCTCCAACAGCAAACAGAAGAGTTGCTCCTTTACATTCTGTCCTGGTTTGAAAGGATAGGTGTCTGCCAGTAAGGGCAGAAGTTTCCCTTTGGAATAGAGACTTTGGTTCCACTCCCCCCCCCCCCCAAGTATTATAATTGTTTGAATCAAGGACTCTGAGGCAGAGATAAGGGGGTGGGAATAACAGCTCTTTTACTAATATATCTAACTGTACAAGGAGAAAACAATAACAGTTAAAATTGCTAACAGAACAGAATAGATAACTCGGTGTCAGTCCCTTTAGATGCAAGCACGCTGTCTCTGTGCTTAGTCCCAGCCCGAATCTGCCGAAGGGCAGACGGAAACAGAGGCAGGAGGGAGGGGGGTGGGGCAGCAGCGGCCACGCCGGTCTCGGTGGGAACGGGCTGGAGCGGCGGCTCCTCGCTCACCGTGTGTGTCCGGGTGATCAGCTGTGTCCGCAGAGGCAGGAGGCTGGAACGGGGCAGATGCAGGGCAGGTGATCACAGAGGGTCTGGCTCTGCTGTGCTCCGCCGCGTGGCTGAAGATCCCGGGCGTCCTCCTCCGAGCTCGCGGGAAACCCGAGTGCCCTCCCGGAAGCCTCAGAGGCCCCTCCGGGAGCCGTTCCCACCCACCCCTTTTGTCTGGAGTCATCAGATATCCTGGGTGTAACCCGGCCAGCTCCATTGGCATGATAATGGGAAAAATTCTTTCAATTGACACAGTAACAGAAAAACACTAAACCCCCAACACATTCCACAAAGAAATGGCTCACACAATGTCAAGTCTGCCACCTTTCTAACACAGTAGTTATCAAAACAGATCAACTTACAGAGGACAGCCACAGCTCCGGACTCAAACATGGGACATTCTTCTCTGTCCCTGGTTTCCACCATCACGCTGAAGGGAAGTGGCACCATCTTGTGATAGACATGGTATATTTTACTGAAAGCCACTTTGCCTCAAACACAGGCAGCTCTGTCCAACACAAGATGATGTTAGTGAAATCTCCCTATGCTTCCAGACACCTTCTGCAAAACAGCTTTGACCCCCTGCTCCCTCTTTCTACCTCATGAGACTTAGTTTATCTCTGTCCAAACAAATATAGGGATTACCTAAAGATGACATGAGAGTGTTTCAAAACCAGAACTACCCAGAGAAATGCCTTTCAAAATATGGATTCCATTTAAAAGCTTCTTTGAGACAACTAGAATTTTACAGAATCCCAGACTGGTTTGTGTTGGAAGGGACCTTAAAGTTCATCCAGTTCCACTCCCTGCCATGGGCCGGGACACCTTCCACTGTCCCAGATTGCTCCAAGCCCCATCCAGCCTGGCCTCGGACACTTCCAGGGATCCAGGGGCAACCACAGCTTCTTTGGGCACCCTGTGCCAGGGCCTACTTACCTTCTCAGGGAACATATCTACATCTAATCCTATTCTCTTCTAGTTTAAAGCAATTTCTTTCCCAATACTTAATAAACAGAATTTCTTCTTAGGGAAATAAAAAAAGGTTTTCCATCTACCAGCAATACAGAAGAGTAGCAACCATGTCAATGGTAAACTAGTGCCAAAAGCAGAGGGGCGGCCTTCAATTTTTAGATCTTTTTTACTAATTCTGACCTTGTAAAAAGGACAGTATATTTTAAACACTAAAGCAGTTAAGACATTTAAAGGGACCATACAAAAATGTCAACCTATTTCCGGCTTTTTTTCCTCCCTTTTTTAAACGAAAGCAGGATTGGATTTGGATTTAAACTGTAAGGAAAATTAATCCACAATCGCCAGAGGTTTATGTCCAAAAAGGAGACAGAGGAGTCCTTTTTGCTTTATTCGAATAAAGGGAGAGGCCATGGAGCATTCCCCTGGGATCTCTCAGATTTTTGGAGGATGCAGCCTCCCTTTTTATCCTATTTTCCCAGCCACTTTTCCCTCTCTCTTTCCCCATTGGCTGAGGTACTTGAGAGGCACAGACTTCCTGGAACTCCTGACACCTGACATTTCCTACTAATGTATAATCCTTCCTTTTAATTTTTAATTATTGTAGAATTCATAGATTCCCCCCCTGTTGCTTCTTTCATCTTCTGTTACCCAATTTCATTTACAAGAAAACCTACAGTTTGTTTGTAAAGGCAAATCTCTTTTTCCATTCATCAATCAGTGTAACCCCTCCCATTGTTTCTTTTATCTCTAGGTGCTAACTTTATCTACTAAAAGATCTACAACTTATTTGTAAAGACAAATGTAACATTCCTCTCAATCCCTCCTCTTATTTTTAGTAATTGTCTTTACAAACTTTAGCTATCATTGTCTTAATTTCTTGTTCTTGTGTCCTTTTTGGTTTTGCAATTATTTGCACTGACATCAGTTTCTGTCCTTGTGTAGCCATCTCTGGGTCAGTAGGCACGGCTATAACCTGCATTCCCTTGCTCACATGTTGAATAAGCTGTACTAAGCAAGGGATCATGCATGGTAAAAAGACTAGAGTTGCTACAGCACATAAGAGGAAAAAAAAAGCAGTTGTTTAACCCACAGTCCACCAGGTAGTCACAAAACCATGTCCCATTCCCATCCTTTCCAGGTTTGGACAGGTACATGAGCTAACTTTCTTATTCCTTTTGCTATTTGTCTCACCACCTTTCCATTGTCATCTATTTGCAAACAGCAGTTTGAGTCATTTAATTTGCTACACACGCCCCCTTCTTCTGCTAATAAATAGTCTAATACCATCCGGTGTTGAAATATTGCATTTCTCATCTGAGTAGATTGGTCAGCAAGAAGGTCAAGAGCTGTAGCTGTCTGGCTACTTACTATTTCAAAGACAGCTTGTAATCTAATTATCCCATTTAAATTATAAATGGGTTCTCTGGCACCTGATATTAATTCATTAGGATTCCAAGTGGTTGGTCCATAGTGTTGTATGATTCGTTCAGGTGGCCATTCATTATCACCCCAATTTGGGTGCTCCCCCCAGCCAGGGATACATCAATTGACCGCTTTTCCCTAATTAGATCATCATATACCTTGATTCTTAACTGGTTTCCCTGAACTTGTGGTAGCAGAAAGAACAGTGGTCTGATATACCCCACATAACACATCCCTGACCAGTTTGGGGGTAATCTGCAATAGGCATGTTGGCCACAAATCCAGTAATGCCCTTTTAAAGCCCAGGTTCTGTTGGCAAAGGGACCTTCCCAATTTTAATGATCTGTTGTAATCCGATACCAGAGGTATAAGGAATGTCTTATCTGTCCCTCCTGTCCCTATCCTATTGGCAGACAGCCAGAAATCCCCTCCTTGACCCTTTGCTAGAAAAAGCCAAGACCTGAGATGCGCTTCCTCTTTTGCCCTACTACCACCATGCAATAAAGAAAAGGCAAAGAGCCACTCTTTTGAACCTCGTGCTTGTCTCATATGCTAGACCTAGCTACTTCTTATTGATACAATAGGAAGAAGTTACAGTTTGTAGCAGTTGGCGACTCAACTTTGGGGCTTGTATTGAGAACCCACAGGTAGCTGGAATCCCAGTTTCAGGATTTTCCGCTTGTTCGTTCGATCAACTACCTCCGTGCTTGGTAGCTGTGTTTATACAGCCCCAGGCAGGACAGAGCCGGTAGCTTGCTTTAGCGCCGAAGTAAGTCGGCTCGAAGACAGGCAGCTTTCACAAAACACACAACAGCCAGGTCTGCAGGACAGGTAAAGTCCCTCGTGGGAGGCGTGAACCCCGGGAAGTGCCCCTAGGAGCGGGGAGGGGGGTTCCCCCATGCAGACTGGTGGCGGGCGCGGTGCCAGGGCGCGCGAGCAGCCTGGAGCGCCTCCGCTTCAGCCGCGATTTCAGCGGGGCGGCTCCTCCCCAGTTTCCGCGGAAACCGCAAGAAAAACCCGTTCGGAACGCAGCTGCTCACGGCTGAGGCATTGTGCAGTGACTGGGTAACCCCCCGAAAGCAGTGCAAGGCTGCAGGGTTCCCCCAGGCTCGGCACTGCCGGCGGGACAGAGTCGTGTGTGTTGTGGGGTGTGCGTGGAAGTGAGAGGCGTTGTGCAGCTCTCTTTGGAACAACAATGGGCGCTGAGTTAACTGCATATCAAAAGAGTGTTTTTTCGCAAATTCAAGGAATTTTGCATGCTGAAAAAATTACAGTTTCTAAAAAACAGTTAAGGTCTTTTGTTTTCTGGCTGTTTTCTAAAATTCCAGACTGCAAATTACAAAATAAAAATTCAGTTTCATTTTGGGATAATGTGGGAAAATTATTAACATCTAAAGTAGAAAAATTTGACTCTAAAGCTGCTGTATTTCTTCCAATATTTTTACAAGTACGCAAATGCTTATTGGAAACCGAAAATAAAAGACAGCCACAAACAAATTCTTTAAACCATCCCCCCTCCTCTCCTCCAAAATCTCCTGTCCCTGGAAATAGTGAAAAACCAGAAAAACCAGAAAATACTAAGCCCCTCCCCTCCAGCTACCCAAGTTCTGAAAATTTTGAACAGCCTGCTACAGGATTCTCTGTGTTCCTGTCTCTTTCCCTCAGTTTACCACCGAATAGTTCGGCAAAAAACTTTCCTTTGTCTCACGGGGAGGACCACGTTTCTAATGGTGGCAACCACGCTTCAATTTCTTCATCTCTTAACCCTTTCTCCTCCTCAATCCCCTTCCCTGCCCCCTTCCCCCCCACCCTCCTGACCTGTTCCTGCTACCGTGTAACTACACGAACAGGTTTGGCTAGTCGCTTCTTCCCGGCTCAAGTTACAGCTTCTAATCCTTCTGATTACAGAGAGTGCCAGACTGAGTGCCCGGAAGCTACAGACAGTCAAGAAAAAAAAAATAAAATAAAAAAAATCGGTTAACAGCAGGGACTCTGTCCCTCGGGAGGGAGAAACTGCATTGCCTCCCAGGCTGATAGATAAGGATACACCTAGCCCTAAAGCTCAAAACTTGGAATATTATGTACCCTCAGTTACTCCTGTAGTTTATATGGGTAGAAGAAAAATGGTAATAAAGTTTATCAACCTTTGTCTTACCATGCTAAGAAAAGAAATTTATAAATCATAGAAAAATTTTGGCCATGAAAGTGAAATTTTTAAGAGCATGATGAAAGCAACTTTTACCTCAAATGAATTAGTTCCCCATAAATTGAAGGACCTTTTCAGGTGCTTGCTAACTCCCTCAGAATATGATTTGTGGTTTAATATTTGGAAATGTTCTTTAATGGTTCTTTTAACAGAAATTCTCCAAAGCCCTGTAAATTCCAAAGATTATATTGATGTTAAACAATATGCTTCTGAGATTTTTTTTGCAGTCCGTAGATAGACTTCGCTCACAGATTGAGAGGCAAGTCCATGATCCAGAAATCCCAGGCCAGCACCATCCAAGCCTGCAGCAGCTGAAGCACCACAAGCGAGGAAGCACCCAGTGTCACCTGAACAGCTGCAGAATGTCACCTGCTTCCAGTGTAAAAAGCAAGGACATTTTGCTGGGGACTGCCCTCTTAACCAGGAAAAAAAAAAAAAAAAAAAAAAAAAAAAAAAAAAAAAGCGTAGAAAGCGCCAGCTCGCTTTTAACATTCAGCGCTATGACACAAATACAGGGAGCACTACTGTGGAAAAAGCCTCTCTTAAAAACAAAGGGGGGGGGGGTTTGGGATAAAAGGTGTGGGTATACAAAACAAATTAAATGTCAAATGTTCTCTTAACCATGTCAGGCAGTCTTGTGGCCGTGTCAGGCTGGAGACTACCAAAAGGGTTTCATTTCAAGTCTACTGTCTGGACAATTTTAACAGTGGACCTGTCAAACAGCATATTAGACATGACGGTATTTCACATGAAAATGGAGAGTGAGTAATTTCATTGTGGGAGACACAGCACACACACCCTTAGAAATTGAAATAGCTCCTATGATTATGAAAGAAAAAATATCCTGTCTCATAATATCTTGCAATATCTAGATGATGTATTAGTGTGTGCTGCCAACAACTTAATACTCCAAAACACACTTGACCTAGTGGTTAAAGTTTTAACCTCTGCTGGATTTCAATTGCAGGAAAACAAAATTCAAAAGATGCCATCTTGGAAGTATCTGGGCTTGGAAATTATTGCACGGACTATTGTCCCACAGAAATTGGAAATTATTTGTGCATTAGCAGAGAGGCAGGCTCACCGTTATCAGCCTGAGTTGCCTTTCAAATTCATTGTTTTGGGAAAACTTCCACACCTGCATGGTCTAATGTTCCAGTGAATTAAGGGCAGAAAGATTCACTCTTAATCATAGAATGGGTCTTCCTCTCCCACCAAAGATCCAAAAATATTACACAACCACAGGAGCTGATGGCTCAGTTGATTCAAAAAGCAAGAATGAGGCTGCGTGAACTGTCCGGTTGTGATTTCACATGCATACACCTGCCAGTTAAACTTTCTGGGGAGGGAAAGAATTCTCCTGAAAGGCTGACAAAAGAGATGTTTGAACATCTGCTACAAAGCAATGCCACCCTCCAGATATCTCTGGATAGCTACAGTGGACAGATATCAGTTCACAGCCCAGCACATAAGTTGTTTAATGAGGAATTCCACCTCATCCCTCGTGAGAAAAGGAGCAGGAGACCGCTCGAGGCACTCACAGTGTTCACAGATGCATCAGGGGCCTTTCATAAATCGGTGATGACTTGGAGAAACCCACAGACTCAGCATTGGGAAGCTGATGTTGAGTTTGTGGAGGGGTCACCTCAAATAGCCGAACTGGCTGCAGTGGTGAGAGCCTTTGAGAAGTTCTCAGAGCCTCTTAATCTGGTAACAGATTCAGCTTATGTTGCTGGGGTAGTGTCCAGAGTGGAGCAGGCAGTGCTCAAAGACATCAATAATGAGCAGCTCTTTAGGCTGCTGTCAAAACTAATGTATTTGGTTTCACACAGAGAGCATTCCTTCTATGTGATGCATGTGAGGTCACACACGGATTTGCCAGGTGAGATCACAGAAGAGAACCGTATGGCAGACACCCTTGCAGCTCCAGGAGAAAAGGCTGTTCATGCTAAACAACACCTAGTGCAATCCTTTTCAGTGCTGGAGATCCCTAAGGAAATCAAAACAGATAATGGCCCAGCATACATATCCAAGGAGTTCCTAGAGTTTATCCAGTAGTGGGGAGTGGAAAATAAAACTGGCATCCTCTACTCCCCCACAGGTCAAGCTGTGATTGAGCGTGCCCACCAGACACTCAAACAGGTCCTGGCTAGACAGAGCAGTTCCACTGTGGGGATGTCTCCACAGCAAAAGCTCTGTAAAGCCCTGTTCAAACCAAAGGTCCCTATAAGCTAGTAACCTGGGGAAGGGGTTATGCATGCATATCCACTCCCTCAGGCCCTCAGTAGATCCCCCAAAAGTGGGTAAAACCTTTTGTTCCAAAAAATCCAGCTCCAGCAGAAGAAGGTGAGAAGCAAGTTGCCATTGCTTCAAAAAGAAGATGCTGCTGGAAAAAAGAGGAAAATTCTTCATAAAGAAGGACCTTCTGGCAGACAGAGACATTTAATGTGTTTTTAAAATGTTTTGGTTTTCCTTTTAGAGAAAACCTACCCTCCACTCAACCCCAGAAAGAACCCCTTCGAAGTTGTCTTCTTGTTAACAAAAATCAGAAAATTGGTTCAATGAACTGTTTAAAGGCTGGGGGTTCTCAGGGTGGTGGACTTCTATTGTTAAAACAATTTTGTTATTCTTTGTTATTATTTTCCTTGTAATAATGGCATTCGAGATCCCATGTCACTTAGTGTTCAAAGCTACTAGTATCATTCCTTCTACCTCTAAAGTCAATCGCATAGAAATGCAAAACATAGAACAATCTAATTCTCCCACCAATTACAAATGTTGGTCAAAATCATAATTCCAATCAAAATAAACTTAATATCTTGCCCTCACATAATTAAACAAAAAACGGTGAGATGTTGTAATCCGATACCAGAGGTATAAGGAATGTCTTATCTGTCCCTCCTGTCCCTATCCTATTGGCAGACAGCCAGAAATCCCCTCCCTGACCCTTTCCTAGAAAAAGCCAAGACCTGAGATGCGCTTCCTCTTTTGCCCTGCTACCACCATGCAATAAAGAAAAGGCAAGAAGCCACTCTTTTGAACCTCGTGCTTGTCTCATATGCTAGACCTAGCTACTTCTTATTGATACAATAGGAAGAAGTTACAGTTTGTAGCAATAATCCACTGCGGGGTCAAAATACAGCTTGCTTCCTGGGCCTAGTGTTCTCCCAACAATAGTTGCCCCACCAGAGGAATCACAGTATTTGCACTTTCATGCTCCCACTTGAGGTTTCCCGCTGCAGTTATACCCCAGATCTGTTTTATTAGATTTGGACCAGAACCTGCTAAAAAGAGTTCGAGTTGCATTCCAGTGTTGCCACTTCCATTGATAGTCATGAACAACATGTGTCCTACTTGTGCAATAATCTCAGGAGCAGCTTAAAAATAAGGAGTTAAAAAATGTATCCCTTCCCACTGCTTTACAGTCTTCCAAATTTTTCTGGTAATTATGGTAGGAACACTTAACCCAGCTACCATTTGAGAGTTTAGCGTGTTTGATTCCATCTGCCCTGATATCTGGAACAATTATAAGGAAGGCATTTGGGGGTCCAACAATGAAAACCCAAAGATAAAGTCCAGTCACAAGCACTTTTTCCCATGTATATGCTTCCTATTTAGACAATAAGTGCCTCTTTCAGAAGAAAGAAGCCACCATGGACTTCCTTCTTCATCCCAGAATCCTGTTCCATTATGAACCTCACTCAGGGTGCTAATCCACCATTTAGGTTCAACTGGGCTGGCCACCCATGGCCAGTTTTCAGATCTCCCTGGCCCCCCACAGACCCAGCAATTGCTGAGTTTAAAGGTTTTTGCTACTTCTTCTCCTAAGGTTAAAAACTTATTTTCCATTCTTGGCCTCACCCTAACTGACAGCATAAAGCTAAGATCATTAAGAGAAACATTCTAACTGGGTTATGTAATTCCCTAACCTAATTTTTACTTTCATGTTGTCTTCTGCACCTGTGGTGAGTGAAGGTACAGAAACAGGCTAACATAAAGAAAACAGTGACAGCAAAGGGCTGACCCCCCAGGCAGACTGGAGATGTGAGAGAAGGGATGCCCACACAAACTATTTCAGCAGGCAGTCCATGGGTAGGCACACGAGGCTTCCCCCGATGTCGACGCACTTGCTACTGCTCCAGTCCACTCCAGCTGAGTGTCACTCGTGGCTTCCCGTCCTTCTCCTTAGAGACCTTGACCCGAGTGTGATGGATCCACCCATGTTCAGCTGTCTTGACGGCTGTTTCTGTGGTCAGCAACACCTGGAAATGTCCACTCCACTTCACCACCAGTGGTGCTTCTTTCCACTCCTTAACTAGGATCCAATTTCCTGGCTGGATGTTGTGAACAGCAAAGTCCAAAGGCAGGGTCTGTGCCAGCTGAGCCTCCTGTCGAAGAGATTTCACAAGAGACAGTACCCGAGACATATAATGTTTCAAATACACATCACTTATCTCTATCCCGCACTAGGCTGAGAGTTGCAAGGATAAGGAATTCCAAACATTAACTAAAAGGGAGATAATTGAATATCTCCCCTGGGTCTGGCCCTTATTCTTGCCAAAGCCAGGGGCAGGAGCCACACCCACGGCATCTTGGTTTTTATCACCAACTTCAGATGGTGTTTCTTTATTTCTCCATTCATTCTTTCAACCCGACCTGAACTCTGGGGGTGCCAAGGGGGTATGGAGGTTCCATTGTATCCCTAAAGCAGCCATAACTCCTTGAAGAATTTTTCCTGTAAAATGAGTTCCCTTATCTGAGTCTATTGCTTCTACAATTCCATATCTTGGAATTATTTGTTCCAAAAATACTTTAACAAATGATCCTGTAGTTGCTGAAAAAGTAGGGAATGCTTCTGGCCACCCTGTTAATTGACATACTATTACCAGAAGATATTTAAACCTTGCCACTCGGGGCATTTCAGTGAAATCCACCTGACATCCCTGGAAGGGACTTAGAGCCCAAGGCCTCCCTCCCCTGGCAAATTTCTTTGTAACTTTGTTATTGGTTTCAGCACAAGTCAAACAACCCTCAATAGCTCATTTTGCCAAGCTAAAAAGACCCACGGCAGCATACATTTTTAGGAAGGCTTCTGCCAGCCCTCGAGAGCCCCAATGACTCCCTTCATGAAGTTGTTTTAACAATTGTAAGGCCAGAGATTTTGGGATCCACTGCCTCCCATCCTTTGTAAACCAATTATTTCCTCTTTCTTCTGCCCCACTTTTTAAATTATCTTAAGTTCCTTTGGTGGGAAAGGCAGTTTCTCTGGCAGCGGTGCAGTTACTGGGAGTAAGGGGAGGATCTTAGAGATTTCTGGCAACAATGCAGTTTTCCGAGCCTTTTCCTCAGCCAATCGGTTTCCTATTGCCTCCTCTGAGTACCCTGCCTGGTGGCCCTTAATGTGGATTATTGCCACCCTTTTTGGTAAATTCACCACTTCCAATATGTGAGAGACTAAGTTCTCATGGGCTAACGTCTTTCCCTACAATTTAATAAACCTCGTCCTTTCCCAGTTTCCCAAATGCATATATCACCCCATATGCATATTTAGAATCGGTAAAAACATTCACTGTCTTATCCCGGTATAACTCACAGGCTCTGATAAGTGCATACAGCTCCCTAGTCTGAGCTAACCAGGTGGGGGTAACCTCCCCCTTTCTTTTAATTGTTCCCCATTCACGATAGAGTATCCTGTAAACAGCTTCCCTCTATTACCCTTGAAGTCCCATCAATGAACACATTCCCTCCCACAGGCCAGGGAGTATCTCTCAAATCTTCCCTAGCTCTAGTCTGTAGATCTATCACCTGGATACAATCATGGCTTTGCTCCTGTCTCCCCCTTTCTTCTGGGCCATTTAAACAGGAGGTTGGATTAAAATTTTCCCCATTTTTAAATTCTAAATCCTTCTGTTCCATTAAACAAGATTCATATTGTAATAATTGAGCACTCGTCATCCACATAGAGGCTCTCTCAGTTAACAAAGCTTTAATCTGATGCTAAACTTATTACAATCACATACCCTCCCCTTGTCAGCCCCTATCAGAGCTGTGGTCACAGTTTCTGCAGACAATGGAGCCAGCCTCTGGCCGCTGGGTTAACAACTCAGAAAAACAGGCGACAGGCCTCTGTGTTCCTCATTCTCTTACACGAAAATTCCTTTAGCATGACCCAGCTCAACACTCACATGTAGTTGAAATTCCTTTTCTGCGTTCAGAAGAGCCAAGACCGAGGTACCAACCAATCCATCCCTTAATTTTCCAAAGCACTGCTCCACTTCTGGTGTCCACATCACAACACCAGGACCGCTCTGGGTTAAAAAGTTACACAAAGGTCTAGCCACAACAGAAAAATCCTGGATCCAAGCTCCGCAGTACCCCACCAACCCCAAAAATTGCCACAACCCCTTGTCAGTCTGGGGCAAAAATCCCCTGCACTCCTTCTGGACCAACACACTGCAACCCCTAGTCAGAAGGTGTCCCAAATATCTGACTCTCTCCTCAACCACCTCTTTCTGCTCCCCTGATAACAGCAAATAATCTACATATTGCAACAGCTTAACTCCTGAGGGTGGAGTAAACTCTTAATATTTCTGCAAAGCTTGCCTAAACAAACTTCGTATATCTCTGCAGCTGCATTTCAGCATAAATCCTACCAGACATTTCTTTCTTTTTTTTTTTTTCTTTTTTTTTTTTTTTTTTTACTCTTGTTACTTTTCACAAAACTAATTTGCTTTCCCATTCTAGTCATCAAATCTCTTCCCGGTAAATTCCAATCACAATGAGGAGCAATCAGAAACTCATGCTTTTCAAACCCCTGTCACACATTTGGCAAATTCCCATGGCTTTCCCTGTATTACTTGTATTTTCCAGCAAAACTCACAAAATCCTTAAAACAGAATCCTAATCTTTCCATGTACAATCTGCATTTCCCATATATTCCTTTATTCTCATTCTCCCTCTCTTTATCACACACGGTATACCAGAGTCAGTTTGTGTCCTGTCACAGTGCAAACATGGCTCCTCCCCCACCGATGCTCCCAGCGAGCACGGCCCGCAGCATCGCAGGGGGCTGGGCACCCCAAACCTTACGGGGCCGGGGCACCCTGAGCCTCACGGGGGCCAGTGGACACTGCTGGCCCTGCCCGGGGATGGCGGGGTCAGGCACAGCCCCGCGCTGAGCCCCGGAAGCCCCACAGCCCCCAGCCCGTGTTCCTGGTCCCGCAGCTCCGTGCTTGGACCTGCCGCTCATTGCCTCACCCATACCTATCACACACTCCTCCTCAATTCTCTTCCAACACACAAACACTCTCCATCCATCCGCCGCTGTCGAGACCCTCTCTCGACTCCCCTTTTTGCCCCCCAGGGCATGAACTATCGAGACCCCTTCTCAATTTCCCTTATTGCCCCCCCAGGGCATCTATATAACATGGCCTTATAAGCCCCTTTGACAACTTATACTCTGGACACACAAAATAACAATATTTTATCATAATTTCCATAGTTACTTCTGGGTGAATATACAATCTGTCCCAAGACCTCAGCATTCTCCCCAAGGGACTTTTCTGGGGGCCCTTTCCTCGCTTCACCCTTCCAACCCTCCATGGGTGTCCTGTTTCACCTGTGCAACCCTCCATGGGCGCCCTCCCAGTTTTGCTCCCCGAGGATCCCACTTTACTCACCAGTGAGATTTTCAGTGGTCCTTCCCTGTGGACTCTTCACTGACCCCCCTGGTCCGTCACTCATCTGTCTCCTGGACAGTCTGGGGAACCCAATCGATCGCCCGGTGCCAGCTGGCACCCAGGGGAGCTGATCACCAAAACTGGGTGAGGCGCGCCTTCAGCTCCACCCGCTGCCTGCCGCCCCGGATGGTGGAAATATCCCGGACAGAGCCCCCAGTTGTAAGGAAAATTAACCCACAATCGCCAGAGGTTTATGTCCAAAAAGGAGACAGAGGAGTCCTTTTTGCTTTATTTGAGTAAAGGGAGAGGCCATGGGGCATTCCCCTGGGATCTCTCAGATTTTTGGAGGATGCAGCCTCCCTTTTTATCCTAATTTTCTGGCCGCTTTTCCCTCTCTCTTTCCCCATTGGCTGAGGTACTTGAGAGGCACAGACTTCCTGGAACGCCTGACACCTGACATTCCCCTCTAATGTATAACCCTTCCTTTTAATTTTTAATTATTGTAGAATTCATAGATTCCCCCCCTGTTGCTTCTTTCATCTTCTGTTACCCAATTTCATTTACCAGAAAACCTACAGTTTGTTTGTAAAGGCAAATCTCTTTTTCCATTCATCAATCAGTGTAACCCCTCCCATTGTTTCTTTTATCTCTAGGTGCTAACTTTATCTACCAACAGATCTACAACTTATTTATAAAGACAAATGTGACATTCCTCTCAAAACCCTGCCCTGCGGCGGCTAAAACATTGCAGTGCTGTGGTGGTGACGCTGCCACAGCAGCCACACGAGTGAGATGTTTAAAAAACCCCACAGAACCCTCCCATTGCAGCAAACCATAAACAAGTGCAAGAGCAGCCAAGTTTCCCATGCTGAGGTTCATGAACACGCAGCAAAGGAGGACGGCTAGGGAGCACCCGGAGTGGGGCTTTCTGTGTTCCCTTCCCGACAGCTCCCTGAGCTCCGGAGCAGACACGGCACTGCCCGCTCTGAACTCTCCGCACCCCCTCTGCACCCAGGCGGGCTCAGGGCACGGCTGAGCCACGGGGCTGCTACCGCCGGGCCGCCACGTTCCTGCGCAGCGAGACACAGCTGGCAACACCTACCCCACCTCGCCTGCTCCAGATGGGAGAACAATTTAAATGAAATTACTGACCTTCCAAGGATGGAGGCAACCCGCCCATGCACCTTGGGTAGGGACGAAAAAGGGCGGGACAGCAAGGACTCCGCTTTGTCTAGTTGGCTGCCTGTGCGTGACACCTACGCCGACACCGCGCCCGGGGCGATTTTCCACGGCATTTACAGGCGCGTGGACATGGGCTATGGGCTCAGCAGTGCCGGGGGTGCGCGGGAGCCGGGCGGGCGCCGACAGGCAGCGGTGCGGATGCCGCTCTCTGACGGGGTCCTGCTGCGGCTGCCATCTTGAGAATCACCCGTTTCCTCCCGCCGGCTTTTTGCGCTCCCTCCCTCACTCCCCTCCGGCCCGGGGAAATGGAGAAAACACAAATGCATCGAGGAAGAAAGAACAGTCCGCAGAGCTGCCTGAGCCATCGCCCTGCCCGCAGCCAGGAGCAGCCAGCAGGAGGCAGCTGTCCTCCAGGGATGAAGCCTCCACCACTGCCCTGGGCAGCTGTGGCAGTCCTGGACAGCCTTTCCACAATGAGACTTCCCAATATCCAGCCTGAACTTCCCCTGGGATCACATGAGGCCGTTTCCTCGCCCTGGGTCTCACAGTGGCTGCCCTGAGCAGCTATGACCCCAACATGAGAGTGGCCGCATATTTTGTCCTGGCTTCCTTCCGCTCCCATCTGGAAGGGGCTCGCTTTTGAGAGAAGAGCCAGGTAAGGCCAGTTTGGCAGGTGAAACCTTATAGGTCATGGATGTGTGTGGGAGAGATGTTGCCTTGCTCAGCCACTTACGTGTGTGTGGTGAGACAGCTAAAAGAAGCTTTTATCATTGCTCTCTCCCCTTGTTTCTCCTCTGCTACTTTGTGTTTCCTCCTGTTATAATCTGCAGACTGAGAAAGTGGGAAATGCATTGTAGAAATTCTTGGGAATTTTGTTTGTAGGAATGGAAATGCTGATGGAATTGATATTTGACCTACATGGTCTATGAAATGTCCCAGAAGTTAATTTATATGTTCACGCTCCTGTTGTGTTCATTTGGGCTGTGGCTTAGGCTTCTCTCCCTGGGCTCTTGCAGTTGCTGTATCTCTTGGATGCTGTGCAGAATGGAATCAGGCAGCCAAAGCTCAGGTTCACCTTCTCCCTGACCCTCAACATTGCTCGTGTGGCACAGCAGATGTTGAAGCCAGGTATGGGAACTTACTGCATGTGTCACTGCTGGGGTGGAAAGTGGAGCCTTGGGGAATGTTGATCTCCTCAGCTGCTCTGTGTTCATGAACTCTTGACTGAGCTTTTCATTCTGTGGAAGAGAAGGGGAGGGATGAACAGCAATATAATGAGCCTCAGAGCAAAGGCCTTCTGCAGTTCCTGGGCTGTTCTCCCAGCTTGGAACTTTGCGCAGTGCAGCTTCCATTTATTGCTGTCCGTGGTTGTGGGTTGGGAACGTTGTCCTCCTCCATGGTGCCACTTTTTTCTCTTCACAGAGGAGCACATGTATATAAAGGTAAACAGATTCCTTCTGTCACACCAGTATTTGGACCTGAGGAAAGCACCAGATTTTTTCCAGGTTTTCTACAGTTTTGATTTTGAGGTAAGAATCCCATTTTAGGTATCCAGTAATTCTTCAGAAATGTATAGAAAAAAACCATAAAGATACAATGAAATCTCATTCTCCCATAGGTGGATAATTAGAGGCATCTGGCATCTTTCTTTTGTTTCATATTGGAATTAAAAATGTGATTTCTCTGGAGCTTTTGTTGTTTTCTTAATACTAATACAGAGTGAGTTGTGCTGTGTATGCTCTGTGAGAACAATACAGTAATCAAAATATTCTGCCCCAGCTAGGCTACATTCATCTTTGAGTTTAGATTAGTGTCATTGAGCTCAACTGAGGTATTTTAGGAACAGCAACATGTAATATTCCATTTCCACTGCATGTTTGGGCTCCAGAATGACTGTTCCTAATGGATGTTAGTGATGAAATTTTATAGGAATGGAAATTGAGAAGTCCAGAGCAAGCTGTGGTAAGCCCTGAGCTGACACTCACAGGGAACCAGGTTTTTGTGCTCTTAGGAGCAGGTATTGTTTGGAAATGTTGAAATGTCTCATGATGGTATTTTTCCTTGCAGCTTCCAGTACAAAATAGATCATGAGTGGATCCTCAGATTTCTTGGGGAAGGGCGGTGTTGGGGGTTGAGTGTTTTTTTCTATTACTGTGTCAATTGAAAGAATTTTTCCCATTATCATGCCAATGGAGCTGGCTGGGTTACACCCAGGATCTCTGATGACTCCAGACAAAAGGGATAGGTGGGAATGGCCCGGAGGGGCCTCTGAGGCTTCCGGGAGGGGACTCGTGTTTCCGGGGGGCTCGGAGGAGGACGCCCGGATCTTCAGCCCACGCGGCCAGAGCACAGGACAGCCAGTCCCTCTGTGACCACCTGCCCTGCATCTGCCCTGTTCCAGCCTCCTGCCTCTGCGGACACAGCTGATCACCCGGACACACACGGTGAGCAGGAGCTGCCGCTCCAGCCCGTTCCCACCCGAGACCGGCGTGGCCACTGCCGCCCCCTCCTCCTGTGTCCGTTCCCGCCTGCCCTCGGCAGCTCCGGGCTGTGGACTAAGCACAGAGACAGCGTGCTTGCATCTAAAGGGACTGACACCATGTTATCTATTCTGTTCTGTTAGCAATTTTAACAACTGCTGTTGTATTTCTGCTTGTACAGTTAGATATATTAGTAAAAGAGCTGTTATTCCCACCCCCTTATCTCTGCCTCAGAGTCCTTGATTCAAACAATTATAATACTTGGGGGGGGGGGTGGAACCAAAATCTCTGATACAAAGGGAAACTTCTGCCCTTACTGGCAGACACCTGTCCTTTCAAACCAGGACAGATTTTGGCGCCCAGACGTGGGACAGAGAGCACTGAGTTGAGAGTTAAGACAGGAATAACAGCTCTCTTAACTGGCAATATGTTGTCTGGTTTAATCTGGTTTGTGTTCCATGTGGTCACAGCCATCTCCCTCCAATTTGCAAGCCCTTATTTGAATTTGGGCCCCCTCACCAAAGTTATTGTAGCTAGTATCCGATTTGTTTAGTGGATTGATTATGTCAGGAATTCATGGGTTTTTAATTTTTTCTGGGAAGCGGTTGCATGGATCTGGAGCTATCGTACTCTTAAATGCGTGTCTCTGGGGTTATTTCAGTAATGGTACTTACTGTGAGATAATGAGTGCAAGGGAAATTTTCTCCCAACCCATCACCCAGTTTTTTGAGGCTACCCCACCAATTCTCAAGGATTTCAGATCTGCTTTAATTGCTAGTGTTATTAATCAGTGGCTGGTGTTGCTGATAGGCCTGTTCTACTTAGCATTCAGAAACAAGAGAATATTGGATTGGACAACAACTCTGATACCTGCCCCAGGGACTAGGGATATTGCCCCAGAACCTGCCTCCGCCCCAGGGACTAGGGATGCTGCCCCAGAACCTGCCTCTGCCTCAGGGACTAGGGATGCTGCCCCAGAGCCTGCCCCTGAGACTAGGGATGTTGCCCCAGAACCTGCCTCTGCCCCAGGGACTAGGAATGCTGCCCCAGAGCCTAACCCTGCCCCACAGCCCACCGCAGAAATGAGCCACCCAGAGTGGGTGGGGGCTCTAGTGAAGGATATAGGCCAAATGTTGAAGGAGCATAGCCAGATCTTTAAGGAGCACAGCCAGATGATGAAGGAGCATTTTTCTCCAGCTGGTGAGAAACCCTCCCCCTGCCCTAAAGAGGGAGAGTCAGATGGTGCTGCAGTGGAACCCGTAGATGTTGTATCTGTCCAGGTTCCAGCTGGATCACAGGAGCAGCCACAGCCAGCAGCAGTTGCTCCTGTGGAAACTAGGAAATCTAAGATTAAAACAAGGCACTTAGTTAATGGGGATCAGCAAGGAGGGTCCTCACAACCAGCAAGGGAGCCAGAGGTTGAGATTGTCACCGAGTCCCTCTCATACGATAGTCTCCGTAACCTGCGTAAAAACGTTGCTCGGCGGGGCCGTGAGCCCTTTACAACTTGGTTACTCCAGGTCTGGGACCTTACAGGAACAGGTGTACAACTGGATGGAACTGAGGCCAGGAATTTGGGATCCTTGGCCCAGGATTCAGGTGTGGACCAGATATTCATAAGGGAGCAGGGCCTCCTTTCCCTCTGGGACCAGCTTTTAATGAGTGTGAGAGAGAAGTTTGTACACAGAGAGAGAATGCAGGAGCACCACCGTAGGATGCGCTGGAAGACCCTTGAGGAAGGGATCCAGCAGCTGAGAGAGACAGCAGTATTAGAGGTACTCTTTGGGAGGGATGGACAGCATGACAATGACCCTGACAAGGTCAAGTGCACAGGGCAGATGTTATCGAATTTGGCAACCTTGGGTCCATCTCAATATACCACCTACATAGCAATGATTAATGCTGATAACCACCCAGAGACAGTGTGTTCTGTTGCCAAGAAACTCAGAAATTTTGAGAGCATGATGAATAGCCCAATGCAGGCCAATGTCTCTGCCGTGGCCAGGGACCTCCAACAGGTCGAAGATAGGATGAGGGATATGAGAGAGGAGATGATGGAGAGAATTGAGGAGGTGAGGAAGATCAGCATAGCACCAGTACGAGTCACAGGCCCCCAAGTCAGAGCTTCACGTCCCCCAGCTAGGGAGAGAGGGTACACCTCACGAGCTGACCTGTGGTTTTTCCTGCGAGACCATGGGGAAGACATGGGAAAATGGGATGGGAAACCCACTTCTGTCCTGGCAGCACGGGTGCGTCAGCTCCGGGAGGGAAATGCTAACTGAGGGAACCGCACTAAAATGAAGGCAGCCTCAACCTCCCACAAGCAAGATGCAGGGTATTACAGCAAGGAGGATGTTCTCTCAGATCCCCAGAAAGGAACCTCCACTATGTATGCCCAGGAAAGAAATAATAATCAGGGCTAGAGGGGCCCTGCCTCTAGCCAGGGAGAGGCATGGGATGACAGGATTTATTGGATAGTGTGGGTGCGATAGCCTGGCACATCAAAGCCACAGAAATATAAAGTGCTAGTTGATACTGGTTCACAATGCACCCTGATACCATCAGAACATGTGGGGAAGGTACAGGTGTCCATTGTTGGGGTGACGGGGGGATCACAGGAATTCACTTTGCTGGAAGCTGAGATTAGCCTGACAGGGAAGGGGTGGCAGAAACATCCAATTGTAACTGGCCCAGGGGCACCGTGCATTCTAGACATAGACTTCCTCAGGAACGGCTACTACAAAGACCCAAAGGGGTTCAGGTGGGCTTTTGGAATAGCTGCTGTAGCGACAGAGAGCATTAAGCAGTTGAACACCTTGCCTGGACTGTCAGAAAACCCCTCTGCAGTAGGACTCCTGAAAGTGACAGAGTAACAGGTGCCAATTGCCACCATGACAGTGCACCGCCGACAGTACCGGACAAATCGAGATGCTGTGATCCCCATCCAAAAGATGATCCGTGATCTAGAGAGCCAAGGGGTGGTCAGCAAGAGCCACTCACCCTTCAACAGTCCTATTTGGCCTGTGCAGAAATCTGATGGAGAATGGAGACTGACTGTGGACTATCGGGCATTGAATGAAGTGACTCCACCGCTGAGCGCTGCCGTGCCGGACATGCTGGAACTCCAGTACAAGATGGAGTCCAAGGCAGCAAGGTGGTATGCCACCATTGACATAGAAAATGCATTTTTCTCCATTCCTTTGGCAGCAGAGTGCAGGCCTCAGTTTGCTTTCACCTGGAGAGGAGTGCAGTACACCTGGAACCAACTGCCCCAGGGGTGGAAGCACAGCCCCACCATCTGCCACGGACTGATCCAGGCTGCACTGGAGAAGGGTGAGGCTCCAGAACATTTGCAGTACATCGATGACATCATTGTGTGGGGGAACACAGCAATGGAGGTATTTGAGAAAGAAGAGAAGATCATCCAGATTTTGCTGGGAGCCGGTTTCGCCATTAAAAAGAGCAAAGTCAAAGGACCTGCCTGAGACATCCAGTTCCTGGGAGTGAAGTGGCAGGATGGACGGCACCAGATCCCTACTGAGGTCATCAATAAGATCACTGCAATGTCTCCACCAACAAGCAAGAAGGAGACACAAGCTTTCCTAGGTGCCATAGGCTTTTGGAGAATGCACGTCCCTGAGTACAGCCAGATTGTGATCCCTCTCTACCAGGTCACTCGCAAGAAGAACGATTTCCATTGGGGCCCTGAACAACAGCAAGCCTTCACCCAGATCAAACAGGAAATCGCTCATGCAGTGGCCCTTGGCCCAGTCAGGACAGGACCAGAGGTAAAGAATGTGCTCTACTCTGCAGCTGGGAACCATGGTCTGTCCTGGAGCCTTTGGAAGAAGGTGCCTGGCGAGACCCGAGGCCGACCCCTGGGATTCTGGAGCAGAAGCTACAAAGGATCTGAAGCCAATTACACTCCCACAGAGAAGGAAATCTTGGCTGCCTATGAGGGAGTTCAAGCTGCCTCAGAGGTGATTGGCACAGAAGCACAGCTTCTCCTGGCACCATGATTGCCAGTGCTGGGGTGGATGTTCAAAAGAAAGGTTCCCTCTACTCACCACACCACTGACGCCACATGGAGCAAGTGGATTGCCCTCATCCTGCAGCGTGCCTGCATTGGCAACCCGAATCGCCCTGGGATTTTGAGGATAATTACAAACTGGCCAGAAGGTGAAGATTTTGGTCTCGCTGATGAAGAGGAGCAGAAGCAAGTCACCCAAGCTGAAGAAGCTCCACCGTACAACCAGCTGCCAGCAGATGAAACATGCTACGCCCTTTTAATCGACGGTTTCTGCCGCATTGTGGGGATGAACCGGAAGTGGAAAGCTGCTTATGGAGCCCCACACGACAGGTTGCACAAGCTACCGAAGGAGAAAGTGGATCGAGTCAACTTGCTGAACTCAAAGCTGTTCAGCTGGCCTTGGACATTGCTGAGAGAGAGAAATGGCCAAAGCTCTACCTTTACACTGATTCGTGGATGGTAGCCAATGCTCTGTGGGATTGGCTGCAAAGGTGGAAAAAGGCTGACTGGCAACGTAGAGGAAAACCAATCTGGGCTGCGGATGAGTGGAAAGACATTGCCACTCGGGTAGAGAAGCTCCCCGTGAAAGTCCGTCATGTCGATGCCCATGATCCCAAGAGTCGGGCTAATGAAGAACATAGGCACAACAAGCAGGTAGATCAGGCTGCACAGATAGAGGTCTCAAAGACAGACTTAGATTGGGAACATAAGGGAGAAGTGTTCCTGGCTCGATGGGCCCACCATGCCTCAGGCCATCAGGGTAGGGACACCACCTATAAGTGGGCACAAGACCGAGGGGTGGATCTAACCTTGGATAGCATCTCTCAGGTTATTCATGACTGTAACACATGCGCTGCCATCAAACAGGCCAAGCGGGTGAAGCCCCTCTGGTATGGGGGGCGATGGTCCAAATATAAGTATGGAGAGGCCGGGCAGATTGACTATATCACACTGCCTCAGACGCGCCAGGGCAAGCGCTACGTGCTGACCATGGTGGAAGCCACCACCGGATGGTTGGAGACCTACGCTGTGCCCCACGCCACTGCTCGGAACACCATCCTGGGCCTGGAAAAGCAAGTCCTCTGGAGGCATGGTACCCCTGAAAGAATTGAGTCAGACAATGGGACTCAATTCAAAAATAGCCTTATAAACACCTGGGCTAAAGAACATGGCATCGAGTGGGTGTACCATATTCCCTACCATGCACCAGCGGCTGGGAAATTCGAACGATGCAATGGTCTGCTTAAAACCACCTTAAAGGCACTTGGTGGGGGGACTTTCAAGAACTGGGAGATCAATCTACCAAAGGCCACATGGTTAGTGAATACCAGAGGTTCCACTAACCGAGCAGGCCCTGCCCAATCAGAGCCCTTGGGAGCAGCAGATGGAGATAAGGTTCCAGTGGTACACCTGAGAGACATGTTAGGGAAAACTGTCTGGGTGAATTCTGCTTCCAGCAAAGACAATCCTGTTCGTGGGGTGGTTTTCGCTCAAGGACCAGGTTGCCCTTGGTGGGTGATGCAAAAGGATGGAGAGACCCGATGCATACCCCAAGGGGACCTTGTTCTAGGGTGAACTATCTATGATACTGTGCCTGTAACTACATGTATGTATATAATTTAAAGGTTTCAATATGATGTAGCATGTTGGCATGAAAAAAATTCGGGGTCTATAATGTTGGGGGTTGAGTGTTTTTTCTATTACTGTGTCAATTGAAAAAATTTTTCTCATTATCATGACAATGGAGCTGGCCGGGCTACACCCAGGATCTCTGATGTCTCCACACAAAAGGTGTCAATTGCCGCGGCTCCCGGAGGGGCCTCTGAGGCTTCCGGGAGGGGACTCGTGTTTCCAGAGATCTCAGAGGAGGACGCCTGGATCTTCAGCCCACGCGGCCGGAGCACATCAGAGCCAGACCCTCTGTGATCACCTGCCCTGCATCTGCCCCGTTCCAGCCTCCTGCCTCTGCGGACACAGCTGATCACCCGAACACAAACGGTGAGCGAGGAGCCACCGCTCCAGCCCGTTCCCACCCGAGACCGGCATGGCCGCTGCCGCCCCCCCCCCGCCTCCTGCCTCCGTTCCCGCCTGCCCCTCGGCAACTATGGGCTGGGACTAAGCACAGAAACAGGGTGCTTCTATCTAAAGGGACTGACACCATGTTATCTATTCTGTTCTGTTATCAATTTTAACAACTGCTGTTGTTTTCTGCTTGTACAGTTAGATATATTAGTAAAAGAGCTGTTATTCCCACCCCCTTATCTCTGCCTCAGAGTCCTTGATTCAAACAATTATAATACTTGGGGGGGAGTGGAACCAAAGTCTCTGTCTCAAAGCAAAACTTCTGCCCTTACTGGCAGACACCTGTCCTTTCAAACCACGACAGAAAAGCATTAGGGAACTATTTTAAAACATAGTCCTGGAGGTGAACAGCTTGGCTCAGTATTTCTGCATGGAAACAGAAGAATATCTCTTCTGATTTTTTCTCTCATCTTCCTTCCACAGCTGTTTTTGTGTTTTTGACTTCCGTTTACATCGGGGACATGTGGCTTGGAGCTTAAGAGCCGGATATGTTACTTCCCTATGTCAGATTGGTCTGCACTAGTGCAGGTGATGAATTACAGGATGACTTGGGAACACAAAGTGAGTAGTGTGAGTGTTATTGCTGTAGTTCACTACTTTTGTGGTATTCCAATAGCAGTATTCAACATTCATAAAATATTGTTTTTTTCTAAGGTATTACTCTTGCTGCTGCTGCAGCTTTGCTAAAATATGTTGAATTTATTCAAAATGTCATTTATTCTCCTAAATCACTCAAGGTGCATTTCCAGGGGCGTGAGAAAACAGCTATGATAGATTCATCATCAGTACAAAATCTTGAAGTAGGGATTAATAACAGAGATTCTCTGTAAGAATAGTTTTTCCAAGTTATGTTTGGATAAAGATGGATTTTGTTAAGTTTCCTTGACATTTGTGTCAAAGAGCTGACCATTACATTTATTTCTGTATGAGAGAACTTGCATACCATTCAGAGCCCTTAAAAAAATATTTTGAGAGAGAAATATGTTACAATTCAGCACAAAATTTCTAGCACACGAAATCTTAAAGTGAATTGTGGAAAGAGATGATGCATTATTATCTTTACATTGATGTGTATGTTTTATTCAAACTTTAAAATTTAATTTATGCAAAATTTGACAGATTATGAAATGCAAGAGGCAATATTTCTGCAAGTTTCTTATGTTGGATTAAAACACCTACATTTTACTCATTTTACCCAAGAGACATGCTTCAGCCTTGAAAGGGGGTTTTTTCTTTTAGATCTAATAGCGGGAAAGAGAGTAATTGCTGTAATTATGGGAATGTGCAATGTGGTACCTGATTGCATGGTAGTTTTCCATATTGAGATCAATGCTTTGGGCACTTCCTTCACCAGGAGTTAGTTGCCTCGTAAGCAGAAGAAACTTCAAGGCTTGCCTTCTCCAGACTGTTCCACTTGTGGTCAGCAAGAGAAATACATGGAACTTGTGTTTTGCTGCCTGTCGGGTTCTGAGATCCACCTCTATTTAGATGTCTACCCTAATATAAAAAGGGAAGCCTGGACATTGCTGACTCTCCAAGTACTGTTCATAAGAGCTTTGTCCTTGGGGAGATACAGTGCTTGCCAATGACCAGTAAGAAGGTTATTTAAGCAGCAGGCTGAACAAAAAAGGTGCTTTTTGTTGCATGGTCACAGAGTGCTCGTGTCTCTGTCGTGGCACAGTGCCGTTCAACATCACAACTGGTGACCCCAGTTGTGATATGCTGTAGGCTTTTGTTCATTAAAGAACTTCTAATAAGGGTAAGGAAATGCTTCAAGGACTTAGGGGGAAAGGAACTGTGACTGCAGTGATTCAATTGAGTAAACATCCGCTTGTGCGATATAGCTAACCTCAGCAGCTGTTTTCAAGAGTTCATTCCCAGGTCAAAGAAGACCAGCGAGGAAGATGAGACCCCTTCCTCCCTGTGACCACCTGAAGGCAAAGTGCGACCCCTAGCAACAAGCCGTGCAGACGCAGAGTACAGCAAAAATGTTACGTCAGCAGGAAGTTGGGACCACGATAGCAGGAAGTGGGGATGCAGAAGAGACTGAGCGAGGAAGGGAGAAGGCGTGAGCTGTTGGTGGAGCAGAGACTCCCCAGCCGCCCAGCGCTGTTTTGCTTAGTGCCGCTTGCTTTAATAAACTAATTTGATTTAATTGGCCTGGCTTTGACCAGTTATTGCCACGAACATATAACACCAATCGACGTGATCAGACACTTAGCTATACCTGCTAACACGGGGGAAGACAGAAAAACCACCAAGAAATAGAGGCAGGGGAATATTCTAGCCATGAGCTAGTGGAGAAATGCCCAAAAAGAGAGACAGGAAGCAGCTAGCCCAGAGCCACATGTCAACTTAGAGAAACAGAAAAAGTTGGCCAAGAGCCAAGATGTCCAGAGAGATGGGAGAAAAAATTTGGCCAAGAGCCAGGAATCATTCAGAGAGAAGGGAAGGAAACTGTTATCTGGAAAAGAGACGAGAAAACTAGCCAAGAGCTAAGGAAACCATGGGAGGGAGCATCTCCACAGAAAGGCATCCATTAATCCAGGTATGGACTCAATTTTTACAAGCATGGGAGATAAATTATGAAGAAAAATCGCTTTTTGATTTAATATCATAGACAAAAAGGTGAAGGAATAGAACTAACTAATGAAACTGCATTTAATATAAATAATTGGACTGAAATTGAAGAACAAATATAGGCTCCTTCCTTTTATGTGCTACAGCTGGCTTGATCTTTCTTCCTTGTCTGATCCCCTGCTTTATTCAGCTGATCACCAGCCTGGTTCAAGGCATGTAAGTTGTAACAATGCCTGTGGACCCAAAATTGGCTACAGCTGGAACAACACAAAAGATCATGGTGTTAAAGGAACAAAAAGGTATAAAAGACACCTTGAAGGAAGCAAAAATGATCTATGAGAAAAACGAGAAAAAAATGGAGACTGGAAAACAAGGAATATTGCTCAAGCCAAATGATGTGTAAAAATAAAGATTGGGGGTATTGTTATATATGCATAACATGTTGTTGCCTCTGTGCAAGTATTGGGATAAATGCGATATGTATAATGTTAAAATAGCATTTCTATATGGATGTAGTCTTGGTTAATAGTAAAAGCTAGACATAAGTTTTTAGAGATAGTATGCTTAAACTACCTGCTTAGTCAAAGATAACTGCCCATGAACATGTGATGGGGACCCTGCAGCTGACAAAACAATTATCAACACTCACCAGCTGGGACCACCACCCAAATTAAAAGGGATAATGAGAAGAATAAAACCACAAGCCAAGAAACATGCATGCTCTAAAAAGGCAGACCCAAGGAGTGGCCATGCTAAACAGTTGACTATGAATGAAGGTCTATGAATATGTAACAATACGTTGTAAAACGTATTTAAAGGGGTGTTCCCGAAGCAGCGGTGTGCTCTGGGCAGCATGCCAAGCACCCGGCTGTTTTAACCCTTTGTTTTATGTATGTCTCTTATTGTCTTTTTATTAAACCTTTTAATTCTCCCAAAACAGTGAACCGCGTTTTTAACATGCTGCTTTTGAAACAGGGGATTTAAGGGTTAAATAGAATGAGGAGTAGAACATATGTTTTCAGTTACTGTGTGCTTATAAGGAAAAGAATGTACAACAAGAGACCCCTGATGTATAGGTATCAGTTACTGTGTGCTTATAAGGAAAAGGAATGCACGATAAGAAGACCCCTGATGTATAAGGAAAGGGGCCCCTCTTTGTAAAAGTGCAAAGTCTGCAAAATATCACGACCAAGAGGCTAAAAGCGCATGCGTGGAAAGACAAGGTGAAGAGTTCAACTAGTGAGGAAGACTGTTACTTCATCATTTTCCGCCCACAGACTCATTTGAAGACCACCGACTCAATTAACTACGCAGCCGCAATGAATATGCAACTAATCTCCATATGAAGCGGGAAACAGGCGGGGCAGATAATCAATATGTATAGGCGATTTAGAATATGCATGGACTTCCTAGATAAATAGAAGGTTAGAAGCATGTACGGTACGCAGGATTTGGGAGGATGCTCTCCCCCTGCGTCCAGCGCTGAATAAAATACGTACTGTAAGGGAAATTATGCCCAAAAAAGAGACAGAGGAGTCCTTTTTGCTTTATTCGAATAAAGGGAGAGGCCATGGGGCATTCCCCTGGGATCTCTCGAATTTTTGGAGGATGCAGCCTCCCTTTTTATTCTATTTTCCCGGCCGCTTTTCCCTCTCTCTTTCCCCATTGGCTTAGGTACTCGAGAGGCACAGACTTCCCGGAACGCCTGACACATGACATTCCCCTCTAATGTATAACCCTCTCTTTTCATTTTTAATTCTTGTAGAATTCAATTTTCCCCTTCCCCGTTGCTTCTTTCATCTTCTGTTACCCAATTTTTATTTACCAGCAAACCTACAGTTTGTTTGTAAAGGCAAATCTCTTTTTCCATTCATCAATCAGTGTAATCCCTCCCATTGTTTCTTTTATCTCCAGGTGCTAACTTTACCTACCAACAGATCTACAATTTGTTTGTAAAGACAAATGTAACATTCCTCTCAATCTCTCCTCTTTTATTTTTAGTAATTGTCTTTACAAACCTTAGCTATTATTGTCTTAATTCTGCCC